>NW_019228897.1:178531-518485 GCF_002742605.1 Olea europaea var. sylvestris
ACACAAAGCTTTATCAAAATAACAGTCTCCAATAGTGCAGGGTACAGTAAAACTCCCTGGATCTTTCAGTTTTGGGGGTAGCTTTCTCTGGATTCTGGCTCTGCATTCCTCAGTCAACATTACTGTTTCGTGTTCTTCTATCTTTTGCTTGTTGGAGAGGATATCCTTCAAGAATTTTGCATAGCTCGACATCTGGACAAGTGCTTCAGCAAATGGAATGTTGATATGCAGTTTCTTGAAGACTTCAAGGAACTTACTGTATTGCTGATCCATTTTGTGCTTTCTCAACCTTTGTGGAAATGGAATAGAAGGCTCATGAGGATTAACAGGATTAGTATTTTTACCCTGTTTGCTGCTGATATTGCCCTTGTGGTCTATTTTGATTCTGGTTGCTCCAAGAGAAATTTGGGTGTTTTCTCCAGCCTTGATTGAAGGTTTCTGAATGTGGGTTATTCTGCTGGCGCTGACCCCATTGTGCGAATTCTGCATGTTCTACTCCTTATGCTAGAATTGGGCAAGTAGCAGTACTGTGATCTGCTCCACATTCTTCACAACTCTGCTTCATAACTTGCTTAGCAGTGGCGGTTTGTGAAATGCTTTCAACCTTATGGAATAAGGAATCTATTTTCACCGACAGTGCTGAGTAAGTATCTACTTCATACACCCCAGGTGCTCTCTTCTGAACTACTCGATCTGTAGACCACATAGCTGAAGTTGTAGCCATCCTTTCAAACAACTCCCAGGCTCCGTCAATTGTTCTTGTAGAGATAGACCCGTCAGATGATGCATCCACCATACTCTTGAATGATGAGAGTAATCCAGTGTAGAAAAATCTGATCTGAGTCTTCTTGTCAAAGCCATGTTGTGGGCACTTCCTTAACATGTTCTTGAAACGGTTCCATGCCTCTTCAAATGATTCTGACTTAATCTGGTTGAATATTGAGATGTCATGCCGCATTTTAGCTACTTTAGCTGGCGAGAAGAACTTAGTGCAGAATTTATGAGCTAGGTCGTTCCAAGTGGTGATGCTTCCGACAGGGAGTGAATCTAGCCATTCGAGTGCTTTATCCCTTAAGGTGTACGGGAACAAGCACAGTCTTATAGCATCATCAGAGATACCTTGGTATCTGAAGTGTTGACATATATCAAGAAATCGAGATATGTGTGTATGCGGATTCTCACTAGCCATCCCATGGTATTGATGCCCATTCTGAAACAGTTGAATCACGTTTGTCTTCAGTTGAAAGTTCGATTACCCAAATAGAGGATATACAATACTAGATTGACTTTGCACCACCAATGGTGCCATGAAATCCCCAAGTACCGTATTTCCATCCTCTTCCACTGCCACACCTTCGTTGAGTGGAATTCCCGGTCGATTTTGCTCGTTAGCCATTTGTTGTACCACTCTTGCTTCCCTTTGCCTGTGACGGAATGTGCGTTCAATCTCTGGATCTATAGGGACCAAGTCTTGATCAGGTGCTCCTTGCATGCAAGCCCTGATATGGCAAAATTAACACAAAAATTTAATATAAACAATAATTAAATAAATCTAATAAAATTAACAAGTACTGAAATGAATAAGTTCGAATTAATGTCACAAAAGATAGAATTAAATCTAAAATTCAATCCTCGGCAACGGCGCCAAAAACTTGTTCACGAAATATTTCTTTTCGATTTTAAAACCCACCGCAAGTGTACGGTTCATTAACAAGTAGTAAAATGGACTATGAGTCCAAGTATCGTTCCCACGAGATTGAATTAGCTCTAATTAGACTAATGTGACCTTAACCGAATCTAATTGAATGAAAATTTGGTTTAAATGTGAAAAGCCCTAATTTTGGAAGAAATCCCCAATTTGAAACCCTAATTGCAAAGAAAACCCTAATTTCAAAATTGGAAACCCTAATTTCGAAATTTCACTAGTCGAATGAAATAAACATGCAACTGAAATGTAAATATGCAATTTTATCACTAATGTATTGAAATGAATCGAAATGAAATCATTAAGAACTTGAATCCCCAATTGACTATTAAAAACCCTAATTTCACAAATTCAACGAATCGATGGAACAAAATGCCAATTCAATGTTCCTAAATTATCCAATATACTCTCTCGATATATATTGAATCTACTCTTACACACCACCAGCCTATATTTCTATGGATGATGCAATGTACAAGAATGCATGACTTTTTATGAACATCTTCATGAATTGCATAAAGCATAGAGGTAAGTTTCCATCCCCTATCGGACCCTATGTCAATTTATATTCTATCGAATTTATTCCCCTTCTTTCAAATTCAAAGAACAAATCATCTATAATCACATAACAATTGGCCAAATAATTATGGAAGCATTCAAATCATATAAATCGAACATTTGTCCAATCGAAACTATTGTTGAATTAATGAAATAATGGAAATTTAAATCATCAAAAGGTTCATCAAATTCCTAATGAACAAAAACCCTAGCCTATAATCATCATTACAAAATCAAGAAATTGAAAAACGAAATTAAAAGATAATAAGGATACACCCGTATGGAATTTCTTCAATCCGTGTGTATAATCTTCAATCCCGTCTCGAACCCGTGCGAAATTGACTCCAAAATCAAGTTTCTCGCCTCCAATTTTGGTCTCTCCCTTCTCCCTGGTCGTTCTTCGCCTCTTTTCTCCTGAATTCCACAATTTCCATTGAATTACCTACAATGCATGAATTTAACTGGATTAAGTCACAATTCAACCATTTTATCCATCTTTAAGTCATGTTTGTGAACCAAATAAGTGTGTAAAAACACACTTATCAGGCCCATAAGTACTTTTCGAAAATGTAGCGACCATTTTGGATTGAACTCACGGCTTCGTCGTGACGTATGAGGGATTTCAGCCGCTTTTTGAAGAACGACCACTTGCGTATTTCGATTGTCGACGTTCGAAGAATTGAGCGTAACTTTTGCACGCGGTGTCCGTTTTGGGTCCATAAAGTACATTTTGAAAATGTAGCAACCGTTTTGGATTGAACTCATGGCTTCGCCATGACGTATGAGGGATTTTGACTCTTTGTGGAAAAATGAGCACTTGCATATTTGGATTGTCGGCGTTCGAAGAACTGAGCGTAACTTTTTCACACGGTGTCCGTTTTGGGCTCATAAAATACTTTTTGGAAATTACCGACCGTTTTGGATTGAACTCACAGCTTCCTCATGACGTATGAGGAATTTCAACCATTTTTCGAAGGACGAGCACCTGCATATTTGGATTGTCGGCGTTCAAAGAATTGAGCGTAACTTTTGCACACGGTGTTAGTTTTTGGCCCATAAAGTACTTTTCGAAAATGCAGCGACCATTTTGGATTGAACTCACGGCTTCGCTGTGATGTATGAGGGATTTCGGCTATTTGTGGAAAAATGAGCACTTCCATATTTGGATTGTCGGCGTTCGAAGAATTGAGCGTAACTTTTACACGCGGTGTCCGTTTTGGGCCCATAAAGTACTTTTCGAAAATGTAGCGACCGTTTTGGATTGAACTCACGGCTTCACCGTGACGTATGTGGGATTTCGGCTGTTTGTGAAAAAATGAGCACTTGCATATTTGGATTGTCGGCGTCCGAAGAATTGAGCATAATTTTTGCACGTGGTGTCCGTTTTGGGCGCATAAATTACTTTTCGAAAATGTAGCGAATGTTTAGGATTGAACTCACTGCTTCGCCGTGACGTATGAGGGATTACGACCGTTTTTTGAGGAACGAGCACTTGCAAATTTGGATTGTCGACGTTCGAAGAATTTTGCACACGGTGACCATTTTGGGCCCATAAGTACTTTTCGAAAATGTAGCGACAGTTTTGGATTGAACTCACGACTTCGTCGTAACGTATGAGGGATTTCAGCCGCTTTTCATAGAACGACCACTTGTATATTTGGATTGTCGGTGTTTGAAGAATTGAGCGTATCTTTTGCACGCCGTGTCCGTGTTGGGCCCATAAAGTACTTTTCGAAAATGTAGCAACCATTTTGGATTGAAATCATGGCTTCGTTGTGATGTATGAGGAATTTCAGCTGTTTGTTGAAAAATGAGCACTTGCATATTTGGATTGTCGGCGTTTGAAGAATTGAGCGTAACTTCTACAAACGGTGTCCGTTTTGGGCCCATAAAATACGTTTTGGAAATGTAGCGACCGTTTTGGATTGAACTCACTGCTTCCTCATGACGTACGAGGAATTTTGACCGTTTTTTGAAGAACGAGCACCTGCATATATGGATTGTCGGCGTTCAAAGAATTTTGCGTAACTTTTACACACAGTGTCAGATTTTGGCCCATAAAGTACATTTCGAAAATGCAGCGATTGTTTTTGATTGAACTCACGGCTTCGTCGTGATGTATCAAGGATTTCGACTGTTTGTGGAAAAATGAGTACTTGCATATTTGGATTGTCGGCATTCGAAGAATTGAGCGTAACTTTTATACGCGGTGTCCATTTTGGGCCCATAAAGTACTTTTCGAAAATGTAGCGACCGTTTTGGATTGGACACATGACTTCGCCATGACGTATGAGGGATTTCGATCGTTTGTTTTTTGAAGAACGAGCATTTTGCATATTTGGATTGTCGACGTTCGAAGAGTTTTGCACACGGTGACTGTTTTAGGCCCATAGGTACTTTTCGGAAATGTAGCAACCGTTTTGGAATTGAACTCATGGCTTCATCATGACGTATGAGAGATTTCAGCCGCTTTTCGAAGAACGACCACTTGCATATTTGGATTGTCGGCGTTCGAAGAATTGAGCGTAACTTTTGCACGCGGTGTCCGTTTTGGGCCCATAAAGCAGTTTTCGAAAATGTAGCAACCGTTTTGGATTGAACTCATGGCTTCATCGTGGCGTATGAGGGATTTCGACAGTTTGTGGAAAAAGAGCACTTGCATATTTGGATTGTCGGCGTTTGAAGAATTGAGCGTAACTTTTTCACACGGTGTCCATTTTGGGCCCATAAAATACTTTTTGGAAATGTAGCGGCAGTTTTGGATTGAACTCACAACTTCCTCGTGACGTATGAGGAATTTTGACCATTTTTCGAAGAACGAGCACTTGCATATTTAGATTGTCGACGTTCAAAGAATTGAGCGTAACTTTTGCACACGGTGTCTGTTTTGGGCCCATAAAGTACTTTTCGAAAATGTAGCGACCGTTTCGGATTGAACTCATGGCTTCATCGTGACGTATGAGGGATTTCAGCCGCTTTTCGAAGAACGACCACTTGCATATTTGGATTGTCGACGTTCGAAGAATTGAGCATAACTTTTGCACGCGGTGTCCGTTTTGGGCCTATAAAGCAGTTTGCGAAAATGGAGCAACTGTTTTGGATTGAACTCATAGCTTCACCGTGATGTATGAGGGATTTCGTCTGTTTGTGGAAAAATGAGCACTTGCATATTTGGATTGTTGGCGTTCGAAGAATTGAGCGTAACTTTTTCACACGGTGTCCGTTTTGGGCCCATAAAATACTTTTTGGAAATGTAGCGACTGTTTTGGATTGAACTCACGGCTTCCTCGTGACGTATGAGGGATTTCAATGATTTTTCGAAGGACGAGCGACTGCATATTTGGATTTTCGGCGTTTAAAGAATTGAGTGTAACTTTTGCACACGGTGTCAATTTTGGGCCCATAAAGTACTTTTCGAAAATGCAGCGACCGTTTTGGATTGAACTCACGGCTTCCTCGTGACGTATGAGGGATTTCGGCTGTTTGTGGAAAAATGAGCACTTGCATATTTGGATTGTCGACGTTCGAAGAATTGAGCGTAACTTTTACACACGGTGTCCGTTTTGGGCCCATAAAGTACTTTTCGAAAATGTAGCGATCGTTTTGGATTTAACTCACGGCTTCACCATGACGTATGTGGGATTTCGACTGTTTGTGGAAAAATGAGCACTTGCATATTTGGATTGTCGGCGTTCGAAGAATTGAGCGTAACTTTTGCACGCGGTGTCTGTTTTGGGCCCATAAAGTACTTTTCGAAAATGTAACGATCGTTTGGGATTGAACTCACGGCTTCACCGTGACGTATGAGGGATTACGACTACTTTTTGAAGAACGAGCACTTGCATATTTTGATTGTCGACGGTCGAAGAATTTTGCACACTGTGACCGTTTTGGGCCCATAAGTACTTTTCGTAAATGTAGCGACCGTTTTGGATTGAACTCACGACTTCGTCGTGGCATATGAGGGATTTCAGCCGCTTTTTGTAGACCGACCACTTGTATATTTGGATTGTTGGCGTTCGAAGAATTGAGCGTAACTTTTGCACGCGGTGTACATTTTGGGCCCATAAAGTACTTTTCGAAAATTTAGCAACCGTTTTGGATTGAAATCATGGCCTCACCGTCATATGTTTGTTGAAAAACGAGCACTTGCATATTTGGATTGTCGACGTTCGAAGAATTGAGCTTAACTTTTACACACGGTGTCCGTTTTGGGCCCATAAAATACTTTTTGGAAACATAGCGACCATTTTGGATTAAACTCACGGCTTCCTCATGACGTATGAGGGATTTTGACCGTTTTTTGAAGAACGAGCACCTGCATATTTGGATTGTCCACGTTCAAAGAATTGAGCGTAACTTTTGCACACGGTGTCAGTTTTGGGCCCATAAAGTACTTTTCGAAAATACAGCGACCGTTTTGGATTGAACTCACGGTTTCGTCGCGACGTATGAGGGATTTCGGTTGTTTGTGGAAAAATGAGCACTTGCATATTTGGATTGTCGACGTTCGAAGAATTGAGCGTAACTTTTTCACACGGTGTTCGTTTTGGGCCCATAAAATACTTTTTGGAAATGTGGCGACCGTTTTGGATTGAACTCATGACTTCCTCATGACGTATGAGGGATCTAGACCTTTTTTCGAAGAACTAGCACCTGCATATTTGGATTGTCGGCGTTCAAAGAATTGAGCGTAACTTTTGCACGCGGTGTCAGTTTTGGGCCCATTAAGTACATTTTGGAAATGTAGCAACCGTTTTGGATTGAACTCACGATTTCGTCGTGACCTATGAAGGATTTCAACCGCTTTTCGAAGAATGACCACTTGCATATTTGGATTGTCGACGTTCGAAGAATTGAGCGTAACTTTTGCACACGGTGTCCGTTTTGGGCCTATAAAGTACTTTTCGGAAGTGTAGCGATCGTTTTAGATTGGACTCATGGCTTCATCATAACATATGAGGGATTTCGGCTGTTTGTGGAAAAATGAGCAGTTGCATATTTGGATTATCGGGGTTTGATGAATTGAGCGTAACTTTTACACGCGGTGTCCATTTTGGGCCCATAAAATACTTTTTGGAAATGTAGCGACCGTTTTGGATTGAACTCATGGCTTCACCGTGATGTATGAGGGATTTCGATTGTTTGTGGAAAAACGAGCACTTACATATTTGGATTGTCGGCGTTCGAAAAATTGAGCGTAACTTTTACACAAGGGGTCCGTTTTGGGCCCATAATATACTTTTTGGAAATGTAACGACCGTTTTAGATTGAACTCATGGCTTCCTCGTGATGTATGAGGGATTTCGACCATTTTTCGAAGAACGAGCACCTGTATATTTGGATTGTCGGCGTTCAAAGAATTGAACGTAACTTTTACACACGGTGACAGTTTTGGACCCATAAAGTACTTTTCGAAAATGTAGCGACCGTTTTGGATTGAACTCACGGCGTCGTCGTGACGTATGAGGGATTTCGGCCATTTTTTGAGGAACGAGCACTAGTATATTTGGATTGTCGGCGTTCAAAGAATTTTGCACACAGTGACCGTTTCGGTCCCATAAGTACTTTTTGGAAATGTAGCGACCATTTTGGATTGAACTCAAGGCTTCCTCGTGACATATGAGGGATTTTGACCGTTTTTCGAAGAACAAGCACCTGCATATTTGGATTGTCGGGGTTCAAAAAATTAAGCGTAACTTTTGCACACGGTGTCAGTTTTGGGCCCATAAAGTACTTTTCGGAAATGCAGCGACTGTTTTGGATTGAACTCATGGCTTCTCCGTGACGTATGAGGGATATCAACTGTTTGTGGAAAAATGATCACTTGCATGTTTGGATTGTCGGCGTTCGAAGAATTGAGCGTAACTTTTATACAAGGTGTCCATTTTGGGCCCATAAAATACTTTTTGGAAATGTAGCGACCGTTTTGGATTGAACTCACGGCTTCCTCGTAACGTACGAGGGATTTCGACCATTTTTTGAAGAACGAGCACCTGCATATTTGGATTGTCGGCGTTCAAAGAATTGAGCGTAACTTCTGCACATGGTGTCGGTTTTGGCCCCATAAAGTATATTCCGAAAATGTAGCGACCATTTTGGATTGAACTCACGGCTTTGTCGTGACGTACGAGGGATTTCGACCATTTTTCGAAGAATGAGCCCTTGCATATTTGGATTGTTGACGTTCGAAGAATTGAGCATAACTTTTGCTCGCGGTGTCCGTTTTGGGCCCATAAAATACTTTTCGAAATTGTCGCGACCGTTTTTGATTGAACTCATGGCTTCGCCGTGACGTATAAGGGATTTCGGCTGTTTGTGGAAAAATGAGCACTTGCATATTCGGATTGTCGGCGTTTGAAGAATTGAGCCTAACTTTTACACACGTTGTCCGTTTTGGGCCCATAAGTACTTTTCGACAATGTTGCTGCCATTTTGGATTGAACTTACCGTTTCGTCGTGACCTATGAGGGATTTTGGCCTTTTTCGAAGAACAAGCACTTGCATATTTGGATTGCCTGTGTTCAATGAATTTTGCACACGATGGCCATTTTGGGCCCATAAGTACTTTTCGAAAATGTAGCGACTGTTTTGGATCGAGCTCTCCGCTTCGTCGTGACGTATGAAGGATTTTAGCCATTTTTTGAACAACGAGCACTTGTATATTTGGATTGTCGGCGTTCGAAGAATTTTGTACACGGTGACCGTTTTGGGCCAATAAGTACTTTTCGAAAATCTAGCGACCGTTTTGGATTGAACTCACGGCTTCGTCCTGACGTATGAGGGGTTTCGACCGTTTTTTGAACAACCAGTACTTGCATATTTGGATTGTCGGTGTTCGAAGAATCGAGCGTAACTTTTGTACACGGTGTCCGTTTTGGGCCCATAAAGTACTTTTCGGAAATGTAGCGATCGTTTTGGGTTGAACTCACGGTTTCGTCGTGACGTAAGAGGGATTTCGGCTGCTTGTGGAGAAACGAGCACTTACATATTTGGATTGTCGACGTTCGAAGAATTGAGCATAACTTTTGCACGCGGTGTTCGTTTTGGGCCCATATAGTACTTTTTCAGAAATGTAGCGACCGTTTGGGATTGAACTCACGGCTTCGCCGTGACGTATGAGGGATTTTGACCATTTTTCGAAGAATGAGCACTTGCATATTTGGATTGTCGGCGTTCGAAGAATTTTGCACACGGTGACCGTTTTGGGCCCATAAGTACGTTTCGAAAATGTAACGACCGTTTTGGATTGAACTCACGGCTTCGTCGTGACGTATGAGGGATTTTGGCCCCTTTTTAAAGAACGGGTACTTGCATACTTGGATTGTCAGCGTTCAAAGAATTGAGCGTAACTTTTGCATGCGATTTTCGTTTTGGGCCCATAAAGTACTTTTTAGAAATGTAGCGACTGTTTTGGATTGAACCCATGGCTTCATCATGACGTATGAGGGATTTCGGCCATTTTTTGAGGAACGAGCACTTGCATATTTGGATTGTCAGCGTTCGAAGAATTTTGCACACAGTGACCGTTTTGGGCCCATAAGTACTTTTTGGAAATGTAGCGCCCGTTTTGGATTGAACTCACGACTAGGTTGTGACGTAAGAGGGATTTCGGTCATTTTTCGAAGAACGAGCACTTGCATAATTGGATTGTTGGCGTTCGAAAAATTTAGCGTAACTTTTGCACACGGTGTCCATTTTGGGCCCATAAAGTACTTTTCAAAAATATAGTGATCGTTTTGGATTGACCTCATGAATTCACCGTGATGTATGAGGGATTTCGGCTGTTTGTGGAAAAATGAGCAATTGCATATTTTGATTGTCGGTGTTCGAACATTTGAGCGTAACTTTTGCACACGGTGTCCGTTTTGGGCGTATAAGTACTTTTTTGAAATGTAGCGACTGTTTTGGATTGAACTCACAGCTTCGTGGTGACGTATGAGGAATTTTAGCAATTTTTTGAAGAACGAGCACTTGCATATTTGGAACGCTTGGATTGTCGGCGTTCGAAGAATTGAGCGTAACTTTTGCAAACGGTGTCCATTTTCGTCCCAGAAGTACTTTTCGGAAATGTAGCGAACGTTTTGGATAGAACTCACGGCTTCGTCGTGACATATGAGGGATTTCGGCAGTTTTTCGAAGAATGAGCACTTGCATATTTGGAGCGCTTGGATTGTCAGCGTTCGAAGAATTGAGCGTAACTTTTGCATGCTGTGTCCATTTTGGGCCCATAAAGTACTTTTCAGAAATGTAGCGACCGTTTGGGATTCAACTCACGGCTTCGTCATGACCTATGAGGGATTTTGACTATTTTACGAAGAACAAGCATTTGCATATTTGGATTGTCGACGTTCGTAGAATTTTGCACACGTTGACCGTTTTGGGGCCATAAGTGCTTTTCGAAAATGTAGCGAACATTTTGGATTGAACTCACGGCTTCGTTGTGACGTATGAAGGATTTCGGCCCTTTTTCGAAGAATGAGCACTTACATATTTAGATTGTCGGTGTTCAAAGAATTGAGCGTAACTTTTTTACACACGGTGTCAGTTTTGGGCCCATAAAGTACTTTTCGGAAATGTAGCGACCGTTTTGGATTGAGCTCATGGCTTCGTCGTGACGTATGAGGGATTTCGACCATTTTTCGAGGAACGAACGCTTACATATTTGGATTGTCAAGTTCGAAGAATTTTGTTGCACGGTGACTGTTTTGGATCCATAAGTACTTTTCGAAAATGGAGCAATCGTTTTGGATTGAACTCACTACCTGGTTGTGACGTACGAGGGATTTCAGCCATTTTTTGAAGAACGAGTACTTGCATAATTGGATTGTCGGCGTTCGAAGAAATGTGTGTAACTTTTGCACACAGTGTCCATTTTGGGCCCATAAAGTACTTTTCGAAAATATAGCGCCATTTTGGATTGAACTCATGACTTCGCCGTGACGTATGAGGGATTTCGGCTATTTGTGAAAAAACGAGCACTTGCATATTTGGATTGTCGGCGTTCGAAGAATTGAGCGTAACTTTTGCACACGTTGTCCATTTTGGGCGCATAAGTACTTTTCGAAAATGCAGCGATAGTTTTGGATTGAACTCATAGCTTCGTGGTGACGTATGAGGGATTTGGCCATTTTTTGAAGAACGAGTACTTGCATATTTGGAACGCTTCGATTGTCGGCGTTTGAAGAATTGAGCGTAACTTTTGCAAACGGTGTACGTTTTAGGCCCAAAAATACTTTTCGAAAATGTAGCGACCGTTTTAGATTGAACTCATGGCTTCATCATGACGTATGAAAGATTTCGGCCGTTTTTTGAAGAATGAGCACTTGCATATTTTGATTGTTGACATTCGAAGAATTGAGCGTAACTTTTGCACACTGTGTCCGTTTTGGGCCCATAAAGTACTTTTCGAAAATGTAGCGACCGCTTTGGATTGAACTTACGACTTCATCGTGACCTATGAGGGATTTCGGATGTTTGTGGAAAAATGAGCACCTGCATATTTCGATTGTCGACGTTCGAAGAATTGAGCGTAACTTTTGCACGCTGTGTCCGTTTTGGGCCCATATGTGCCTTTCGGTAATGTAGCGACCATTTTGGATTGAACTCACCGTTTTGTAGTGATGTATGAGGGATTTTGGCCATTTTTCGAAGAATGAGCCCTACGTATTTGGATTGTTTGTGGTCGAAGAATTTTGCACCCGGTGGCCGTTTTGGGCCCATAAGTACTTTTCGGAAATATAGCGACCGTTTTGGATTGAGCTCACCACTTCGTTGTGACATATGAGGTATTTTGACCATTTTTCAAAGAACGAGCACTTGTATATTTGGATTGTCGACGTTCGAAGAATTTCGTACACGGTGACCGTTTTGGGCCCATAAGTACTTTTTGGAAACGTAGCGACCATTTTGGATTGAACTCACTGCCTCCTCGTGATGTATGAGGGATTTCGGCCTTTTTTGAAGAACGAGCACTTTCATTTTTGGATTGTCAGCGTTCGAAGAATTTCGTACACGGTGACCGTTTTGGGCCCATAAGTCATTTTCGAAAATGTAGCGATCGTTTTGGATTGAACTCACTACTTCCTCATGACGTATGAGGGATTTCGGCCATTTTTTGAAGAACGAGCACTTGCATATTTGGATTGTCAGCGTTCGAAGAATTGAGCGTAACTTTTTCACACGGTGTCCGTTTTGGGCCCATAAAGTACTTCTCGAAAATTAGCGACCGTTTTGGATTGAACTCACGACTTCGTCGTGGCGTATGAGGGATTTCAGTTGTTTGTGGAAAAACGAGCACTTGCACCTTTGGATTGTCGACGTTCGAAGAATTGAGCGTAACTTTTGCACGACGTGTCCGTTTTGGGCCCATAAAGTACTTTTCGAAAATGTAACGTCCGTTTTGGATTGAACTTACGGCTTCACCATGACGTATGAGGGATTTTGACCATTTTTCGAAGAACAAGCGCTTCCATATTTGGATTGCCGGCGTTCGAAGAATTTTGCACACGGTGACAATTTTGGGCGCATAAGTACTTTTCAGAAATGTAGCGACCGTTTTGGATTGAATTCACAGTTTCGTCGTGACGTATGAGGGATTTCGGCCATTTTTCAGAGAACGAGCACTTGCATATTTGGATTGTCGGTGCTCGAAGAATTGAGCGAAACTTTTGCACGTGGTGTCCGTTTTCGGCCCATAAAGTACTTTTCGAAAATGTAGCGACCGTTTTGGATTGAACTCACGGCATCTCCTGATGTATGAGGAATTTCAGCTGTTTGTGGAAAAATGAGCACTTGCATATTTGGATTGTCGACGTTCGAAGAATTTAGTGTAACTTTTGCACATGGTGTTCATTTTGGGCCCACAAGTACTTTTCGGTAACGTAGCGACCGTTTTGGATTGAATTCATGGCTTCGTCGTGACGTATGAGGGATTTCGGCCATTTTTCGAAGAAAGAGCACTTGCATATTTGGATTGTCGGCATTCGAAGAATTTTGCACACGGTGATCGTTTCGGGCACATAAGTACTTTTCAAAAGTGTAGCGATCGTTTTAGATTGAACTCGCCGCTTCGTCATGACGTATGAGGGATTTCGGTCATTTTTCGAAGAACGAACACTTGAATATTTGGATTGTCGACGTTCGAAGAATTGAGCGAAACTTTTGCACGCGGTGTCCATTTTGGGCCCATAAAGTACTTTTCGAAAATGTAGCGATCGTTTTGGATTGAACTCACGGCTTCGCCGTGACGTAAGAAGGATTTTGGCTGTTTGTGGAAAAATGACGCTTGCATATTTAGATTGTCGAGGTTCGAAAAATTGAGCGTAACTTTTGCACACGGTGTCCATTTTGGGCCCATAAAGTACTTTTCGGTAATGTAGCGACCGTTTTGTATTGAACTCACGGCTTCGTCGTGACGTATTAGGGATTTCGGCTGCTTGTTGAAAAATGAGCACTTGCATATTTGGATTGTCACCGTTCGAAGAATTGAGCGTAACTTTTGTACACGATGTTCGTTTTGGGCCCATAAAGTACTTTTCGAAAATGTAGCGATCGTTTTGGATTGAACCCACGGCTTCGTCGTGACGTATGAGGGATTTCGACTGTTTGTGGAAAAATGAGCACTTGCATATTTCGATTGTCGGGGTTCGAAAAATTGAGCGTAACTTTTGCACACGGTGTCCATTTTGGGTCCATAAAGTACTTTTCAAAAATGTAGCGACCGTTTTGGATTGAACTCATGGCTTCATCGTGACGTATAAGGGATTTTGGCTACTTGTGGAAAAATGAGCACTTGCATATTTGGATTGTCGCCGTTCGAAGAATTGAGCGTAACTTTCGCACACGATGTCCATTTTGGATCCATAAAGTACTTTTCGAAAATTTAGCGACTGTTTTGGATTGAACTCACGGCTTCACCGTGACGTATGAGGGATTTCATCCCTTTTTTGAAGAATGAGCACTTGCATATTTGGATTGTCGACGTTCGAATAATTTTGCACAAGGTGACCGTCTTGGGCCCGTAAGTCGTTTTCGAAAATGTAGCGACCGGTTTGGATTGAATTCACGGCTTCGTTGTGACGTATGAGGGATTTTGGCCTTTTTTGAAGAATGAGCACTTGTATATTTGGATGGTCGGCGTTCGAAGAATTGAGAGTAACTTTTCCACGCGTAGTACGTTTTCGGCCCATAATGTACTTTTTGAAAATGTAGCGACCATTTTGGATCGAGCTCACGGCTTCGTCATGACGTATGAGGGATTTTGGCCATTTTTCGAGGAACGAGCACTTACATATTTGGATTGTCAAGTTCGAAGAATTTGGCGCACGATGATCGTTTTGGGTCCATAAGTACTTTTTGGAAATGTAGCGATCGTTTTGGATTGAACTCACCGCCTAGTCGTGACGTACGAGGGATTTCAATCATTTTTCGAAGAATGAGCACTTGTATAATTGGATTGTTGGCGTTCGAAGAATTGGGCGTAACTTTTGCACACGGTGTCCATTTTGGCCCATAAAGTACTTTACGAAAATATAGCGACCGTTTTGGATTGAACTCATGACTTCGCCGTAACGTACGAGGGATTTCAGCTATTTGTGGAAAAATGAGCACCTGCATATTTGGATTGTCGACGTTCGAAAAATTGAGCGTAGCTTTTGCACACGTTATCCGTTTTGGGAGCATAAGTACTTTTCGAAAATGCGGCGATAGTTTTGGATTGAACTCATAGCTTCGTGGGGATGTATGAGGGATTTCAGACATTTTTTGCGGAACGAGCACTTGCATATTTGGAACGCTTTGATTGTCGGCGTTCGAAGAATTGAGCTTAACTTTTGTAAACGATGTACGTTTTGGGCCCATAAATACTTTTCGAAAATGTAGCGACAGTTTTGGATTGAACTCACGGCTTCGTCGTGACGTATGAAAGATTTCGACCATTTTTCGAAGAATGAGCACTTGCATATTTTGATTGTCGACGTTCGAAGAATTGCGCGTAACTTTTGCACACGGTGTCCTTTTTGGGCTCATATAGTACTTTTTGGAAATGTAGCGACCATTTTGGATTGAACTCACAGCTTCACCGCGACGTATGAGGGATTTCGACTGTTTGTGGAAAAATGAGCACTTGCATATTTAGATTGTCGACGTTCAAAGAATTGAGCGTAACTTTTGCACGCTGTGTCCGTTTTGGGCCCATATGTACTTTTAGGAAATGCAGATACCGTTTTGGATTGAACTCACCGTTTCCTCATGACGTATGAGGGATTTTGGCCATTTTTCGAAGAACGAGCCTTGCATAGTTGGATTATCTGTGGTCGAAGAATTTTGCACCCGGTGGCCTTTTTGAGCCCATAAGTACTTTTCGAAAATATAGCGACCGTTTTGGATTGAGCTCACCGCTTCATCATGACGTATGAGGGATTTCGATCATTTTTTGAAGAACGAGCATTTGCATATTTGGATTGCCGACGTTCGAAGAATTTCGTACACAGTGACCGTTTTGGGCCCATAAGTACTTTTCAGAAATGTAGTGATCGACTTGGATTGAACTCACTGCTTCCTCGTGACGTATGAGGAATTTCGGCTATTTTTTGAAAAACGAGCACTTGCATATTTGGATTGTCGGCGTTCGAAGAATTGAGCGCAACTTTTGCACACGGTGTCCGTTTTGGGCCCATAAAGTACTTCTCGAAAATGTAGCGCCGTTTTGGATTGAACTCACGGCTTTACCTTGATGTATGGGGGATTTCGGTTGTTTGTGGAAAAACGAGCACTTGTATCTTTAGATTGTCGGTGTTCGAAGAATTGAGCGTAACTTTTGTACGATGAGTCCGTTTTGGGCCCATAAAGTACTTTCGAAAATGTAACGGCCGTTTTGGATTGAACTCACCGCTTCGTCGTGACGTATGAGGGATTTCGGCTATTTTTCAAAAAACGAGCACTTGCATATTTGGATTATCGACGTTCGAAGAATTGAGCGTAACTATTGCACGCGATTTCCGTTTTCGACCCACAAAGTATGTTTTGGAAATGTAGCGACCGTTTTGGATTGAACTCACGGCTTCCCCCTGAAGTATGAAGGATTTTGGCTATTTGTGGAAAAACGAGCGCTTGCATAATTGGATTGTCGATGTTCGAAGAATTGAGCGTAACTTTTGCACACGGTGTCCGTTTTGGGCCCATAAGTACTTTTCAGTAATGTAGCGACCGTTTTGAATTGAACTCACGGCTTCATCGTGACGTATGTGGGATTTTGACCATTTATCGAAGAAAGAGCACTTGCATATTTGGATTGTCAAAGTTCGAAGAATTTTGCACACGGTGACCGTTTCGAGCACATAAGTACTTTTCAAAAATGTAGCGAACGTTTTGGATTGAACTCACCGCTTCGTCCTGATGTATGAGGGATTTCAACTGTTTTTCGAAGAACGAACACTTGCATATTTGGATTGTCGGCGTTCGAAGAATTGAGTGAAACTTTTGCACGCGGTGTCCATTTTGGGCCCATAAAGTACTTTTTGAAAATGTAGCGATCATTTTGGATTGAACTCACGGCTTCGTCGTGACGTATGAGGGATTTCGGCTATTTGTGGAAAAATGAGCACCTGCATATTTAGATTGTCGGGGTTCGAAAAATTGAGCGCAACTTTTGAAAACGGTGTCCATTTTGGGCCTATAAAGTACTTTGCGGAAATGTAGCTACCATTTTGGATTGAACTCACGGCTTCGTCATGACGTATGAGGGATTTCGGCTGCTTGGGGAAAAATGAGCACTTGCATATTTGGATTGTCACCGTTTGAAGAATTGAGCATAACTTTTGTACACGGTGTCCGTTTTGGGCCCATAGAGTACTTTTCGGAAATGTAGCGACCGTTTTGGATTGAACTCATGGCTTCGCCATTATGTATGAGGGATTTCAGCTGTTTGCGGAAAAATGTGCACTTGCATATTTAGATTGCCGGGATTCGAAAAATAGAGCTTAACTTTTGCACACGGTGTCCATTTTGGGCCCATAAAGTACATTTTGAAAATTTAGCGACCGTTTTGAATTGAACTCACGGCTTCGCCGTGACGTATGAAGGATTTTGGCTGCTTGTGGAAAAATGAGCACTTGTATATTCGGATTGTCGCCGTTCGAAGAATTGAGCGTAACTTTTGTACACGGTCTCCGTTTTGGGCCCATAAGTACTTTTCAGTAATGTAGCGACCGTTTTGAATTGAACTCACGACTTTGTCGTGACGTATGTGGGATTTCGACCATTTATCGGAGAAAGAGCACTTGCATATTTAGATTGTCGAAGTTCGAAGAATTTTGCACACGGTGACAGTTTCGGGCACGTAAGTACTTTTCGAAAATGTAGCGAACGTTTTGGATTGAACTCACCGCTTCGTCGTGATGTATGAGGGATTTCGGTTGTTTTTCGAAGAACGAACACTTGCATATTTGGATTGTCGACGTTCGAAGAATTGAGCGAAACTTTTGCACGCGCTGTCCATTTTGGACCCATAAAGTACTTTTCGAAAATGTAGCGATCATTTTGGATTGAACTCACGGCTTCGCCGTGACGTATGAGGGATTTTGGCTGTTTGTGGAAAAATGAGCACCTGCATATGGATTGTCGGGGTTCAAAAAATTGAGCGTAACTTTTGCAAACGGTGTCCATTTTGGGCCCATAAAGTACTTTTCGAAAATGTAGCTACCGTTTTGGATTGAACTCATGGCTTCGTCGTGACGTATGAGGGATTTCGGCTGCTTGGGGAAAAACGAGCAGTTGCATATTTGGAATGTCACCGTTCGAAGAATTTAGCATAACTTTTGTACACGGTGTCTGTTTTGGGCCCATAAAGTACTTTTCGGAAATGTAGCGACTATTTTGGATTGAACTCACAGCACACGGTGTCCGTTTTGGGCCCATAAAGTACGTTTTGGAAATGTAGCGACCATTTTCGATTGAACTCACGGCTTCTCCCTGACGTATGACGGGTTTTGGCTATTTGCGGAAAAATGAGTGCTTGCATAATTGGATTGTCGACGTTCGAAGAATTGAGGGTAACTTTTTCACACGGTGTCCGTTGTGGGCCCAGAAGTACTTTTCGATAATGTAGCGACCATTTTGAATTGAACTCACGGCTTCGTCGTGACGTATGTGGGATTTTGACCATTTATCGAAGAAAGAGCACTTGCATATTTGGATTGTCGAAGTTCGAAGAATTTTGCACATGGTGACCGTTTCGGGCACATAAGTACTTTTCGAAAATGTAGCGAACGTTTTGGATTGAACTCACCGCTTCGTCGTGACGTATGAGGGATTTCGACTGTTTTTTGAAGAACGAACACTTGCATATTTGGATTGTCGGCGTTTGAAGAATTGAGCGAAACTTTTGCACGCGGTGTCCATTTTGGGCCCATAAAGTACTTTTCTGAAATGTAGCGATCATTTTGGATTGAACTCACGGCTTCGTCGTGACGTATGAGGGATTTCGGCTATTTGTGGAAAAATGAGCACCTGCATATTTGGATTGTCGGGGTTCGAAAAATTGAGCGCAACTTTTGCAAACGGTGTTCATTTTGGGCCCATAAAGTACTTTACGAAAATGTAGCGACCGTTTTGGATTGAACTCATGGCTTCGTCGTGACGTATGAGGGATTTTGGCTGCTTGGGGAAAAACGAGCACTTGCATATTTAGATTGTCACCGTTCGAAGAATTGAGCATAACTTTTGTACACGGTGTCCGTTTTGGGCCCATAGAGTACTTTTCGGAAATGTAGCGACCATTTTGGATTGAACTCATGGCTTCACCGTTATGTATGAGGGATTTCAGCTGTTTGTGGAAAAATGAGCACTTGCATATTTGGATTGCCGGGATTCGAAAAATTGAGCTCAACTTTTGCACACGGTGTCCATTTTGGGCCCATAAAGTACATTTTGAAAATATAGCGACCGTTTTGGATTGAACTCACGGCTTTGCCGTGACGTATGAGGGATTTTGGTTGCTTGTGGAAAAATGAGCACTTCTATATTCGGATTGTCGCCATTCGAAGAATTGAGCGTAACTTTTGCACACGCTGTCCGTTTTGGGCCCATAAAGCACTTTTCGGTAATGTAGCGACCATTTTGAATTGAACTCACGGCTTTGTCGTGACGTATGTGGGATTTCGACCATTTATCGGAGAAAGAGCACTTACATATTTGGATTGTCGAAGTTCGAAGAATTTTGCACACGGTGATAGTTTCGGGCACGTAAGTACTTTTTGAAAATGTAGAGAACGTTTTGGATTGAACTCACAGCTTCGTCGTGATGTATGAGGGATTTCGGTTGTTTTTCGAAGAACGAACACTTGCATATTCGGATTGTCGACGTTCGAAAAATTGAGCGAACTTTTGCACGCGGTGTCCATTTTGGGCCCATAAAGTACTTTTCGAAAATGTAGCGATCATTTTGGATTGAACTCACGGCTTCGCCGTGACGTATGAGGGATTTCGGCTGTTTGTGGAAAAATGAGCACCTGCATATTTGGATTGTCAGAGTTCAAAAATTGAGCGTAACTTTTGCAAACGGTGTCCATTTTGGGCCCATAAAGTACTTTTCGAAAATGTAGCTACCGTTTTGGATTGAACTCATGGCTTCGTCGTGACGTATGACTGATTTCGGCTGCTTGGGGAAAAATGAGCACTTGCATATTTGGATTGTCCCCGTTCGAAGAATTGAGCATAACTTTTGTACATGATTTCCGTTTTGGACCCATAAAGTACTTTTCGGAAATGTAGCGACTATTTTGAATTGAACTCACGGCACACGGTGTTCGTTTTGGGCCCATAAAGTACTTTTCGAAAATGTAGCGACTGTTTTGGATTGAACTCACGGCTTCACCGTTACATACGAGGGATATCGGCTGTTTGTGGAAAAATGAGCACTTGCATATTTGAATTGCCGGGGTTCAAAGAATTGAGCGTAACTTTTGCACACGGTGTCCGTTTTGGGCCCAGAAAGTACTTTTTGGAAATGTAGCGACCATTTTGGATTGAACTCACGGCTTCGCCGTGACGTATGGGGGATTTCGTCCGTTTTTCGAACAACGAGCACTTGCATATTTGGATTGTCGGCGTTTGAAGAATTGAGCGTAACTTTTGCACACGGTGTCCATTTTGGGCCATAAAGTACTTTTCAAAAATGTAGCGACCGTTTTGGATTGAACTCTCGGCTTCGCCATGACGTATGAGGGATTTCGTCCGTTTTTCGAAGAACGAGCACTTGCATATTTGGATTGTCGACGTTCGAATAATTTTGCACACGGTGACAGTTTTGGGCCCGTATGTCATTTTTGGAAATGAAGCGATCGTTTTAGATTGAACTCACGGCTTCATTGTGACGTATGAGGGATTTTCACCGTTTTTCAAAGAACGAGCACTTGCATATTTGGATTGTCGGCGTTCGAAAAATTGAGCGTAACTTTTTCACGAGGTGTCCGTTTTGGGCCCATAAAGTACTTTTCGAAAATGTAACGACCATTTCGGATTGAACTCACGGCTTCGTCGTGACGTATGAGGGATTTCGGCTATTTTTGGAAAAACGAGCACTTGAATATTTTGATTGTCATCGTTCGAAGAATTGAGCGTAACTTTTGCACAGAGTGTCCGTTTTGGGCCTATAAGTACTTTTCGAAAATGTGGCGACCGTTTTGGATTTAACTCACGGGTTCGTCGTGACGTATGAGGAATTTTGGCCATTTTTCGAAGAAAGAGCACTTGCATATTTGGATTGTCGGCGTTCGAAGAATTTTGTACACGGTGACCGTTTTGGGCCCATAAGTACTTTTTGGAAATGTAACGACCGTTTTGGATTGAACTCACCATTTTGTCGTGACGTATGAGGGATTTAGTCCATTTTTCGAAGAAAGAGCACTTGCATATTTGGATTGTCGGGGTTCGAAGAATTTTACACACGGTGACCGTTTTGGGCCCATAAGTACTTTTCAGAAATGTAGCGACCATTATGGATTTAACTCACGGCTTCGTCGTGACGTACGAGGGATTTCGGCCATTTTTCGAAGAACAAACACTTGCATATTTGGATTGTCGACGTTCGAAGAATTGAGCGATACTTTTGCACGCGGCGTCCATTTGGGCCCATAAAGTACTTTTCGGAAATGTAGCGACCGTTTCGGATTGAATTCACGGCTTCGCCATGGCGTATGAGGGGTTTCGGCTGTTTGTGGAAAAATAAGCACTTGCATATTTGGATTGTCAACGTTTGAAAAATTGAGCGTAACTTTTGCACACAGTGTACATTTTGAGCCTATAAAGTACTTTTCGGAAATGTAGCAACCATTTTGGATTGAACTCACGGCTTCGTCGTGACGTATGAGGGATTTTGGCTACTTGTGGAAAAACGAGCACTTGCATATTTGGATTGTCACCGTTCGAAGAATTGAGCGTAACTTTTGTACACGGTGTCAATTTTGGACCCATAAAGTAATTTTTGGAAATGTAGTGACCGTTTTGGATTGAACTCACGGCTTCGTCATGAAGTATGAGGGATTTCGGCTGTTTTTGGAAAAACGAGCACTTGCATATTTGGATTGTCGGCGTTCGACGAATTGAGCGTAACTTTTGCACACGGTGTCCGTTTTGGGCCCTTAAGTGCTTTTCGAAAATGTAGTGAACGTTTTGGATTTAACTCACGGCTTCATCGTGACACATGTGAAATTTCGGCCATTTTTTCGAAGAAAGAGCATTTGCATATTTGGATTGTCGGCTTCGAAGAATTTTGAAGACGGTGACCGTTTTGGGCCCATAAGTACTTTTCGGAAATGTAACAACCGTTTTGGATTGAACTCACCGCTTTGTCATGACGTATGAGGGATTTCGGCCGTTTTTTAAAGTACGAACATTTGAATATTTGGATTGTCGGCTTTAGGAGAATTTTGCACGCGGTGACCGTTTTTGGCCCATAAGCACTTTTGAAAATGTTGCGACCGTTTTGGATTGAACTCACGGCTTCGTCATGACGTATGAGGGATTTCGACCGTTTTTTGAAGAACGTGCACTTTCATATTTTGAACGTAACTTTTGCACACGGTGTCCATTTTGGGCCCATATGTACTTTTCGAAAATGTAGCGACCGTTTTGGATTGAACTCACCGTTTCATCGTGACGTATGAGGGATTTTGGCCGTCTTTTGAAGAACAAGAACTTGCATATTTGGATTGTCTGTGTTCGAAGAATTTTGCACAAGGTTTCCGTTTTGGGCCCATAAGTACTTTTCGGAAATGTGGCGACCGTTTTGGATTGAACTCATCGCTTCGTCGTGACGTATGAGGGATTTCAGCCATTTTACGAAGAATGAACACTTACATATTTGGATTGTCGGCGTTCGAAGAATTTCATAGACGATGACCGTTTTGGGCCGATAAGTACTTTTCGAAAATGTAGTGACCATTTTGGATTGAACGCATGGCTTCGTCGTGACGTATGATGGATTTCGACCATTTTTTGAAGAAAGAGCACTTACATATTTGGATTGTCGGTGTTCGATGAATTTTACACACGGTGACCATTTTGGGCCCATAAGTGCTTTTCGGAAATGCAACGACCGTTTTGGATTGAACTCAGTGCTTCGTCGTGACGTATGGAGGATGTCGGCCATTTTTTGAACAACAAACACTTGCATATTTGGATTGTCGGCCTTAGAAGAATTTTGCACTCGGTGACCGTTTTCAGCCCACATGTACTTTTCGAAAATGTAGCGACCGTTTTGGATAGAACTAACCACTTCGTCGTGACGTATGACGGATTTCGGCCATTTTTCAAATAATGAGCACATGCATATTCGGATTGTCGTCTTTCGAAGAATTGGACGTAACTTTTGCACACGGTGTCCGTTTGGGGCCCATAAAGTACTTCTCGAAAATGTAGTGACCGTTTTGTATTGAACTCACGGCTTCACCGTGACGTATGAGGGATTTCGATTGTTTGTGGAAAAATGAGCACTTGCATCGTGGGATTGTCGGCGTTCGAAGAATTGAGCGTAACTTTTGCACGATGTGTCTGTTTTGGGCCTATAAAGTACTTTTCGAAAATGTAGCGACCGTTTTGGATTTAACTCATGACTTCATCGTGACGTACGAGGGATTTCTATCGTTTTTCGAAGAATGAGCGCTTGTATATTTGGATTGTCGGCGTTCGAAGAATTTTGTACATGGTGACCGTTTTGGGCCCAGAAGTAATTTTTGGAAATGTAGAGACCGTTTTGGATTGAACTAACGGCTTCGTTGTGACGTATGAGCGATTTTGACCGTTTTTCGAAGAACGAGCCCTTGCATATTTGGATTGTCGGCGTTCGAAGAATTGAGCGTAATTTTCGCACGCGGTGTCCGTTTTGGGCCCATAAAGTATTTTTCGGAAATGTAGCGACCGTTTTGGATTGAACTCACGGCTTCGCCCTGACGTATGAGGGATTTTCGCTGTTTGGGGAAAAACAAGCACTTGCATATTTGGATTGTCGGCGTTCGAAGAATTGAGCGTAACTTTTATGCACGGTGTACGTTTTGGTACCATAAGTACTTTTCGGTAATGTAGCGACCGTTTTGGATTGAACTCACAGGTTTGTTGTGACGTATGAGGGATTTCGGCCATTTTTCGAAGAACGAGCACTTTCATATTTGGATTGTCGGCGTTCGAAGAATTTTACACACTGTGACCGTTTTTGTCCCATAAGTACTTTTAGGAAATGTAGCGACCATTCTGGATTGAACTCACCGCTTCGTCGTGACGTATGAGGGATTTCGGCCATTTTTCGAAGAACAAAAACTTGCACATTTGGATTGTCGGCGTTCGAAGAATTGAGCAAAACTTTTGCACGAGATGTCCGTTTTGGGCCCATAAAGTACTTTTCGAAAATGTAGCGACCATTTTGGATTGAACTCACGGCTTCACTGTGACGTATGAGGGATTTCAGCTGTTTGTGAAAAAACGAGCACTTGCATATTTGGATTGTCGACGTTCGAAAAATTGAGCGTAACTTTTGCACACGGCGTCCGTTTTGGTCCCATAAAGTACTTTTCGAAAATGTAGCGACCGTTTTGGATCGAACTCACGCCTTCGCCATAACGTATGAGGGATTTCGGCTGCTTGTGGAAAAACGAGCACTTACATGTTTGGATTGTCACCGTTAGAAGAATTGAGCGTAACTTTTGCACGTGGTATCCGTTTTGGGCCCATAAAGTACTATTCGAAAATGTAGCGACCGTTTTGGATTGAACTCACGGTTTCGTCGTGACGTATAAGGGATTTTGACCATTTTTCGGAGAACGAGCACTTGCAAATTTAGATTGTCGACGTTCGAATAATTTTGCACACGGTGACCATTTTGGGCCCATAAGTAGTTTTCAAAAATGTAGCGACCATTTTGGATTGAACTCACGGCTTCGTCGTGACGTATGACGGATTTTGACCATTTTTTGAAGAACGAGCACTTACATATTTGGATTGTCGGCGTTCGAAGAATTGAGCGAAACTTTTGCACGCGGTGTCTGTTTTGGGCCCTTAAAGTACTTTTCGAAAATGTAGCGACCGTTTTGGATTGAACTCATGGCTTCGCCGTGTCGTGTGAGGGATTTCGACTATTTTTGGAAAAACGAGCACTTGCATATTTGGATTGTTGACGTTCGAAGAATTGACCGTAACTTTTGCACACAATGTTCGTTTTGAGCCCATAAGTACTTTTCGAAAATGTAGTGACCGTTTTGGATTGAACTCACGGCTTCGTCATGACGTATGAGGGATTTCGGCCTTTTTTCGAAGAAAGAGCACTTCCATATTTGGATTGTCGGGCTTCGAAGAATTTTGCACACGGTGACTATTTTGGGCCCATAAGTACTTTTCGAAAATGTAACGACCGTTTTGGATTGAACTCACGACTTCGCCGTGACGTATGAGGGATTTCGGCTATTTTTTGAAGAACGAGGACTTGCATATTTGGATTGTTGGCGTTCGAAGAATTGAGCGTAACTTTTTGCACGAGGTGTCCGTTTTGGGCCCATAAAGTACTTTTCGAAAATGTAGCGATCATTTTGGATTGAACTCATGGCTTCGCCATGATGTATGAGGGATTTCGACCATTTTTCGAAGAATGAGCCCTTGCATATTTGAATTTTCGACGTTCGAAGAATTTTGCATACGGGGATTGTTTTGGGTCCATAAATCTTTCCGAAAATGTAGTGACCGTTTTGGATTGAACTCACGGCTTCGTCGTAACGTATGAGGAATTTCGACCATTTTTTGAAGAACGAGCACTTGTATATTTGGATTGTCGACGTTCGAAGAATTGAGCGTAACTTTCGCACGCAGTGTCTATTCTGGCTCCATAAAGTACTTTTCGAAAATGTAGCGACTGTTTTGGATTGATCTCACGGCTTCGCCGTGACGTATGAGGGATTTCGGCTGTTTGTAGAAAAATGAGCACTTTCATATTCGGATTGTCGGCGTTCGAACAATTGAGTGAACTTTTGCACACGATGTCCGTTTTGGGCCCATAAGTACTTTTCGAAAATGTAGCGACGGTTTAGATTGAACTCACGACGTCGCCGTGACGTATGAGGGATTTCGACATTTTCCAAAAAATGAGAACTTGCATATTTGGATTGTCGGTGTTCAAAGAATTGAGCGTAACTTTTGCACGCGGTGTCCGTTTTGGGCCCATAAAGTACTTTTCGGAAATGTAGCGACCGTTTTGGATTGAACTCACGACTTCGTCGTAACGTATGAGGGATTTCGGGGTTTTCCAAAAAATGAGCACTTGCATATTTGGATTGTCGACGTTCAAGGAATTGAGCGTAACTTTTTGCACGGGTGTCCGTTTTGGGCCCATAAAGTACTTTTCAGAAATGTAGCGACTGTTTTGGATTGAAATCAAGGCTTCGTCGTGACGTATGAGGGATTTCGGCCATTTTTCGAAAAAAGAGCACTTGCATAATTGGATTGTCGACGTTCGAAGAATTTTGCTCATGGTGACCTAGGGATGGCAATCGGGCTCGCCGGCTCGGGCTGCCCGTGGCTCGGCTCGGGGCTCGGTAGACCCGAGCCTAAGCTCGGGCCGAGCCCCATTTTGGGGACACGGGCTTTGCCCGAGCCGGCCCGTGAGCTCGCGAGCTTTTTAATTAAAAAAAAAAAAATTTAAGGCAAAACAGGCAGCAGTTCGTTGCCTTAAAAGGCAGCAAGCTGCTGCCTTATATTAAGGCAGCAAATCGCTGCCTTTTAAGGCAACCAGCTGCTGCCTTATATTAAGGCAGCAGGAGGGAAGAACCATAAAAAAAAAAAATGTTGGGGAGAAAATGAGCCTGCCCGGCTCGGCCCGTAAAAAGCCCGAGCAAAAGCTCGGGCCGAGCCCTTTTTTTTGACCGAGCTTTTGCTCGGCCCGGCTCGAGCCCGCAAAAAAGCTCGGTCATTTTAATCGAGCCGAGCCCGAGCCGAAATTTTAGGCTCGGCCCGGCTCGGCCCGGCTCGTTTACATCCCTATGGTGACCGTTTTGTGCCCCAAGTACTTTTCAGAAATGTAGTGACTGTTTTGGATTGAACTCACCGCTTCATCGTAACGTATGAGGGATTTCGGCCATTTTTCGAAAAACGAACACTTTCATATTTGGATTGTCGGCGTTCGAAGAATTTTGCATGCGGTGATCGTTTTGGGACCATAAGTACTTTTCGAAAATGTGGCGACCGTTTTGGATTGAATTCACGACTTCGTCGTGACATATGAGGGATTCCGATAGTTTTTTGAAGAACGAGCACTTTCATATTTGGATTGTCAGCGTACGAAGAATTTAGCATAACTTTTGCACACGATATCCGTTTTGGGCCCATAAGTACTTTTCGAAAATGTAGCGACCGTTACGAATTGAACTCACTATTTCAACGTGACGTATGAGGGATTTTGGCCATTTTTCGAGGAACGAGCACTTGTATATTTGGATTGTCTGTGTTCGAAGAATTTTGCACACAGTGGCCGTTTTGGGCCCATAAGTACTTTTTGGAAATGTTGCGACCGTTTTGGATTGAGCTCACTGCTTCGTCGTGACGTATGAGGGATTTCGGCCATTTTTCGAAGAACGAGCACCTGCATATCTGGATTGTCGGCGTTCGAAGAATTTCGTAGACGGTGACCGTTTTGGGTCCATAAGTACTTTTCGAAAATGTAGCGATCGTTCTGGATTGGACTCACGGCTTCACCATGACTTATGAGGGATTTCGGCCATTTTTCGAAGAACGAGTACTTGCATATTTGGATTGTCGGTGCTCGAAGAATTGAGTGTAACTTTTGTACACGATGTCAGTTCTGGGCCCATAAATTACTTTTCGGAAATGTAGCAACCGTTTTGGATTGAACTCACCGTTTCGTCATGACGTATGAGGGATTTTGGCCATTTTTCGAGGAACGAGCACTTGCATATTTGGATTGTCTGTGTTCGAAGAATTTTGCACACGGTGGCTGTTTTGGGCCCATAAGTACTTTTCGAAAATGTAGCGACCGTTTTGGATTGAGCCCGCCACTTCGTCGTGACGTATGAGGGATTTTGGCCATTTTTCAAAGAACGAGCACTTACATATTTGGGTTGTCGGCGTTCGAAAAATTTCGTACACGGTGACCGTTTTGGGCCCATAAGTACTTTTCGAAAACGTAGCGACCGTTTTGGATTGAACTCACGGCTTAGTCGTGACGTATAAGGGATTTCGGCCATTTTTCGAAGAATGAGTACTTGCATATTTGGATTGTTGGCGTTCGAAGAATTGAGTGTAACTTCTACACGCGGTGTCCATTTTGGGCCCATAAAGTACATTTCAGAAATGTACCGATCGTTTTGGATTGAACTCATCGCTTCACCGTGACGTATGAGGGATTTCGATCGTTTTTCGAAAAACGAGCACTTGCATATTTGGATTGTTGGCATTCAAAGAATTTTGCACACGGGGACTGTTTTGGGCCCATAAGTACTTTTTGAAAATGTAGCGACCGTTTTGGATTGAACTCACGGCTTCGTCATGACGTATGAGGGATTTCGGGCATTTTTCGAAGAACGAGCACTTGCATATTTGGATTGTCGACATTTGAAGAATTGAGCATAAATTTTGCACGGGGTGTTAGTTTTGGGCCCATAAAGTACTTTTCGGAAATGTAGCGATCGTTTTGGATTGAAATCAAGGCTTCGTCGTGACGTATGAGGGATTTCGGCCATTTTTCGAAGAAAGAGCACTTGCATAATTGGATTGTTGGCTTTCGAAGAATTTTGGTGACCGTTTTGTGCCTCTAAGTACTTTTCGAAAATGTAGCGACCGTTTTGGATTGAACTCACCGCTTCATCGTGACGTATGAGGGATTTCGGTCGTTTTTCGAAGAATGAACACTTTCATATTTGGATTGTCGGCGTTCGAAGAATTTTGCATGCGGTGATCGTTTTGGGCCCATAAGTACTTTTCAAAAATGTGGCGACCGTTTTGGATTGAACTCACGACTTCTTCGTGACATATGAGGGATTTCGACCATTTTTTGATAAACGAGCACTTTCATATTTGGATTGTCAGCGTTCGAAGAATTTAGCGTAACTTATGCACATGATGTCCGTTTTGGGCTCATAAGTACTTTTCGAAAATGTAGCGACCGTTTTGAATTGAACTCACTGTCTCATCGTGACGTATGAGGGATTTTGGTCATTTTTCGAAAAATGGGTACTTGCATATTTAGATTGTCTGTGTTTGAAGAATTTTGCACACAGTTGCCGTTTTGGGCCCATAAGTACTTTTTGGAATGTTGCGGCCATTTTGGATTGAGAGCACCGCTTCGTCGTGACGTATGAGGGATTTCGGCCATTTTTCGAAGAATGAGCACCTGCATATCCGGATTGTCGGTGTTCGAAGAATTTCGTACAGGGTGACTGTTTTGGGCCCATAAGTACTTTTCGAAAATGTTGCGACCGTTCTGGATTGAACTCACAGCTTCATCGTGACTTATGAGGGATTTTAGCCATTTTTTGAAGAACGAGCACTTGCATATTTGGATTGTCGGCGTTCGAAGAATTGAGTGTAACTTTTGCACGAGGTGTCCGTTTTGGGCCCATAAAGTACTTTTCGAAAATGTAGCGATCGTTTTGGATTGAACTCACCGCTTCATCGTGACGTATGAGGGATTTCGACCATTTTTCAAAAAACGAGCACTTGCCTATTTGGATTGTCGGCGTTCAAAGAATTTTGCACACAAGGACTGTTTTGGGCCCATAAGTACTTTCCGAAAATGTAGCGACCATTTCGGATTGAACTCACGGCTTCGTCGTGAAGTATGAGGGATTTCGGCCATTTTTCGAGGAACGAGCACTTGCATATTTGGATTGTCGACATTCGAAGAATTGAGCATAAATTTTGCACGCGGTGTCCGTTTTGGGCCCATAAAGTACTTTTCAGAAATGCAGCGATCGTTTTGGATTGAACTTACGGCTTCACCGTGACGGATGAGGTATTTCGACTGTTTGTGGAAAAATGAGCACTTGCATATTCGGATTGTCGGCGTTCGAAGAATTGAGAGTAACTTTTGCACATGGTGTCCGTTTTGGGCCCATAAATACTTTTCGAAAATGTAGCAACTGTTTTGGATTGAACTTACGGCTTCGTCGTGACGTATAAGGGATTTCGGTCATTTTTCGAAGAATGAGTACTTGTATATTTGGATTGTCGACGTTCGAAGAATTTTGCACATGGTGACCATTTTGTACGCATAAGTGCTTTTCAGAAATGTAGTGACGATTTTGAATTGAACTCACCGCTTCATCATGACGTATGATGGATTTTTGCCATTTTTCGAAGGACGAACACTTGTATATTTAGATTGTCGACGTTCAAAGAATTTTGCACACGGTGACCGTTTTGAGCCCATAAGTACTTTTCGAAAATGTGGCGACCCTTTTGGATTGAACTCACGGCTTCGTCGTGACGTATGAGGGATTTCGATCATTTTTTGAAGAATGAGCACTTTCATATTTGGATTGTCAGCGTTCGAAGAATTGAGCGTAACTTTTGCACATGGTGTCCGTTTTCGGCCCATAAGTACTTTTCGGAAATGTAGCGACCGTTTTGTATAGAACTCACCGTTTCATCGTGACATATGAGGGATTTTGGTCATTTTTCAAAGAACGAGCACTTGCTTAATTGGATTGTCTGTGTTCGAAGAATTTTGCACACGGTGGCCGTTTTGGGCCCATAAGTACTTTTCGAAAATGTTGCAACCGTTTTGGATTGAGCTCACCACTTCGTCGTGACGTATGAGGGATTTAGGCCATTTTCTGAAGAACGAGCACCTGCATATTTGGATGGTCGGCATTCGATGAATTTCGTACACGGTGACCATTTTGGGCCCGTAATACTTTTCGAAAATGTAACAATCGTTTTGGATTGAACTCACGACTTTGTCGTGACATATGAAGGATTTCGGCTATTCGTGGAAAAATGAGCACTTGCATATTTGGATTGTCGGCGTTCAAAGTATTGAGCGTACCTTTTGCACACGGTGTCCGTTTTGGGCGCATAAGTACTTTTCGAAAATGTAGCGACTGTTTTCGATTGAACTCATGGCTTCGTGGTGACGTATGAGGGATTTTAGCCATTTTTAGAAGAACAAGCACTTGCATATTTGGAACGCTTAGATTGTCGGCATTCGAAGAATTGAGAGTAACTTTTGGAAACAGTGTACGTTTTGGGCCCATAAGTCCTTTTTGGAAATGTAGCGACCGTTGTGGATTGAACTCACGTCTTCTTCGTGACGTACGAGTGATTTTGGCCATTTTTTGAAGAACGAGCACTTGCATATTTGGATTGTTGGCGTTCGAAGAATTGAGAGTAATTTTTGCACACAGAGTCCGTTTTGGGCCGGTAAAGTACTTTTCGAAAATATAGCGACCGTTTTGGATTGAACTCACGGCTTCGTAGTGAAGTATGATGTTTTTCAACCATTTTTTGAAGAACGAGCACTTACATATTTTGATTGTGGGCGTTCGAAGAATTTTGCACAAGGTGACCGTTTTGGGCCCTTAAGTACTTTTCGAAAATGTTGCGACCGTTTTGGATTGAACTCATGGCTTCGTCATGACGTATGAGGATTTCGTTCACTTTTCGAAGAATGAGCACTTGCATAATTGGATTGTCAGCGTTCGAAGAATTGAGCGTAACTTTTGCACACGGTGTCCGTTTTGGGCCCATAAAGTACTTTTCAGAAATGTAGCGATCGTTTTGGATTGAACTCACGACTTCGTCGAAACGTATGAGGTATTTCGACTGTTTATGGAAAAATGAACACTTGCATATTTAGATTGTCGGCGTTCGAAGAATTGAGCGTAACTTTTGCACATGGGATCCATCTTGGGCCCATAAAGTACTTTTCGAAAATGTAGCAACCGTTTTGGATTTAACTCACAGCTTCACCGTGATGTATGAGGGATTTCGGCCATTTTTCAAGGAATGAGCACTTGCATATTTGGATTGTCGACGTTCGAAGAATTGACAGTAACTGTTGCACACGGCGTCCGTTTTGGGCCCATAAAGTACTTTTCGGAAATGTAGCGATCGTTTTGGATTGAACTCACGACTTCGTCGAAACGTATGAGGTATTTCGACTGTTTATGGAAAAATGAACACTTGCATATTTAGATTGTCGGCGTTCGAAGAATTGAGCGTAACTTTTGCACATGGGGTCCATCTTAGGCCCATAAAGTACTTTTCGAAAATGTAGCAACCGTTTTGGATTTAACTCACAGCTTCACCGTGATGTATGAGGGATTTTGACCATTTTTCAAAGAATGAGCACTTGCATATTTAGATTGTCGGCGTTCGAAGAATTGACAGTAACTGTTGCACACGGCGTCCGTTTTGGGCCCATAAAGTACTTTTCGGAAATGTAGCGATCGTTTTGGATTGAACTCACGACTTCGTCGAAACGTATGAGGTATTTCGACTGTTTATGGAAAAATGAACACTTGCATATTTAGATTGTCGGCGTTCGAAGAATTGAGCGTAACTTTTGCACATGGGGTCCATCTTGGGCCCATAAAGTACTTTTCGAAAATGTAGCAACCGTTTTGGATTTAACTCACAGCTTCACCGTGATGTATGAGGGATTTCGGCCATTTTTCAAAGAATGAGCACTTGCATATTTGGATTGTCGGCGTTCGAAGAATTGACAGTAACTGTTGCACACGGCGTCCGTTTTGGGCCCATAAAGTACTTTTCGAAAATGTAACGACTGTTTTGGATTGAACTCACGGGTTCATCGTGACGTATGAGGGATTTCGGCCATTTTTTGAGGAACTTGCACTTGCATATTTGGATTGTCAGCGTTCGAAGAATTTTGCACACAGTGACCGTTTTGGGCCCATAAGTACTTTTCGAAAATGTAGCGCCCATTTTTGGATTGAACTCACAGCTTGGTCGTGACGTAAGAGGGATTTCGATCATTTTTTGAAGAACGAGCACTTGTATAATTGGATTGTCAACGTTCGAAGAATTGAGCGTAACTTTTGTACACGATGTCCATTTTGGGCCCATAAAGTACTATTCAAAAATATAGAGACCATTTTGGATTAACCTCACGACTTCACCATAATGTATGAGGGATTTCGGCTGTTTGTGGAAAAACGAGCAATTGCATATTTTGATTGTCGGCGTTCGAACATTTGAGAGTAACTTTTGCACACGGTGTCCGTTTTGGGCCTATAAGTACTTTTTGGAAATGTAGTGACTGTTTTGGATTGAACTCACGGCTTCGTGGTGATGTATGAGGGATTTTAGCAATTTTTTGAAGAATGAGCACTTGCATATTTGGAACGTTTGGATTGTCGGCGTTCGAAGAATTGAGCGTAACTTTTGCAAACGGTGTCCGTTTTGGGCCTAGAAGTACTTTTTGAAAATGTAGCGATCGTTTTGGATAGAACTCACGGCTTCGTCGTGACATATGAGGGATTTCGGCAGTTTTTCGAAGAATGAGCACTTGCATATTTGGAACGCTTGGATTGTCAGCGTTCGAAGAATTGAGCGTAACTTTTGCACGCTGTGTCCATTTTTGGCTCATAAAGTACTTTTCAAAAATGTAGCGACCGTTTTGGATTGAACTCACGGCTTCGTCGTGACCTATGAGGGATTTCGACCATTTTTCGAAGAATGAGCATTTGCAAATTTGGATCGTCATCGTTCGAAGAATTATGCACACGGTGACCGTTTTGGGGCCATAAGTGCTTTTCGAAAATGTAGTGACTGTTTTGGATTGAACTCACGGCTTCATCGTGACGTATGAGGGATTTCAGCCGTTTTTTGAAGAACGATCACATGCATATTTCGATTGTCGACGTTCGAAGAATTGAGCGTAACTTTTGCACACTGTGTTCGTTTTGGGCCCATAAAGTACTTTTCGAAAATGTAGTGACCGTTTTGGATTGAACTCACGGCTTCACCGTGACTTATGAGGGATTTCGGCTGTTTGTGGAAAAACGAGCACTTGCATAATTGGATTGTTGGCGTTCGAAGAATTGAGTGTAACTTTTGCACACGGTGTCCGTTTTGGGCCCATAAGTACTTTTTGAAAATGTAGCGACCATTTTGGATTGAACTCAAGCTTCGTCGTGACGTATGAGGGATTTCGGTCCTTTTTCGAGGAACGAACACTTGCATATTTGGAATGTCGGCGTTCGAAGAATTGAGCATAACTTTTACACACGGTGTCAGTTTTGGGCCCATAAAGTACTTTTCGAAAATGTAGCGATCGTTTTGGATTGAGGTCACGGCTTCATCGTGACGTATGAGGGATTTCAACCGTTTTTCAAGGAACGAGCGTTTACATATTTGGATTGTCAAGTTCGAAGAATTTGGCGCACAGTGACCGTTTTGGGTCCATAAGTACTTTTCGAAAATGTAGCGATCGTTTTGGATTGAACTCACTACCTGGTCGTCCCGTAATAGGGATTTCAGTCATTTTTCGAGGAACGAGCACTTGCATAATTGGATTGTCAGCGTTTGAAGAAATGAGTGCAACTTTTGCACACGGTGTCCGTTTTGGGCCCATAAAGTACTTTTCGAAAATTTAGCGATTGTGTTGGATCGAACTCACGACTTCGCCGTGACGTATGACGGATTTCGGCCGTTTGTGGAAAAATGAGCACTTGCATATTTGGATTGTCAGCGTTCAAAGAATTGAGCGTAACTTTTGCACACGTTATCCTCTTTGGGCGCATAAGTACTTTTCAAAAATGCAGCGATAGTTTTGGATTGAACTCACAGCTTCGTGGTGACGTATGAGGGATTTCGGCCATTTTTAGAAGAATGAGCACTTGCATATTTGGAATGCTTCGATTGTCGGCGTTTGAAGAATTGAGCGTAACTTTCGGAAAAGGTATACGTTTTGGGCCCATAAATACTTTTTGAAAATGTAGCGACCGTTTTAGATTGAACTCACGGCTTCGTCGTGACGTATGAAAGATTTCGGCCATTTTTCGAAGAATGATCACTTGCATATATTGATTGTCGACGTTCGAAGAATTGAGCGTAACTTTTGCACATGGTGTCCGTTTTGGGCCCATAAACTACTTTTCGAAAATGTAGCGACCATTTTGGATTGAACTCACGACTTCACCGTGACTTATGAGGGATTTCAGTTGTTTGTGGAAAAATGAGCCCTTGCATCTTTGGATTGTCGGTTTTCAAAAAATTGAGCGTAACTTTTGTACGATATGTCCGTTTTGGGCCCACAAAGTACTTTTCGAAAATGTAGCGACCATTTTGGATTGAACTCACGGCTTCACCGTGACTTAGTAGGGATTTCAACCGTTTTTCAAAGAACGAGCGCTTGCAAATTTGGATTGCCGGCATTCGAAGAATTTTGCACACGGTGACCGTTTTGGGCCCATAAGTACTTTTCAGAAATGTAGTGACCGTTTTGGATTGAACTCATGCCTTCCACTTAACGTATGAGGGATTTCGGCCATTTTTCGAAGAACGAGCACTTGCATATTTGGATTGTCGGCGTTCGAAGAATTGAGAGTAACTTTTGCATGCGGGGTCTGTTTTGGGCCCATAAAGTACTTTTTAGAAATGTAGCAACCGTTTTGGATTGAACTCATGGCTTCCCTCTGATGGATGAGGGATTTCGACTGTTCGTGGGAAAACGAGCACTTGCATATTTGGATTGTCGACGTTCGAAAAATTGAGCGTAACTTTTGCACACGGTGTCCGTTTTGGGCCCATAAGTACTTTTCGGTAATGTAGCGACCGTTTTGGATTTAACTCACGGCTTCATCATGACGTATGAGGGATTTCATTCATTTTTCGAAGAAAGAACACTTGCATATTTGGATTGTCGACGTTCAAAGAATTTTGCACATGGTGACCGTTTTGGGCCCATAAGTACTTTTCGAAAATGTAGCGACCGTTTTCGATTGAACTCACCGCTTTGTCGTGACGTATGAGGGATTTCGGCCATTTTTTGAAGAACGAACACTTGCATATTTGGATTGTCGGTGTTCAAAGAATTGAGCGAAACTTTTGCACGCGGTGTCCATTTTGGGCCCATAAAGTACTTTTCAAAAATGTAGCGACCGTTTTGGATTGAGCTCACGGCTTCACCTTGACGTATGAGGGATTTTGGCTGTTTGTGTGCATATTTGGATTGTCAGCGTTCGAAGAATTGGGCATAACTTTTGCACGCTGTGTCCGTTTTGGGACCATATTTACTTTTCGAAAATGTAGCGACCATTTGGGATTGAACTCACCGTTTCGTCGTGACGTATGAGGGATTTTGGCCATTTTTCGAAGAACGAGCCTTGCATAATTGGATTGTCTGTGGCCAAAGAATTTTGCACCCAGCGGCCGTTTTGGGCCCATAAGGACTTTTCGAAAATGTAGCGACCGTTTAGGATTGAGTTCACCGCTTCGTCGTGACGTATGAGGGATTTTGACCATTTTTCGAAGAACGAGCGCTTGCATATTTGGATTGTCGACGTTCGAAGAATTTCGTTCACGGTGACCATTTTGGGCCCATAAGTCATTTTCGGAAATGTAGCGACCGTTTTGGATTGAACTCACTGCTTCCTCGTGACTTATGAGGGATTTTGGGCATTTTTCGAAGAACGAGCACTTGCAAATTTGGATGTTCGGCGTTCGAAGAATTGAGCATAACTTTTGCACACGGTGTCCGTTTTGTGCCCATAAAGTACTTCTCGAAAATGTAACGACCGTTTTGGATTGAACTCACGGCTTCGTCGTGACGTATGAGAGATTTCGATTGCTTGTCGAAAAATGAGCACTTGAATCTTTGGATTGTCGACGTTCGAAGAATTGAGCATAACTTTTGCACGATGTGTCCGTTTTGCGTCCATAAAATACTTTTCGAAAATGTAGTGGCCGTTTTGGATCGAACTCACGGCTTCACCGTGACGCATGAGGGATTTCGATCATTTTTCGAAGAACGAGTGCTTGCATATTTGGATTGCCGACGTTCGAAGAAATTTTGCACACGGTGATGATTTTGGGCCCATAAGGACTTTTCAGAAATGTAGCGACTGTGTTAGATTGAATTCACGGCTTTATCGTGACGTATGAGTATGAGGGGTTTCGGCCATTTCCCCAAGAACGAGCACTTGCATATTTGGATTGTCGACGTTCGAAGAATTGAGCGAAACTTTTGCACACGGTGTCCGTTTTGGGCCCATAAAGTACTTCTCGAAAATGTAGCCACCGTTTTGGATTGAACTCACGGCTTCGCCGTGACGTATGAGGGATTTCGGTTGTGTTGTCGAAAAAAAAGCACTTGAATCTTTGGATTGTCGACGTTTGAAGAATTGAGCGTAACTTATGCACGATGTGTCCATTTTGGGTCCATAAAATACTTTTTGGAAATGTAGCGGCCATTTTGGATTGAACTCATGGCTTCACCGTGACACATGAGGGATTTCGATCGTTTTTCGAAGAACGAGCGCTTGCATATTTGGATTGCCGGCGTTCAAAAAATTTTGCACACGGTGATCGTTTTGGGCCCATAAGTACTTTTCAGAAATGTAGCGACTGTTTTGGATTAAATTCAGGGCGTCGTCGTGACGTATGAGGGGTTTCGGCTATTTTTCGAAGAACGAGCACTTGCATATTTGATTGTCGACGCTCGAAGAATTGAGCGTAACTTTCGCACACGGGGTCCGTTTTCGGCCCGTAAAGTACTTTTCGGAAATGTAGCGACCATTTTGGGTTAAACTCACGACTTTCCCTGACGTATGAGGGATTTCGGCTATTTGTGGAAAAATAAGTACTTGCATATTTGGATTGTCGACGTTCGAAGAATTGAGGGTAGCTTTTACACACGGTGTCCGTTTTTGGCCCATAAGTAATTTTCGGTAACGTAGCGACCGTTTTGGATTGAATTCACGGTTTCGCTGTGACATATGAGGGATTTCGGCCATTTTTTGAAGAAAGAGCACTTACATATTTGGATTATCGGCGTTCGAAGAATTTTGCACATCGTGACCGTTTTGGGAACATAAGTACTTTTCGGAAATGTAGCGAATGTTTTGGATTGAACTAGCCACTTCGTCGTGACATATGAGGGATTTCTGCCAATTTTCGAAGAACGAACACTTGAATATTTGGATTGTCGACGTTCGAAGAATTGAGCGAAACTTTTACATGTGGTGTCCATTTTGGGCCCATAAAGTACTTTTCGGAAATGTAGCGACCGTTTTGGATTGAACTCACGGCTTCGCTATGACGTATGAGGGATTTTGGCTGTTTGTGAAAAAATGACGCTTGCATAGTTGGATTGTCGGGGTTCGAAAAAATGAGCGAACTTTTGCACACGGTGTCCATTTTGGGCCCATAAAGTACTTTTCGAAAATGTAGCGACTGTTTTGGATTGAACTCACGGCTTAGCCGTGACGTATGAGTGATTTCGGCTACTTGTTGAGAAATGAACACTTGCATATTTAGATTGTCACCGTTTGAAGAATTGAGCATAACTTTTGCACACGGTGTCCGTTTTGGGCCCATAAAGTACTTTTTGGAAAGGTAGCGACCGTTTGGATTGAATTCACAGCTTCGTCGTGACGTATGAAGGGTTTCGGCCATTTTTTGAAGAGCGAGCACTTGCATATTTGGATTGTTTGGGTTTGAAAAATTGAGCGTAACTTTTGCACACGGTGTCCATTTTGGGCCCATAAATTACTTTTCGAAAATGTAGCAACTATTTTGGATTGAACTCACGGCTTCACCGTGACGTATGAGGGATTTCGGCTGCTTGTGGAAAAATGAGCACTTGCATATTTGGATTGTCGACGTTCGAAGAATTGAGCGTAACTTTTGCACACGATGTCCATTTTGGGCCCATAAATTACTTTTTGAAATGTAGCGACTGTTTTGGATTAAACTTACGGCTTCGTCGTGACGTATGAGGGATTTCATCCATTTTTTGAAGAACGAGCACTTGCATATTTATATTGTCGACGTTCGAATAATTTTACACATGGTGATAGTTTTGGGCCCGTAAGTAGCTTTCGAAAATGTAGCGATCGTTTTGGATTGAATTCACGGCTTCGTTGTGACGTATGAGGGATTTCGGCCTTTTTCGAAGAACGAGCACTTGCATATTTGGATTGTCAGCGTTCGAAGAATTGAGCGTAACTTTTCCACGCGAAGTCTGTTTTAGGCCCATAATGTACATTTTGGATTGAGCTCACGGCTTCGTCATGACGTATGAGGGATTTCGGTCATTTTTTGAGGAACGAGCACTTACATATTTGGATTGTCAAGTTCGAAGAATTTAGCATACAATGACCGTTTTGGGTCTATAAGTACTTTTCGAAAATGTAGCGACCGTTTTGGATTGAACTCATGGCTTCGTCGTGAACTATGAGGGATTTCAACCATTTTTCGAAGAACGAGCATTTGCATATTTGGATTGTCGTCGTTCGAAGAATTTTACACATGGTGACCGTTTTGGGGCCATAAGTGCTTTTCGGAAATGGAGCGACTGTTTTGGATTGAACTCACGGCTTTGTCGTGATGTATGAGGGATTTCGGCCGTTTTTTGAAGAACGATCACTTGCATATTTCGATTGTCGACGTTCGAAGAATTGAGCGTAACTTTTGCACACGGTGTCCGTTTTGGGCCCATAAAGTACTTTTCAGAAATGTAGCAGCCGTTTTGGATTGAACTCATGGCTTCACCGTGACGATGAGGGATTTCAGCTATTTGTGGAAAAATGAGCACTTGCATATTTGGATTGTCGACATTCGAAAAATTGAGCGTAACTTTTGCACACGGTGTCCATTTTGGCCCATAAGTACTTTTCGATAATGTAGCTACCGTTTTGGATTGAACTCACGGCTTCATTGTGACGTATGTGGGATTTCATTCATTTTTCGAAGAAAGAGCATTTGCATATTTGGATTGTCGTTGTTCGAAGAATTTTGCACACGGTGACCGTTTTGGGCCCATAAGTACTTTTCGAAAATGTAGCGACCGTTTTGGATTGAACTCACTGCTTCATCGTGACATATGAGGGATTTTGGCCATTTTTTGAAGAACGAACACTTGCATATTTGGATTGTCGGTGTTCGAAGAATTGAGCGAAACGTTTGCACGCGGTGTCCATTTTGGGCCCATAAAGTACTTTTCAGAAATGTAGCAACCGTTTTGGATTGAGCTCACAGCTTCACCTTGACGTATGAGGGATTTCGGCTGTTTGTGGAAAAATGAGCACTTGCATATTTGGATTGTCGGCGTTCGAAGAATTGGGCGTAACTTTTACACGCTGTGTCCGTTTTGGGCCCATATGTACTTTTCGAAAATGTAGCGACCGTTTAGGATTGAACTCACCATTTCGTCGTGACGTATAAGGGATTTTGGCCATTTTTCGAAGGACGAGCCTTGCATAATTGGATTGTCTATGGTCGAAGAATTTTACACCCAGCGGCCATTTTGGGCCCATAAGTACTTTTCGAAAATGTAGCGACCGTTTAGGATTGAGTTCAACACTTCGTCGTGACGTATGAGGGATTTCGACCATTTTTCGAAGAACGAGCGCTTTCATATTTGGATTGTCGGAGTTCTAAGAATTGAGCGTAACTTTTACTCACGGCGTCCGTTTCGGGCCCATATGTACTTTTCGAAAATGTAGCGACCATTTTGGATTGAACTCATCGTTTCGTCGTGACGTATGAGGGATTTTGGCCATCTTTCAAAGAACAAGCACTTGCATATTTGGATTGTTTGTGTTCGAAGAATTTTGCACAAGGCGTCCGTTTTGGGCCCATAAGTACATTTCGAAAATGTTGGATTGAACTCACCGCTTTGTCGTGACGTATGAGGGATTTTGGCCACTTTATGAAGAACGAGCACTTGCCTATTTGGATTGTCGACGTTCGAAGAATTTCACACACAGTGACCGTTTTAGGCCGATAAGTACTTTTCGGAAATGTAGCGACTTTTTTGGATTGAATTCAGGGCTTCGTCGTGACGTATGAGGGATTTCAGCCGTTTTTCAAAAAATGAGCACTTGCATATTTGGATTGTCAACGTTCGAAGAATCGAGCGTAACTTTTGAACTCGTCGCTTCGTCGTGACGTATGAGGGATTTTTGCCGTTTTTCGAAGAATGAACACTTGAATATTTGGATTGTCGGCGTTCGAAGAATTGAGCAAAACTTTTGCACTCGGTGTCCATTTTGGGCCCATAGAGTACTTTTCGAAAATGTAGCGACCGTTTTGGATTGAACTCACGGTTTTGCGGTAACGTATGAGGGATTTCGGCTGTTTGTGGAAAAATGACGCTTGCATATTTGGATTGTCGGGGTTCGAAAAATTGAGCGTAACTTTTGCACACGGTATCCATTTGGGCCTATAAAGTACTTTTCGAAAATGTGGCGACCGTTTTGGACTGAACTCACGGCTTCGCCGTGACGTATGAGGGATTTCGACTGCTTGTTGAAAAATGAGCACTTGCATATTTGGATTGTCACCGTTCGAAGAATTGAGCGTAACTTTTGCACACGTGTCCGTTTTGGGCCCATAGAGTACTTTTCGAAAATGTAGTGACCGTTTGGATTGAACTCACGACTTCGCCGTGATGTATGAGGGATTTCGGCTGTTTGTTAAAAAATGAGCACTTGCATATTTGGATTGTTGGGGTTTGAAAAATTGAGCGTAACTTTTGCACACGGTGTCCATTTTGGGCCCATAAAGTACTTTTTGAAAATGTAGCAACCGTTTTGGATTGAACTCACGGCTTCACCGTGACGTATGAGGGATCTCATCCGTTTTTCGAAGAACGAGCACTTTCATATTTGGATTGTCGGCGTTCGAATAATTTTGCACACGGTGACCGCTTTGGGCCCGTAAGTAGTTTTCAAAAACGTATCGACCATTTTGGATTGCATTCACAGCTTCGTCGTGACGTATAAGGGGTTTCGGCCATTTTTCGAAGAACGAGCACTTGCATATTTGGATTGTCGGGGCTCGAAGAATTGAGCGTAAATTTTGCACACGATGTCCGTTTTCGGCCCATAAAGTACTTTTCGAAAATGTAGCGACCGTTTTGGATTGAACTCACGGCTTCTCCATGACGTATGAGGGATTTCGGCTGTTTGGGGAAAAACAAGTACTTGCATATTTGGATTGTCGACGTTCGAAGAATTGAGCGTAGCTTTTGCGCACTGTGCCCGTTTTTGGCCCATAAGTAATTTTCGGTAACGTAGCGACCGTTTTGGATTGAATTAACGACTTCGTCGTGACGTATGAGGGATTTTGGCCATTTTTCGAAGAAAGAGCACTTGCATATTTGGATTATCGGCGTTCGAAGAATTTTACACACGGTGATCGTTTCAGGCACATAAGTACTTTTAGAAAATGTAGCGAATGTTTTGGATTGAACTCGCTGCTTCGTCGTGACGTATGAGGGATTCGACCGTTTTTCGATGACAGAACACTTGAATATTTGGATTGTCGGCGTTCGAAGAATTGAGCGAAACTTTTGCACGCGGTGTCCATTTTGGGCCCATAAAGTACTTTTCGGAAATGTAGTGACCGTTTTGGATTGAACTCACGGTTTCGCTGTGACATATGAGGGATTTCGACTGTTTGTGGAAAAATGATGCTTGCATATTTGGATTGTCGGGGTTCGAAAAAATGAGCGTAACTTTTGCACACGGTGTCCATTTTGGGCCCATAAAGTACTTTTCGGGAATGTAGCGACCATTTTGGATTGATCTCACGGCTTTACCGTGACGTATGAGGGATTTCAACTGCTTGTTGAAAAATGAGCACTTTCATATTTGGATTGTCACCGTTCTAAGAATTGAGCATAACTTTTGCACACGGTGTCCGTTTTGGGCCCATAAAGTACTTTTCGAAAATGTAGCGACCGTTTTGGATTGAACTCACGGCTTCGCCGCGATGTATGAGGGATTTTGGCTGTTTGTTGAAAAATGAGCACTTGTATATTTGGATTGTTGGGGTTTGAAAAATTGAGCGTAGCTTTTGCACACGGTGTCCATTTTGGGCCCATAAAGTACTTTTCGGAAATGTAGTGACCGTTTTGGATTGAACTCACGGCTTTGTCGTGACGTATGAGGGATTTGGGCTGCTTGTGGAAAAATGAGCACTTGCATATTTGGATTGTCGCCGTTCGAAGAATTGAGCGTAACTTTTGCACACGGTGTCCATTTTGGGCCCATAAAGTACTTTTCGAAAATGTAGCGACTGTTTTGGATTGACCTCACGGCTTCTCCGTGACGTATGAGGGATTTCATCCATTTTTCGATGATCGAGAACTTGCATATTTGGATTGTCGACGTTCGAATAATTTTGCACACGGTGACTGTTTTGGGCCCGTAAGTAGTTTTCGAAAACGTAGCGACCGTTTTGGATTGAATTCACGGCTTCGTTGTGACGTATGAGGGATTTCGGCCATTTTTCGAAGAACGAGCACTTCCATATTTGGATTGTCGGTGTTCGAAGAATTGAACATAACTTTTCCACGCGGAGTCTATTTTAGGCCCATAATGTACTTTTCGAAATTGTAGCGACCATTTTGGATTGAGCTCACGGCTTTGTCATGACGTATGAAGGATTTTGGCCATTTTTCGAGGAACGAGCACTTACGTATTTGGATTGTCAAGTTTGAAGAATTTGGCGTACGATGACCGTTTTGGGTCTATAAGTACTTTTCGAAAATGTAGCGATCGTTTTAGATTGAACTCACCGCCTGGTCGTAACGTACGACGGATTTCGATCATTTTTCGAAGAACGAGCACTTGCATAATTGGATTGTCGGCGTTCGAAGAATTGAGCGTAACTTTTGCACTCGGTGTCCATTTTGGGCCCATAAAGTACTTTTCGAAAATATAGCGATCGTTTTGGATTGAACTCACGACTTCGCCGTGACGTACGAGGGATTTAGGCTGTTTGTGGAAAAATGAGCACTTGCATATTTAGATTGTCGGCTTTCGAAGAATTGGGCGTAACTTTTGCACGCTGTGTCCGTTTTGGGCCCATATGTACATTTCAGAAATGCGGCGACCGTTTTGGATTGAACTCACCATTTCGTCGTGACGTATGAGGGATTTTGGCCGTTTTACGAAGAACGAACCTTGCATAATTGGATTGTCTGTGGTCGAAGAATTTTCCACCCAGCGGCCGTTTTGGGCCCATAAGCACTTTAAGAAAATGTAGCGACCGTTTTGGATCGAGTTCACAGCTTTGTTGTGACGTATGAGGGATTTCGACCATTTTTCAAAGAACGAGTGCTTGCATATTTGGATTGTCGACGTTCGAAGAACTTCGTACACGGTGACCGTTTTTGGCCCATAAGTCATTTTCGAAAATGCAGCGACCGTTTTGGATTGAATTCACTGCTTTCTCGTGACGTATGAGGGATTTTGGCCATTTTTCGAAGAACGAGCACTTGCATATTTGGATTGTCGGCGTTCGAAGAATTGAGCGTAACTTTTGCACACGGTGTCCGTTTTGGGCCCATAAAGTACTTCTCGAAAATGGAGCGACCATTTTGGATTGAACTCACGGCTTCGCCATGACGTATGAGGGATTTCGGTTGTTTGTCGAAAAATGAGCATTTGAATCTTTGGATTGTCGACGTTCGAAGAATTGAGTGTAACTTTTGCACGATGTGTCCGTTTTGGGCCCATAAAATACTTTTCGAAAATGTAGCGGCCGTTTTGGATTGAATTCACGGCTTCACCATGACGCATGAAGGATTTCGATCGTTTTTCAAAGAACGAGCGCTTGCATATTTGGATTGCCGACGTTCGAAGAATTTTCCACACGGTGACCATTTTGGTCCCATAAGTACATTTCAGAAATGTAATGACTATTTTGGATTGAATTCATGGCTTCATCATGACGTATGAGGGGTTTCAGCCATTTTTCGAAGAACGAGCACTTGCATATTTGGATTGTCGGGGCTCGAAGAATTGAGTGCAAATTTTGTACACGGTGTCCGTTTTCGGCCCATAAAGTACTTTTCGAAAATGTAGCGACCGTTTTGGATTGAACTCACGGCTTCTCCATGACGTATGAGGGATTTCGGCTGTTTGGGGAAAAACAAGTACTTGCATATTTGGATTGTCGACGTTCGAAGAATTGAGCGTAGCTTTTGCGCACTGTGCCCGTTTTTGGCCCATAAGTAATTTTCGGTAACGTAGCGACCGTTTTGGATTGAACTCACCGCTTCATCGTGACGTATAAGGGATTCGACCGTTTTTCGAAGAACGAACACTTGAATATTTGGATTGTCGGCGTTCGAAGAATTGAGCAAAACATTTGCACGCGGTGTCCATTTTGGGCCCATAAAGTACTTTTCGAAAATGTAGCGACCGTTTTGGATTGAACTCACGGCTTTGCTGTGACGTATGAGGGATTTCGGCTGTTTGAGGAAAAATGACGCTTGCATATTTGGATTGTCGGGTTCGAAAAAATGAGCGTAACTTTTGCACACGGTGTCCATTTTGGGCCCATAAAGTACTTTTCGGAAATGTAGCGAATGTTTTGGATTGAACTCACGGCTTCGCCTTAACGGATGAAGGATTTCGGCTGCTTGTTGAAAAATGAGCACTTGCATATTTGGATTGTCACCGTTCGAAGAATTGAGCGTAACTTTTGCACACGGTGTCCGTTTTGGGCCCATAAAGTACTTTTCAGAAATGTAACGACTGTTTTGGATTGAACTAACGGCTTTCCCCTGATGTATGAGGGATTTCGGTTGTTTGTGGAAAAACAAGTACTTGTATATTTGGATTGTCGACGTTCGAACAATTCAGCGTAACTTTTGCACATGGTGTCCGTTTTTGGCCCATAAGTAATTTTCGGTAACGTAGCGACCGCTTTGAATTGAATTCATGGCTTCATCGTGACGTATGAGGGATTTCGGCCATTTTTCGAAGAAAGAGCACTTGCATATTTGGATTATTGGCGTTCGAAGAATTTTGCACACGGTGACCGTTTCGGGCACATAAGTACTTTTCGAAAATGTAGCAAATGTTTTGGATTGAACTCGCCGCTTTGTCGTGACGTATGAGGGATTTCTACCATTTTTCGAAAAATGAACACTTGAATATTTGGATTGTCGGCGTTCGAAGAATTGAGCGAAACTTTTGCACGCAGTGTCCATTTTGGGCCCATAAAGTACTTTTCGAAAATGTAGCGACCGTTTTGGATTGAACTCACGGCTTCGTCGTGACGTATGAGCAATTTCGGCTGTTTGTGGAAAAATGACGCTTGCATATTTGGATTGTCGGGGTTCGAAAAATTGAGCGTAACTTTTGCACACGGTGTCAATTTTGGGCCCATAAAGTACTTTTCAGAAATGCAGCGTCCGTTTTGGATTGAACTCACGGCTTCGTGGTGATGTATGAGGGATTTCGGCTGCTTGTTGAAAAACGAGCACTTGCATATTTGGATTGTCACCGTTCGAAGAATTGAGCGTAACTTTTGCACACGGTGTCCGTTTTGGGCCCATAAAGTACTTTTCAAAAATGTAGCGACCGTTTTGGATTGAACTTACGGCTTCGCCGTGATGTTTGAGGGATCTCGGCTGTTTGTGGAAAAATGAGCACTTGAATATTTGGATTGTCGGCGTTCGAAGAATTGAGCGAAACTTTTGCACGCAGTGTCCATTTTGGGCCCATAAAGTACTTCTCGGAAATGTAGCGACCGTTTTGGATTGAACTCACGGCTTCGCCGTGACGTATGAGCGATTTCGACTGCTTGTGGAAAAATGAGCACTTGCATATTTGGATTGTCGCCGTTTGAAGAATTGAGCGTAACTTTTGCACACGGTGTCCATTTTAGGCCCATAAAGTACTTTTCGAAAATGTAGCGAATGTTTTGGATTGAACTCACGGCTTCTCCGTCACGTATGAGGGATTTCGGCCATTTTTCGAAGAACGAGCACTTGCATATTTGGATTGTTGGCGATCGAAGAATTGAGCGTAACTTTTCCACGCGGAGTCCGTTTTAGGCCCATAATGTACTTTTCGAAAATGTAGCGACCATTTTGGATTGAGCTCATGGCTTCGTCATGATGTATGAGGGATTTTGGCCTTTTTCGAGGAATGAGCACTTATATATTTGGATTGTCAAGTTCGAAGAATTTGGCTTACGATGATCGTTTTGGGTCCATAAGTACTTTTCGAAAATGTAGCAATCGTTTTGGATTGAACTCACCGCCTAGTCATGACGTACGAGGGATTTCGGTCATTTTTCGAAGAACGAGCACTTGCATAACTGGATTGTCGGCGTTCGAAGAATTGAGCGTAACTTTTACACACGGTGTCCATTTTGGGCCCATAAAGTACTTTTCGAAAATATAGTTATCATTTGGGATTGAACTCACGACTTCGTCGTGACGTATGAGGGATTTAGGCTGTTTGTGGAAAAATAAGCACTTGCATATTTAGATTGTCGACGTTCGAAGAATTGGGCGTAACTTTTGCACGCTGTGTCCGTTTTGGGCCCATATGTACTTTTCGAAAATGTAGCGACCGTTTTGGATTGAACTCACCGTTTCGTCGTGATGTATGAGGGATTTTGGCTATTTTACGAAGAACGAGCCTTTCATAATTGAATTATCTGTGGTTGAAGAATTTTGCACCCAGCGGCCGTTTTGGGCCCATAAGTACTTTTCAAAAATGTAGCGACCATTTTGGATTGAGCTCACCGCTTTGTCGTGACGTATGAGGGATTTCGACAATTTTTCGAAGAACGACCACTTGCATATTTGGATTGTCGACATTCGAAGAATTTCGTACACGGCAACTGTTTTGGGTCCATAAGTCATTTTCGGAAATGTAGCTACCGTTTTTGATTGAACTCACTGCTTCCTCGTGAGGTATGAGGGATTTCGGCTGTTTTTCGAAGAATGAGCACTTGCATATTCGGATTATCGGTGTTCAAAGAATTAAACATAACTTTTGCACACGGTGTCCGTTTTGGGCCCATAAAGTACTTCTCGAAAATGTAGTAACCGTTTTGGATTGAACTCACGGCTTCGCCGTGACGTATGAGGGATTTCGGTTGTTTGTTGAAAAATGAGCACTTGAATCTTTGGATTGTCGACGTTCGAAGAATTGAGCGTAACTTTTGCACTCTGTGTCCGTTTTGGGCCCATAAAGTACTTTTCGAAAATGTAGCGGCCGTTTTGGATTGAACTCACAACTTCACCGTGACGTATGAGGGATTTCGACTGCTTTTCGAAGAACGAGAGCTTGCATATTTGGATTGTCGGCGTTCGAAGAATTTTGCACACGGTGACCGTTTTGGGCCCATGAGTACTTTTCAGAAATCTAGCGACTGTATTGGATTGAATTCACGGCTTCGTCGTGATGTATGAGGGGTTTTGGCCATTTTTCGAAGAACGAGCACTTGCATTTTGGATTGTCGACGCTCAAAGAATTGAGCGTAACTTTTGCACATGGTGTCCGTTTTTGCCCATACGTAATTTTCAGTAACGTAGTGACCATTTTGGATTGAATTCACGGCTTCGTCGTGACGTATGAGAGATTTCGGCCATTTTTCGAAGAAAGAGCACTTGCATATTTGGATTATCGGCGTTCAAAGAATTTTGCACACGGTGACCGTTTCGGGCGCATAAGTACTTTTGGGAAATGTAGCGAATGTTTTGGATTGAACTCGTCGCTTCGTCGTGACGTATGAGGGATTTCGATCATTTTTCGAAGAACGAACACTTGAATATTTGGATTGTCGGCATTCGAAGAATTGGGCGAATCTTTTGCACGCGGTGTCCATTTTGGGCCCATAAAGTACTTTTCGGAAATGTACTGACCATTTTGGATTGAACTCACGGCTTCGCCGTGACGTATGAGGGATTTTGGCTGTTTGTGGAAAAATGACGCTTGCATATTTGGATTGTCGAGGTTCGAAAAATTGAGTGTAACTTTTGCACACGGTGTCCATTTTGGGTCCATAAAGTACTTTTCGGAAATGTAGCCGTTTTGGATTGAACTCACAGCTTCGCCGTGACCTATGAGGGATTTCGACTACTTGTTGAAAAACGAGCACTTGCATATTTGGATTGTCATCGTTTGAAGAATTGAGTGTAACTTTTGCACACGGTGTTCGTTTTGGGCCCATAAAGTACTTTTCGGAAATGTAGCGACCGTTTGGGATTGAACTAACGGCTTCGTCATGACGTATGAGGGATTTTGACCATTTTTTGAAGAATGTGCACTTTCATATTTGGATTGTCGGAGTTCAAAGAATTGAACGTAACTTTTACACACGGTGTCCGTTTCGGGCCCATATGTACTTTTCGAAAATGTAGCGACCATTTTGGATTGAACTCATTGTTTCATCGTAACGTATGAGGGATTTTAGCCATCTTTCGAAGAACAAGCACTTGCATATTTGGATTGTCTGTGTTCGAAGAATTTTGCACAAGGTGTCCGTTTTGGGCCCATAAGTACTTTTCGAAAATATTAGATTGAACTCACCGCTTTGTCGTGACGTATGAGGGATTTTGGCCACTTTGTGAAGAACGAGCACTTGGATATTTGGATTGTCGACGTTCGAAGAATTTCGTACACGGTGACCGTTTTAGGCCGATAAGTACTTTTCGAAAATGTAGCGACCGTTTTGGATTGAACTCACCGCTTTGTCGTGACGTATTAGGGATTTTGGCCACTTTATGAAGAACGAGCACTTGCATATTTGGATTGTCGACGTTCGAAGAATCGAGCGTAACTTTTGCTCGCGGTGCCCGTTTTGGGCCCATAAAGTACTTTTCGAAAATGTAGCGGCCGTTTTGGATTGAACTCACAGCTTCGTCGTGACATATGATGGATTTCAGCCATTTTTTGAAGAAAGAGCACTTGCATATTTGGATTGTCGGCGTTCGAAGAATTTTGCACACGGTGACCGTTTTGGGCCCATAAGTACTTTTCGAAAATGCAACGACCATTTTGGATTGAACTCACTGCTTCGTCATGACGTATGAGGGATGTCGGCCATTTTTCGAACAACGAACAGTTGCATATTTGGATTGTTGGCTCTAGAAGAATTTTGCACTCGGTGACCATTTTCGGCCCATAAGTACTTTTCGAAAATGTAGTGGCCGTTTAGGATTGGACTCACTGCTTCGTCGTGACATATGAGGGATTTCGGCCACTTTTCGAAGAACGAGCACTTGCATATTTGGATTGTCGTCGTTCGAAGAATCGAGCGTAACTTTTGCATGTGGTGTCCGTTTTGGGCCCATAAAGTACTTTTCGAAAATGTAGCGACCGTTTTGGATTGAACTCACGTCTTTGTTGTGACGTATGAGAGATTTCAGCCATTTTTTGAAGAAAGAGCACTTGCATATTTGGATTGTCGACGTTCAAAGAATTTTGCACACGGTGACCGTTTTTGGCCCGTAAGTACTTTTCAAAAATGTAACGACCGTTTTGGATTGAACTCACCGCTTCGTCGTGACGTATGAGGGATGTTGGCCATTTTTCGAAGAACGAACACTTGCATATTTGGATTGTTGGCATTAGAAGAATTTTGCACTTGGTGACCGTTTTCGGCCCATAAGTACTTTTCGAAAATGTAGCGACCGTTTTGGATTGAACTCACTGCTTCGTCGTGACGTATGAGGGATTTTTGCCGTTTTTCAAAGAACGAGCACCTGCATATTTGGATTGCCGGCGTTCGAAGAATTGAGCATAACTTTTGCACATGGTGTCCGTTTGGGGCCCGTAAAGCACTTCTCAGAAATGTAGCGATCGTTTTGTATTGAACTCACGGCTTCACCGTGACATATGAGGGATTTCAATTGTTTGTGGAAAAACGAGCACTTGCATCTTTGGATTGTCGGCGTTTGAAGAATTAAGCATAACTTTTACATGATGTGTCCGCTTTGGGCACATAAAGTACTTCTCGAAAATGTAGCGACTTTTTTGGATTGAACTCACGGCTTTGTCGTGACGTATGAGGGATTTCGACCGTTTTTCGAAGAACGAGCGGTTGCATATTTGGATTGTCGACGTTCAAAGAATTTTGCACACGGTGACTATTTTTGGCCCATAAGTACTTTTCGAAAATGTAGCGACCGTTTTGGATTGAACTCAAGGCTTCGTCATGACGTATGAGGGATTTCGGCGAACGAGCACTTGCAAATTTGGATTGTCGGCGTTCGAAGAATTGAGCATAACGTTTGCACACGGTGTCCGTTTTGGGCCCATAAAGTACTTTTTGGAAGTGTAGCGACCGTTTTGGATTGAACTCACGGCTTCACCGTGACGTATGAGGGATTTCGACCGTTTTTTGAAGAACGAGCACTTGCATATTTAGATTGTCGGCTTTCGAATAATTTTGCACACGGTGACTGTCTTCGGCCCATAAGTAGTTTTCGAAAATGTAGCGACCGTTTTGGATTGAACTCACGGCTTCGTCGTGACGTATGAGGGATTACGACCGTTTTTTGAAGAACGAGCACTTGCATATTTAGATTGTCGGCGTTCGAAGAATTGAGCGTAACTTTTGCACGCGGTGTCCGTTTTGGGCCCATAAAGTACTTTTCGAAAATGTAGCGACCGTTTTAGAATGAACTCACGGCTTCGTCGTGACGTATGAGAGATTTCGGCTGTTTTCGGAAAAACGAGCACTTGCATATTTGAATTGTCGACGTTCGAAGAATTGAGCGTAACTTTTGTACACAGTGTCCATTTTGGGCCCATAAGTACTTTTCAAAAATGTAGTGACCATTTTGGATTGAACTCACTGCTTCGTCGTGACATATGAGGGATTTCAGCCATTTTTCGAAGAAAGAGCACTTCCATATTTGGATTGTCGGCGTTCGAAGAATTTTACACACGGTGACCATTTTGGTCCCATAAGTACTTTTCGGAAATGTAACAACCATTTTGGATTGAACTCACCACTTCATCGTGACGTATCAGGGATTTTGGCCGTTTATCAAAGAACGAACACTTGTATATTTGGATTGTCGGCTTTAGAAGAATTTTCCACGCGGTGACCATTTTGGGCCCATAAGCACTTTTCGAAAATGTGGCGACCGTTTTGGATTGAACTCTTGGCTTTGTCGTGACGTATGAGGGATTTCAACTTTTTTTGAAGAACGAGCACTTTCAAGTTTGGATTGTCGACGTTCGAAAAATTGAACGTATCTTTTGCACACGATGTCCATTTTGGGCCCATACGTACTTTTCAAAAATGTAGCGACCATTTTTGATTGAACTCACCATTTCGTCATGACGTATGAGGGATTTTGGCTGTCTTTTGAAGAACAAGCACTTGCATATTTGGATTGTCTATATTCGAAGAATTTTGCACAAGGTGTCCATTTTGGGCCCATAAGTACTTTTCGAAAATGTAGCGATCGTTTGGGATTAAACTCACCGCTTTGTCGTGACGTATGAGGGATTTCGGCTATTTTTCGAACGACGAGCACTTGCATATTTGGATTGTCGGCGTTCGAAGAATTTCATACACAGTGACCGTTTTGGGCCCATAAGTACTTTTCAGAAATGTAGAGACCGTTTTGGATTGAACTCACAGCTTCGTCGTGACGTATGGGGGATTTCTGCCATTTTTCGAAGAACGAGCACTTGCATATTTGGATTGTCGGTGTTCGAAGAATTGAGCGTAACTTTTGCACATGGTGTCCGTTTTGGGCCCATAAGTACTTTTCGAAAATGTAGTGACCATTTTCGATTGAACTCACGACTTCGTCGTGACGTATGAGGGATTTTGGCCGTTTTTCGAAGAAAGAGCACTTCCATATTTGGATAGTCGGCGTTCGAAGAATTTTGCACACGGTGACCGTTTTGGGCCCATAAGTACTTTTCAGAAATGTAACGATCGTTTTGGATTGAACTCACCGCTTCGTCGTGACATATGAGGGATTTCGGCCCTTTTTCGAAGAACGAACACATGCATATTTGGATTGTCGGCTTTAGAGGAATTTTGCACGCGGTGACTGTTTTGGGCCCATAAGCACTTTTCGGAAATGTAACGATCGTTTTGGATTGAACTCATCGCTTCGTCGTGACGTATGAGGGATTTCGGCCATTTTTCGAAGAACGAACACATGCATATTTGGATTGTCGACTTTAGAAGAATTTTGCACGCGGTGACTATTTTGGGCCCATAAGCACTTTACAAAAATGTGGCGACCATTTTGGATTGAACTCACGGCTTCAACGTGACGTATGAGGGATTTCGACCATTTTTTGAAGAACGAGCACTTTCATCTTTGGATTGTCGGCGTTCGAAAAATTGAACGTAACTTTTGCACACGATGCCCGTTTTGCGCCCATACGTACTTTTCAAAAATGTAGCGACCGTTTTGGATTGAGCTCACCATTTCGTCGTGACGTATGAGGGATTTTGGCTGTCTTTCGAAGAACGAGCACTTGCATTTTTGGATTGTCTGTGTTCGAAGAATTTTGCACAAGGTGTCCATTTTGGGGCCATAAGTACTTTTCGAAAATGTAGCGACCATTTGGGATTGAACTCACTGCTACGTTGTGGCGTATGAGGGATTTCGGCTATTTTTCGAAGAACGAGCACTTGCATATTTGGATTGTCGACGTTCGAAGAATTTCGTACACGGTGACCGTTTTGGGCCCGTAAGTACTTTTCGAAAATTTAGCGACCGTTTTGGATTGAACTCAAGGCTTCGTCGTGACGTATGAGGGATTTCGGCCGTTTTTCGAAGAACGACCACTTGCATATTTGGATTGTCGGCGTTCGAAGAATTAAGCGTAACTTCTGCACGCGGTGTCCATTTTGGGTCCATAAAGTACTTTTCGAAAATGTAGCGACCGTTTTGGATTAAACTCATGGCTTCCCCCTGACGTATGAGGGATTTCGGCTGTTTGTGGAAAAACGAGCACTTGCATATTTTGATTGTCGACGTTTGAAGAATTGAGCGTAACTTTTGCACACGGTGTCGTTTTTTGGCCCATAAGTACTTTTCGGTAATTTAGCGACTGTTTTGGATTGAACTCACGGATTCGTCATGACCTATGAGGGATTTCGGCCATTTTTCGAAGAAAGAGCACTTGCATATTTGGATTGTCGACGTTCGAAGAATTTTGCACACGGTGACCGTTTTGGGCCCATAAGTACTTTTCGAAAATGTAGCGACCGTTTTGGATTGAACTCACCGCTTCGTCGTGAAGTATGAGGGATTTCAATCGTTTTTCGAAGAACGAACACTTGTACATTTGGATTGTCGGCATTCAAAGAATTGAGCGAAACTTTTGCACGCGGTGTTCGTTTTGGGCCCATAAAGTACTTTTCGGAAATGTAGCGAACATTTTGGATTGAACTCACGGCTTCGTCGTGACATATGAGGGATTTCAGCCATTTTTTGAAGAAAGATCACTTGCATATTTGGATTGCCGACGTTCGAAGAATTTTGCACACGGTGACTGTTTTGTGTCCATAAGTACTTTTCAGAAATGTAACGACCGTTTTGGATTGAACTCACCACATCGTCGTGATGTATGAGGAATTTCGGCCATTTTTGGAAGAGCGAACACTTGCATATTTGGATTGTCAGCTTTAGAAGAATTTTTCACTTGGTTACCGTTTTCGGCCCATAAGTACTTTTCGGAAATGTAGCGACCGTTTTGGATTGAACTCACTGCTTCGTCGTGACGTATGAGGGATTTTGGCCATTTTTCAAAGAACGAGCACTTGCATATTTGGATTGCCAATGTTCGAAGAATTGAGTGTAACTTTTGCACACGGTGTCCATTTTTGGCCCATAAAGTACTTTCGAAAATGTAGCGACCGTTTTGTGTTGAACTCATGGCTTCGCCGTGACGTATGTGGAATTTCAATTGTTTGTGGAAAAATGAGCACTTGCATCTTTGGATTGTCAGCGTTCGAAGAATTGAGCGAAACTTTTACACGATGTGTCCGTTTTGGGCCCATAAAGTACTTTTCAAAAATGTAGTGACCGTTTTGGATTGAACTCAAGGCTTCGTCGTGACGTATGAGGGATTTCGGCCGTTTTTCGAAGAATGAGCACTTGCATATTTGGATTGTTGCACGTTCGAAGAATTGAGCGTAACTTTTGCACGCGGTGTCCGTTTTGGGCCCATAAAGTACTTTTCGGAAATATTCTCCTATTTATACTAATGAATAAAAACGTCCAAAACCATCAAATTATGGTAATAATTTGATTTCATAACAATTCTATCGAAACTAGGAAATTTGGCCAAAATTAGAAAATTCGCCAATTTTTTGGCTTGTGCGGCCGCATGGTGTATTTCCATGCGGTCGCATTGTTCAACAAAATTTGGTGTTTTGATTTTCGGTATGCATGTGTGCGGCCGCATTGTGTTTTGCCTGTGCAGCTGCACAGACTTATTTTTTAGCCTCCGGTTTCGTCGCTTGATAACAAATTGATCCAAGTTGATTCGGCCTTCGACCCAAACATGGAAGTTGCTCCATTTTGAGTGCCAAACATGGTTCCATCAATGGTTTCTTGAACGAGCAATCCCATCGCTTGTTTCACTTGCTTTGCCCTTGATCGCGTCATTGGTCCGCCATAGACTATCAATGGGTCTCGTCTCGCACTTGCTTTTGTCGGGCTCGACTCCTGGATCATATCATCCCCTTCTTCTTCAAAAGGATTCGTCCTCGAATCTGAACCTACATCAAGGAGAGAGAGATCAAATACATTAAAAGTAGCTGAAAATTATACTCACCAGGTAAATCCACTTTGTATACATTGTCATTGATCCTCCCGATGATTTGAAACGGTCCATCGCCTTGAGGTTGCAATTTTGACTTTCTTTGTTCTGGAAAATGCTCCTTTTTGAAATGCACCAAGACCCAATCTCCAGGCTTAAATGTAACGCGTCTTCTTCCTTTATTTACTTTTGATGCAATCAGCTTTCCTTTCTCTTCGATCTGCATCCTGACCTTTTAATGGAGTGTTTTCACCATCTCGGCTTTGCGTTTCCCATCCAAGCTACCTCGTTCATGCACAGGCAAAGGCATTAAATCCATAGGTGTTAGTGGATTAAAACCATAAACAATTTCAAAAGGAGAAAACGAAGTAGTAGAATGTGTAGCTTGATTATATGCAAACTCTATAAATGGTAAACACTCTTCCCATGATTTCATATTTTTATTGATCACTGTCCTAAGTAGTTGAGCCATAGTTTGATTAACTACCTTAGTTTGTCCATCTATTTGTGGGTGACAAGTTGTAGAAAATAATAACTTAGTTCCTAACTTACTCCACAGAACACACCAAAAATGACTCAAAAACTTCACGTCCCTATCAGACACTATACTTTTAGGTACTCCATGTAAACGTACTATTTCCCTAAAGAATAAGTCTGCAATATTAGTAGCATCGTCAGTTTTATGAGATAGTATGAAGTGCGCCATCTTACTAAACCTATCGACCACTACAAATATTGAATCCCGACCCCTTTTTGTCCTAGGAAAACATAACACAAAGTCCATAGATATTTCTACCCAAGGTTCACTAAGTACAGGCAAAGGAGTATACAAACCATGGGGTTGAACCTTAGACTTAGCCTTTTACAAGTTACGCACTTTCCACATATTTGTTTTACGTCATGTCGCATTTTAGGCCAATAAAAATGTTCCCCTAACATGTCTAAAGTCTTTTGAACCCCGAAGTGTCCCATTAAACCACCCCGATGTGCTTCCCTTACCAATAATTCACGCAAAGAACAATTAGGAATGCACAACTTATCTTCTCTAAACAAATATCCTTCATGCCTATAGAATTTATCAAATGCACCTTTGTCACATGAAGTATAAATACTAGAAAAATCACAATCAAATTCATACATGCCCTTAATATGCTCGAAACCAAGTAATTTAGTACTTAATGAATTTAAAAGCACGTACCTTCGAGACAACGCATCAGCAACTATATTTTCGTTACCTTGTTTGTACTTGATGACGCAGGGAAATGTCTCGATAAACTCCACCCATCTCGCATGTCTTTTGTTCAACTTATTAAAGATTTATGATCAGTGTGTATCACAAATTCCTTTGGCCATAATTAGTGCTGCCAAGTCTCCAATGCTCGAACAAGTGAGTATAGCTCCTTGTCATATATCGGATAATTCAATGCTACCCCACTCAACTTTTCGCTAAAGTAAGCTATAGGTCTCCTTTCCTGCATTAACACTGCTCCTATACCTATTCCTGATGCATCACACTCAACCTCGAATGTTTTATCAAAATTTGGTAATGCTAAAATAGGTGCCTTACATAGCTTATCCTTAATGGTGTTAAATGCAATTTCTTGAGATTCTCCCCAATGAAAACCTACACTCTTCTTTACTATTTCAAACAACGGTGTGGCGATGGTGCTAAAATCTCTTACAAATCGCCTATAAAAACTAGCCAATCCATGAAAACTCCTAACTTTAGTTATAGTCTTAGGTGTTGGCCATTCCTTTATAGCTTTTATCTTTTCTTCATCGACTTCCACCCTGTTAGCACTAACCACAAATCCTAGGAAAACAACTCTATCCATGCAAAATGTACACTTTTTGAAATTAGCATATAGTTGTTCCTTTCGCAACACAACAAGCACACAATTTAAATGTTCTAAATGCTCATCTAGGTTTTTGCTATAGATTAAGATGTCATCAAAATAAATTACAATAAATTTCCCAATAAAAGCACGCAAAACATGGTTCATTAAACGCATAAAAGTGCTCGGTGCATTAGTGAGTCCAAATGGCATAACTAACCATTCATACAATTCATACTTAGTCTTAAACGCCGTTTCCCATTCATCACCCTCCCGCATGAGAAATTTGATGATACCCACTCTTAAGATCAATCTTACTAAAAATGCAAGCACCATGCAACTCATCAAGCATATCATCTAGCCTAGGTATTGGGTGACGATACTTTACCGTGATATTGTTGATAGCTCGGCAATCCACGCACATTCTCCAAGTCCGGTCCTTCTTAAGCACCAGCAAAATAGGTACCGCACATGGACTCATGCTCTCCCTGACATAACCTTTGCTCATCAACTCCTCCACTTGCTTTTGAAGCTCCTTCATCTCCTCGGGATTGCTTCGGTAAGCTGGTCGATTCGGTAGTACAAAGTCAATCTGGTGCTCGATGCCTCTGATTGGTGGCAATCTACTTGGCATCTCCTCAGGAAACACATCGTCGAACTCCTGCAATAAAGACTTAACCAAACTAGGGAGGGATGTGTTAGAATCCTCAAAATTGAGGAGGGACTCCTTGTACACTAACAATATCATTTGCCTATTATTGCTCATAGCCTTTTTCAACTCACTCTCTTTTGCATAGAAGTTGACCTTTGGCTTTTCTCTCCGCTCAGCTGACTCTTTTTCTCTCCTCTCAACTGACTCCTTTTCTCTCCGCTCATGTGGCTTCTCTCTCTTTTCTCCAATCTCAGCCACCTCACTACTTCCTCTCTTAGTGATGGTTTCACTATTGCCTCTCCTTTTTCCCGACTCTCTTATTCTCTTGTCTTTCTCACTTTTCAGTTTGATTTGATCTCCATACACGGTGCCGGTGTTAATGGCGCAAGAGTAATAGTCTTCCCATCCTTGACAAAGCTATAACGATTCTTATATCCATCATGTGTGACCCTTCTATCATATTGCCATGGTCTTCCTAACAAGATATGACCCATATGCATAGGCACCACATCACATACTACTTTGTCACTATAACTCCCAATTGAGAAATTAATTAAAACTTTTTTATTCACCCTAACTTCCCCACTTTCATTCAACCATTGCAACTTATAAGGCCTAGGGCGTCTTAACAATGCTAGTCCTAATTTCTCAACTAAAGTTGTGCTAGCTACATTTGTGCAACTCCCACAATCAATAATCATACTACATACCTTATCGTTGACGTAACAACATGTGTGGAATATATTTTCTCGCTACTGCTCCGAATCATCCACTTTGACTTGAGTGTTAAGAGCTCTCCTTGACACCAACGATTCCCTAACAGCAAACTCCAATTTTTCTTCTTCTTCAACGTCCTCCAATGCAGGCATGTCCTCAAACTCTCCTTCACTTTCACTCACCACCTCTCCATTATCCAAAAAAACCTTTACCTGTTTATTTAGGCATTGAGAAGCAATGTGCCCTGACCCTAAGCATCTAAAACACTTGATGTCTCGATTCCTTGATGGTTGTGAATCTATTTTGGGTACTGCTTTGCTAGCACTTTCTTCTTTCCCTTTCTGCCACTCATTCCTACCTTTAGGTATAGCTTTATCACCTTTGTTGTTGTTGTTCCACCCTGGCTTCCAAGATAGATTAACACTCGAAGTTCCTAAAGGCTGCCTAGCTGCTCCTTTCCTCTTCAGCTGTCTCTCTACCTTCATAGCCACACGCAACATGTCTTCTAACTCTACATAATGTTGCAACTCCACTACATTGGCAATTTTCCTATTCAACCCATTCAAGAATCTTACCAGGGTAGCCTCCCGATCCTCCACCACATTGGCCCTAATCATGAGTATTTCCATCTCCTTATGATAGTTCTCTACACTTTTCGACCCTTGATATAGACCTTGCAGTTTTTGATGGATCTCTCGGTAATAGTGGCTAGGAACAAACCTCTTTCTCATCAATGGCTTCAATTCCTCCCAAGTGCTGATTGGTCTTCCCCCACTCCTACATTGTGAAGTAATCACTTGATCCCACCATGAAATTGCATAGTCACTGAACTCCAAAACTACTAACTTCACCTTTTTCTCCTTCGAGTAGTTATAACACTCGAAGATCATTTCAACCTTCCTTTCCCACTCTAGGTAGGCGTCGGGATCATTCCTTCCTTTGAATGAAGGAACTGTCATTTTTATATTTCCCAAATTTCCATCCAACTACTCCTCGCGATCATTCTGACCCCATCTGTCGAACCTATCGCCTCTATTCCTCATCCTTCCCATCTCAACACCGTGAAATTCATCTTCGCCCATGTCACTCCCATATCCATACTCCTCTTGCCTTTCCCTCCTAGGCTCCCATCTATCCGGTCCTCTGGCATTGGATAGATCCACTCGATGCCCCCGACTAAGATTAGCCACCGATGTATCTAATCTATTCATCCAAGCCTCCTGCTTCTCCAACCTATCTCTCACATCTCCAAACGCCCTCTCAAACCTCTGCACCAAATCCTCCGATGCATTACTATTATTGCCTTGTCGGCTTGAGTTTGATTCTGCCCTTTCTGACATCCTGACACTAAAGATTTTATTTTACTGCCTCACCAAAAGTCATTCGGAAACACACAAGGGCTTTTACCCTCTATAAAGCTCACCTCTCTGCCTTTTACCACTCAGTTCTTTCAACAATTGCTTCTAGGAACAATCAATGAACTCAATCAATCAATCAAATCGTGTAGAATTCCCCAAATCGGATGTGACTCAATAATTGTAACAAAGGACTCAAAGAAAACTTTTAAAGCTTGACTTGAATTGAAGGAATGGAATGATTTAATGTGTCCAAGTAATTTAGAAACAATAATGAATAATAAAAGTTGGTATTTGATGGATCAATAATCTTTAACAAGTTTTTTTTACTGTACGGATGAACAGTAATTTTTTTTAGATCCGGAAATCAATAACAAAACCAACAAAGAAAATGAAAATTGGTTCGGGCGAAATCGAGCCCAGAAATGGAATTTGAAGATTTTTGACGAAACTTTTGGATCAAAAGATCAAGAAAACCTTCTGGACACAAGAACACAAGGAATTGAAAAAAATTTAGAAAACAAAGGATATAACCTGATTAAATTGGAGCCAAGCTCTGATACCAACTGATGCGAACCCCGTAGCAATGGAAACTACAAAACCCACAACGAGATTGATGCGGAACCCAAGAACGCCAATACTAACCCGGTTTTGGATCTTGAACCCCAAGAACTGAACCAAGAAACCCTAGATTAGTGAGGAACCTAAAACCCCTTGAATTACAATTAAAAGAACCCACAATCCGATTGATTAGAACGCCACAAGAAGTTGAATCTTGATAAGTTCCAATATTGTTCAAGAAGAACAAAAAATTGAAAGAACAATTCTCTCTCTATAATATTAAGCAAAAGTCAAAAATTGTTACAATAAAAAATATTCTCCCATTTATACTAATGAATAAAAACGTCCAAAACCATCAAATTATGGTAATAATTTGATTTCATAAGAATTCTATCGAAACTAGGAAATTCGGCCAAAATTAGAAAATTCGCCAATTTTTTGGCTTGTGCAGCCGCATGGTTCAAAAAAAATTGGTGTTTTGATTTTCGGTATGCATGTGTGAGGCCACATTGTGTTTTGCCTGTGCGACCACACAGACTTATTTTTCAGCCTCCGGTTTCGTCGCTTGATAACAAATTGATCCAAGTTGATTCGGCCTTCGACCCGAACATGAAAGTTGCTCCATTTTGAGTCCCAAACATGGTTCCATCAATGGTTTCTTGAACGAGCAATCCCATCACTTGTTTCACTTGCTTTACCCTTGATCACATCATTGGTCCGCCATCGACTATCAACGGGTCTCGTCTCGTACTTGCCTTCATCGGGCTCGACTCCTGGTTCATATCATGAGCATAACTTTTGCACGCGGTGTCCGTTTTGGGCCCATAAAGTACTTTTCGAAATCGTAACGATTATTTTGGATTAAACTCCCGACTTCGCCGTGACGTATGAGGGATTTTGACAATTTTTTGAAGAACGAGTACTTGCATATTTGGATTGTCGACGTTCGAATAATTTTGCACACGGTGACGGTTTCTGGCCCATAAGTACTTTTAGAAAATGTAGCGACCATTTTCGATTGAACTCACGGCTTCGTCGTGACGTATGAGGAAGTTCGACCGTTTTTTGAACAACGAGCATTTACATATTTGGATTGTCGGCGTTCGAAGAATTGAGCGTAACTTTTGCACGCAGTGTCCGTTTTGGGCCCATAAAGTACTTGTCGAAAATGTAGCGACCGTTTTGGATTGATCTCACGACTTCGCCGTCACGTATTAGGGATTTCGGCTATTTGTGGAAAAACGAGCACTTGCATATTTGGATTGTCGGCGTTCGAAGAATTGAGTGTAACCTTTGCACACGGTGTCCGTTTTGGGCCCATAAGTACTTTTCGAAAATGTAGCAATCGTTTTGAATTGAACACACGACTTGATCGTGACATATGAGGGATTTCGGCCATTTTTCGAAGAAAGAGCACTTGCATATTTGGATTGTCGGCGTTCGAAGAATTTTGCACACGGTGATCTTTTTGGGCCCATAAGTACTTTTTGGAAATATAGCGACCGTTTTGGATTGAACTCACCACTTCGTCGTGATGTATGAGATTTCGGCCATTTTTTGAAGAACGAACACTTGCATATTTGGAATGTCGGCGTTCGAAGAATTTTGTACGCGGTGACCGTTTTGGGACTATAAGTACTTTTCGAAAATGTGGCGACTGTTTTGGATTGAACTCACCGTTTCGTCGTGATGTATGAGAGATTTTGGCCATTTTTTGAAGAACAAGCACTTGCATATTTGCATTGTTGACGTTCGAAAAATTTCGTACACGGTGACCATTTTGGGCCCATAAGTACTTTTTCAAAATGTAGCGATAGTTTTGGATTGAACTCACTGCTTCGTCGTGACGTATGAGGGATTTTGGCCATTTTTCGAAGAACGAGCACTTGCATATTTGCATTGTCGACGTTCGAAGAATTGAGCGTAACTTTTGCACACGGTGTTCGTTTTGGGCACATAAAGTACTTTTTGGAAATGTAGCGACCGTTTTGGATTGAACTCACTGCTTTGCCGTGACGTATGAGGGATTTCGGCTGTTCGTGGAAAAATGCACACTCGCATATTTGGATTGTCGGCGTTCGAAGAATTGAGCGTAACTTTTGCCCACGGTGTCCATTTTGGGCCTATAAGTACTTTTCGAAAATGTAGCGACCGTTTTGGATTGAACTCACGGCTTTATCGTGATGTAAGAAAGATTTCGACCGTTTTTCGTACAATGAGCACTTGCATATTTGGATTGTCGGCTTTCGAAGAATTGAGCGTAACTTTAGCACACGGTGTCCATTTTAGGCCCATAAGTACTTTTCGAAAATATAGCGACCGTTTTGGATTTAGCTCACTGCCTCGTCTTGACGTACGAGGGATTTCGGCCAATTTTCGAAGAACGAGCACTTGCATATTTACGTTGTCGACATTCGAAGAATTTTGCACACGGTGACCATTTTGGGCCCATAAGTACTTTTCGAAAATGTAGCGACCGTTTTGGATCGAACTCACCACTTCGTCATGACGTATGAGGGATTTCGATCATTTTTCGAAGAATGAACACTTACATATTTAGATTGTCGGCGTTCGAAGAATATTGCACACGGTGACCGTTTTGGGCCAATAAGTACTTTTCGAAAATGTAGCGACCGTTTTGGAATGAATTCATCGCTTAGTCGTGACTATGAGGGATTTTGGCCATTTTTCAAAGAACGACCACTTGCATATTTGGATTGTCGGCGTTCGAAGAATTTTGCACGCGGTGACCGTTTTGGGCCCATAAGTACTTTTCGAAAATGTGGCGACCGTTTTGGATTGAACTCACGGCTTCGTCGTGACGTATGAGGGATTTCGATCGCTTTTTGAAGAACGAGCACTTTCATATTTGGATTGTCGGCACTCGAAGAATTGAGCGTAACTTTTGCACACGGTGTCCGTTTTGGGCCCATAAGTACTTTTCGAAAATGTAGCGACCGTTTTGGATTGAACTCACCGTTTCATTGTGACGTATGAGGGATTTTGGCCATTTTTCGAAGAACGAGCAATTGCATATATGGATTGTCTGTGCTCGAAGAATTTTGCACAAGGTGGCTGTTTTGAGTCCATAAGTACTTTTCGAAAATGTAGCAACCGTTTTGGATTGAGCTCACCGCCTCGTCTCGACGTATGAGGGATTTTGGCAAATTTTCGAAGAACGAGCACTTGCATATTTACGTTGTCGGCATTCGAAGAATTTCGTACACGTTGATCGTTTTGGGCCCATAAGTGCTTTTCGAAAATGTAGCGACTGTTTTGGATTGAACTCACCATTTCATCGTGACGTATGAGGGATTTTGGCTATTTTTCGAAGAACGAGCAATTGCATATTTGGATTGTCTGTGTTTGAAGAATTTTACACACGGTGGCCGTTTTGCCCCCATAAGTACTTTTCGGAAATGTAGCGATCGTTTTGGATTGAGCTCACCGCTTCATCGTGACGTATGAGGGATTTCAGCCGTTTGTCGAAGAACGAGCACTTGTATATTTAGATTGTCGGCGTTTGAAGAATTTCGTACACGGTGCCCATTTTGGGCCTATAAGTACTTTTTGAAAATGTAGCGACCATTTTGGATTGAACTCACGGCTTCATCGTGACGTATGAGGGATTTTAGCCATTTTTCGAAGAACGACCACTTGCATTTTGGATTGTCGGCTTTCGAAGAATTGAGCGTAACTTTTGCACACGGTGTCCGTTTTGGGCTGTAATACCCCGAACTTCACGTTCTACATTTGGCCAATATGATTCATGCATTCCATGCTAATTACATTGTCATTTGTATCAATTTCCTGATTGCCTTCTCTTAAAACGATGCATTTGATCATCAAGGTTTTAAAATCTTTACATGGTGATAACCTTCGACTCTTCGATTTAGGTGGTGAATTTTATATTGAGCTATGATAGAAAGTTAGATTAACTAAATGTTGGAGATTGGCTTGGTAAGTAATGTAATATTTGAAAGGCCGAAAATTTGTATCAACGAAGGTTCAAGCTTTCCATTCGGCTAATCGAGGTCACCTCAAACCCTAGATAGGTAATTCACATATTTGGGACATGAGGGATGAAGTGACATTATCACAACGTAATAATATATGTCTTAAATGACATTATAAATATTGAGGTGCAAATTGTTGAAATCGGTTGAGAATCGGGTAAGAAATTAAATGAACGGTTGAGGAATTAGTTCTATGAAATACTTTGGGATCTTAGGACAAGGAAAATGGATTGCAAACATGTCAAAATAAGCCGAGGATACTTGGTTTGTGCCTGCAAAGATAGATATAAAATCAGATTTTGCTACAAGTGACCACCTCATGCTTGAACACCTCGCGCTTGGGATGTTTGTCATTTTAGCACTCAACTCCTTCAACCTTAAGCCTCCAACACGTCCTATAAGTCCTTAGAACTTTACCCAAGATATTCATAACTCTTATAAGTCACACATGGCTCCATGTGGTGCTAGGGAGAAGTCAAAGTTGGCTGCAAGAAGCCACCTCCTACTTGGACAGCTCATGCTAGGAGACTTTTTACTTTAATATATAATTGCTTCAACCTTAAGGCATAAATTTCGTGTCTAATCCCCAAGGACTTAATATAGGATGAATATATATCTTAAATATCATAAATGGACACAAAAATAATGGTAGAAAAGTCAAGTATTGCAGCCAAGATGACAGCTCCAGCTTAGTGACTCACCTTGATTGCTTGAGGTGTGAACAGCTTTGTTACTCCACAGTTTTGAGGTTTGTTTCTATTATTTCTTAAAAGTTTTATGATTTCTTGAACATCTGAAGTTGTTTATGATTAATTTGGAGTGTTTTTAATGATGTTATGATGCCTAAATAGGGGTAATTAATGGCAAGAATTTGAAAGAAATTAATCTGGACAGAGATGAGGAATTGCTGGATTTAGTGATTTATACCTTGATTTTGGGCTGATACTTAGTGTTTAACTTATATATATCAATATGAACGTTTTTATATGTAAGTAGGGAGTTTAGAATGATTTTTAATGGCCTAGGATTCTGTTGGTATCATAATAATAAAATGGAAACCGAAAACAGTCAAAGGGAAAAACTGCCTGATTTTGTGTAGTGGAAAATGGACTGTTTTTGAAGCTCCAAACACTTCATTTGTCACAATGTTATGATCTGATTATCTTCACATATATGTTATAGGTGTGTGGTAAAAGTTTGGGAACCGTTAAATATAGGTAAGGACATGAAAAAGAATTTGAAAAATGAGTGGACGGTGACGGAAACCTAGAAAACAGATTCTGTCCATTTGGGTATTTAATGTGATTTCAACATTTAGATGTCCCCTAATGAACTCTTGGGCCTAGAAAATATATCCTAAGGAATACTAGGTTGTTGAAAACAATTGGATGACGTTGACGTTCATAATTGGACTCGAGAGATAGCGAGACTAATTGGATTAGTTTGTAATGCCATCGGTAACTTGAAATAATGATTTTGTCTAAATTGTTTCGGCGTGAATGGGCGTATTTTGGGATTGTGTGTGTTAAGATTATTAAATGGAGGATTGTATTTAATATTAGATGATAATACAGGCGACTTTTCGACGTTGAGCGAAAAAGGGAATTGATACACACTCCATAGGAGCTTACACACATAAAGGCGAAAGGTAAGTGAAAATCCATTTGCAACTACGATGCAAGAACCTAGTATATGTGACATAGTAATGTTGAGATATCTACATAACTTTGATAAGAGGCTTATAGCACATCATATGTTGGTTACGATCATTGAGTATGAGGTTGCTTAACCTACAGACAGCGATTTGCATTAAATATATCATTCATGAGCATTTTCATATGCATGCACGACATGTGATTATGGTTGAAAATCCTGCATGCGAAACATTATTTCAAAGTGAGTTTCATTATAAATGTTTTATTGACCACTACTAGGGCACCGAGGCATGTGAGGCATGCTTATGTGATATGTTTGGCATTGCGGGTGTTACTTCCTGGGTGATTGCAAAGGTAGATAGGGGATGGGCCTTTGGTGATCACGGGAGGGCGGACCACTCGACTATGCCCTTGTTATGATTATTGGCGCTGCCAGGTGGGAGACTTCTTGGGTGATCATAGGGGCAGTCAGGGGATGGGCCTCTAGTGGTCACGAGAGGATGGTCCACTTGTCGGTGTCGATTTCATACTGGCCATTTGATTATTGATATTGATATTATGCAGAGCTCTATCCGGTGCATAGTAGGTGGGTCAAGGGCCCAATGAAATGAAAGATTTCAAGTGAAATGATTTCTAGTCGACTTTGACGAATATTGAAATATGATATTTTTATCATGATATTTAAAGTAAATGGCATGGTGTCATATGTTGTTATTACTCATGTTCAGGACATGCATGATTTTGCTTACTAAGCATTGGCTTATGTAGTTCTTGCATTGTAGGTGAACATGGAACTACATAGAGAGCATGGCTAGCTGTGGAGCTCCTACAGGATTCCAGAGTTCGATGTACATGGATGACGACCTGTAGGGTTATTTTGTAGGCTGCCATCTGTAGGGTTATATTTTGGAATCCTATATAGTGTACTTTTGAAATGGCCTGTAGACATGTTTATAAGCTTTGAATATATATGTTGGATTATGGCGATATGATTTTGGGTTTCGATATATTATATGATCGTGTCACAGGTGATTAGAAGTTAACAAACTCAAAAAAAAATATATGTAAAATCCTATGTTTAGGTTGTGTATAGATATCAATATTAATTTGGGGGTGTGACATGGGCCCATAAAGTACTTTTTGGAAATGTAGCGACCATTTTGGATTGAACTCACGGCTTCGCCCTGACGTATGAGGGATTTCGACCGTTTGTGGAAAAACGACCACTTGCATATTTGGATTGTCGGCATTCTATGAATTGTGCGTAACTTTTGCACACGGTGTTCATTTTTTGCCCATAAGTACTTTTTGGAAATGTAGCGATCGTCTTCGATTGAGCTCACAGCTTCGTCATGACGTATAAGGGGTTTCGGCCATTCTTCGACGAAAGAACACTTGGCATATTTAGATTGTCGACGTTCAAAGAATTTTACACACGGTGATCGTTTTGGGCCCATAAGTACTTTTCGAAAATGTGGCAACAGTTTTAGATTGAACTCACCGCTTTGTCGTGATGTATGAGGGATTTCAGCCATTTTTCAAAGAATGAACACTTGCATATTTGGATTGTCGGCGTTCAAAGAATTTTGCACACGGTAACCGTTTTGGGCCCATAAGTACTTTTCGGAAATGTGGCGACCGTTTTGGATTGAACTCACGGCTTCATCGTGACGTATGAGGATTTCGACTATTTTTTGAGGAATAAGCACTTTCATATTTAGATGGTCGGCGTTCGAAGAATTGAGTGTAACTTTTGCACACGGTGTTAGTTTTAGGCCCATAAGTACTTTTTGAAAATGTAGCGGCCGTTTTGGATTGAACTCACTGTTTCGCCGTAACGTATGAGAGATTTTGGCCATTTTTCGAAGAACAAGCAATTGCATATTTGGATTGCCTGTCTTCGAAGAATTTTGCACACGATGGCCGTTTTGGACCCATAAATACTTTTCGAAAATGTAACGACTGTTTTGGATTGAGCTCACCGCTTAGTCGTGACGTATGAGGGATTTTAGCCATTTGTCGAAGAACGAGCACTTGCATTTTTGGATTGTCGGCGTTCGAAGAATTGAGCGTAACTTTCGCACACGGTGTCCGTTTTGGGCCCAGAAAGTACTTTTCGAAAATGTAGCAACTATTTTGGATTGAACTCACGGCTTTGCCCTGACGTTTGAGGGATTTTGGCTGTTCGTGGAAAAATGAGCACTTGCATATTTGGATTGTCGACGTTCGAAGAATTGAGCGTAACTTTTGCACACGATGTCTGTTTTGGGCCCATAAGTACTTTTCGAAATTGTAGCGACCGTTTAGGATTGAACTCACGGTTTCATCATGACGTATGAGGGATTTCAGTCATTTTTTGAAGAACGAACACTTACATATTTAGATTGTCGGCGTTCGAGGAATTTTGCACATGTTACCGTTTTGGGCCTATAAGTACTTTTTGAAAATATAGCGACCGTTTTGGATTGAACTCATAGCTTCGTCGTGACGTATGAGGGATTTCGGCCATTTTTCGAAGAACGAGCACTTGCATATTTGGATTGTCGGCGTTTGAAGAATTTTGCACACGGTGGCCGTTTTGGGCCCATAAGTACTTTTCAAAAATGTAGCGATCATTTTGGATTAAGCTCACCCCTTCGTTGTGACGAATGAGGAATTTCGACCATTTCTTGAAAAACGAGCACTTACATATTTGGATTGTCGACGTTCGAAGAATTTCGTACACGGTGACCGTTTTGGGCCCATAAAGTACTTTTCGAAAATGTAGCGACCGTTTTGGATTGAACTCACGGCTTTGCCGTGACTTATGAGGGATTTCGGTTGTTTGTGGAAAAACGAGCACTTGCATATTTGGATTGTCGGCGTTCGAAGAATTAGGTGTAACTTTTGCACACGGTGTCCACTTTAGGGCCATAAGTACTTTTCGGAAATGTAGAGACCATTTTGGATTGAGCTCATGGCTTCATCGTGACGTGTGAGGGATTTCAGCCATTTTTTGAAGAAAGAGCACTTGTATTTTTGGATTGTTAACGTTCGAAGAATTTTTCACACGGTGACCATTTTGGGCCCATAAGTACTTTTCGGAAATGTAGCGACCATTTTGGATTGAATTCACCGTTTCATCGTGACTTATTAGGGATTTCGGCCGTTTTTCGAAGAATGAACACTTGCATATTGGGATTGTCGACATTTGGAGAATTTTGCACACAGTGACCGTTTTTGGCCCATAAGTACTTTTCGAAAATGTAGCGACCGTTTTAGATTGAACTCACAGCTTCATCGTGACGTATGAGGGATTTCAGCCATTTTTCGAACAACGAGCACTTGCATATTTGGATTGTCGGCGTTCGAAGAATTGAGCGTAACTTTTGCACACGGTGTCTGTTTTGGGCCCATAAAGGACTTTTCGAAAATGTAGCGATCATTTTGGATTGAACTCACGGCTTGGTCGTGACGTATAGGGACTTTGGCAATGTTTCGAAGAAAGAGTACTTGCATATTTGGATTGTCGGCGTTCGAAGAATTTTCCACACCGTGACTGTTTTAGGCCCTTAAGTACTTTTCGGAAATGTGTCAATCATTTTGCATTGAACTCATCGCTTCATCGTGACGTATGAGGGATTTCGAATGTTTTTTGAGGAATGAGTACTTTCATATTTGGATGGTCGACGTTCGAAGAATTGAGCATAACTTTTGCACACGATGTCAGTTTTGGGCCCATAAGTACTTTTTGGAAATGTAGCGACTATTTTGGATTGAAATCACCGTTTCGTCGTAACGTATGAGGGATTTTGGCCGTTTTTTGAAAAACGAGCAATTACATATTTGGATTATCTATGTTCGAAGAATTTTGCACATGGTGGCCGTTTTGGGCCCGTAAGTACTTTTTGGAAATGTAACGACCGTTTTGGATTGAGCTCACCGCTTCGTCGTGACGTATGAGGGATTTTAGCCATTTGTCGAAGAACGAGCACTTGCATATTTGGATTGTCGATGTTCGAAGAATTTCATGCACGGTGACCGTTTTGGGCCCATAAATACTTTTCAGAAATGTAGCGACCGTTTTGGATTGAACTCATGGCTTCATCGTGATGTATGAGGGATTTTGGCCATTTTTCAAAGAACGAGCACTTGTATATTTGGATTGTCGGCGTTCAAAGAATTGAGCGTAACTTTTGCACACGGTGTCCGTTTGGGCCCATAAGTAATATTCGGAAATGTAGCGACCGTTTTGAATTGAACTTACCGTTTCGTCGTGACATAAGGAGGAACTTTGGTCGTTTTCCAAAGAACGAGCACTTGCATCTTTAGATTGTCTGGGTTCAAAGAATTTTGCACATGGTGGACGTTTTGGGCCCTTAAGTACTTTTCAAAAATGTAGCGACCGTTTTAGATTGAGGTCATCGCTTCGTCGTGATGTATGAGGGATTTCAGCTAATCCTCGAAGAACGAGCACTTGCATATTTGGATTGTCGGCGTTCGAAGAATTTCATACACGGTGACCGTTTTGGCCCATAAGTACTTTTCGAAAATGTAACGACCATTTTGGATTGAACTCACGGCTTCGTCATAACGTATGAGCGATTTTGGCCATTTTTTGAAGAACGAGCGCTTGCATATTTGGATTGTCGGCGTTCGAAGAATTGAGCGTAACTTTTGAACACGGTGTCCGTTTTGGGCCCATAAAGTACTTTTCAAAAATGTAGCGACCGTTTTGGATTGAAGTCACGGCTTCGCCGTGACGTATGAGGGATTTCGGCAGTTTGTGGAGAAACGGGCACTTGCATGTTTGGGTGGTCGGTGTTCGAAGAATTGAGCATAACTTTTGCACGCGGTGTCCGTTTTGGGCCCATAAGTGCTATTCGAAAATGTAGCGATGATTTTGGATTGAACTCGTAGTTTCGTCATGATGTATGAGGGATTTTGGCCATTTTTTGAAGTACGAGCACTTACATATTTAGATTGTCTGTGTTCGAAGAATTTTGCACACGGTGGCCGTTTTGGGCCCATAAGTACTTTTCGAAAATGTAGCGACCGTTTTGGATTGAACTAATGACTTCATCGTGACGTATGAGGGATTTCGGCCATTTTTCGAAAAACGAGCTCTTGCATGAGGAATTGAGCGTAACTTTTGCACGCGGTGTCTGTTTTGGGCCCATAAAGTACTTTTCGGAAATGTAGCGACCGTTTTGGATTGAACTCACGGCTGCACCATGACGTATGAGGGATTTCGACTATTTGTGGCAAGATGAACACTTGCATACTTAGATTGTCGGCGTTCGAATAATTAAGCGTAACTTTTGCACACGCTGTCCGTTTTGAGCTCATAAGTACTATTCGAAAATGTAGCGACCATTTTGGATTGAACTCATCCGTTTCGTCGTTACGTTTGAGGGATTTTGGCCATTTTCCAAAGAACGAGCATTTGCATATTTAGATTGTCTGCGTTCGAAGAATTTTGCACACGGTGGCCGTTTTGGGCCCATAAGTACTTTTCGAAAATGTAGCGACTGTTTTGGATCGAGCTCACTGCTTCGTTGTGACGTATGAGGGATTTCAGCCATTTTTCAAAGAACAAGCACTTGCATATTTGGATTGTCGACGTTCGAAGAATTTTGTACACGATGACGATTTTGGGCCCAAAAGTACTTTTCGAAAATGTAACGGCCATTTTTGGATTGAACTCACGGCTTCGTCGTGACGTATGAGAGATTTCGACCATTTTTCGAAGAACGAGCACTTGCATATTTGGATTGTCTGCGTTCAAAGAATTGAGCGTAACTTTTGTACACGGTGTCCGTTTTGGGCCCATAAAGTACTATTCGGAAATGTAGCGACCGTTTTGGATTGAACTCACGGCTTCGCCGTGACGTATGAGGGATTTTGGCTACTTGTGGAAAAATGAGTACTTGCATATTTGGATTGTCGCTGTTTGAAGAATTGAGCGAACTTTGGCACTTGGTGTCCGTTTTAGGCCCATAAAGTACTTTTCGAAAATGTAGCGACCGTTTTGGATTGAATTCACGGCTTCACCGTGATGTATGAGGGATTTTGACCTTTTTCGAAGAACAAGCACTTGCATATTTGGATTGTCGACGTTCGAATAATTTTGCACACGGTGACCGTTTTGGGCCATAAGTAGTTTTTCGAAAGGTAGCGACCGTTTGGGATTGAACTCACGGCTTCGTCGTGACGTATGAGGGATTTTGACCGTTTATTGAAGAATGAGCACTTTCATATTTGGACTATCGGCGTTCGAAGAATTGAACGTAACTTTTACACATGGTGTCCGTTTTGGGCCCATACGTACTTTTCGAAAATGTAGCGACCATTTTGGATTGAACTCACCGTTTCATCGTGACGTATGAGAGAGTTTGGCCATTTTTCAAAGAATGAGCACTTGCATATTTTGATTGTTAGTGTTCGAAGAATTTTGCACAAGGTGGCCGTTTTGGGCCCATAAGTGCTTTTCGAAAGTGTAGCAACCGTTTTGGATTGAACTCCCCGCTTCGTCATGTTATATGAGGGATTTCGGCCATTTTTCGAAGAACGAGCACTTACATATTTGGATTGTCGACGTTCGAAGAATTTCATACACGGTGACCATTTTGGGCCCATAAGTACTTTTCGGAAATGTAGCGACCGTTTTGGATTGAACTCACGGCTTCGTCGTGACGTATGAGGGATTTCGACCGTTTTTCGAAGAACTAGCACTTGCATATTTAGATTGTCGACGTTCGAAGAATTGAGCGTAACTTTTGCACGCGGTGTCCATTTTGGGCCCATAAAGTACTTTTCGGAAATGTAGCGACCGTTTTGGATTGAACTCACGGCTTCGTCGTGACGTATGAGGGATTTCGACCGTTTTTCGAAGAACTAGCACTTGCATATTTAGATTGTCGACGTTCGAAGAATTGAGCGTAACTTTTGCACGCGGTGTCCATTTTGGGCCCATAAAGTACTTTTCGGAAATGTAGCGACCGTTTTGGATTGAACTCACAGCTTCGTCGTGACATATGAGGGATTTTGGCCATTTTTCGAAGAAAGAGCACTTGCATATTTGGATTGCCGACGTTCGAAGAATTTTGTACACGGTAATCATTTTGGGCCCATAAGTACTTTTCGGAAACGTAGCGATCGTTTTGGATTGAATTCACCGCTTCGTCGTGACGTATGAGGGATTTTGGCCGTCTGTGGAAAAACGAGCACTTGCCTATTTGGATTGTCGGCGTTCGAAGATTTGAACGTAACTTTAGCATGCGGTGTCCGTTTTGGGCCCATAAAGTACTTTTCGAAAATGTAGTGACCGTTTTAGATTGAACTCAGGGCTTCACCTTGACGTATGAGGGATTTTGGCTCTATGTGGAAAAACGAGCACTTGCATATTTGGACTGTCGGCGTTTGAAGAATAGAGTGTAACTTTTACACACGGTGTCTGTTTTGGGCCTATAAATTACTTTTCGAAAATGTAACGACCGTTTTGGATTGAACTCACAGCTTCGACGTGATGTATGAGGGATTTCGGCTGTTTGTGGAAAAACGAGCACCTGCATATTTGGATTGTCGCTGTTCGAAGAATTAAGCATAACTTTGCGGAGTCCGTTTTGGGCCCATAAAGTACTTTTTGAAAATTTAGCGACGGTTTTGGATTGAACTCATGGCTTCGTCGTGACGTATGAGGGATTTTGACCGTTTTTCGAAGAACGAGCACTTACATATTTGGATTGTCAACGTTCGAATAATTTTGCACACGGTGACCGTTTTGAGCTCATAAGTACTTTTCGAAAATGTAGCGACCGTTTTGGATTGAACTCACGGCTTCGTCGTGACATATGAGGGATTTTGGCCATTTTTCGAAGAACGAGCACTTGCATATTTGGATTGTCGACGGTCGAAGAATTGAGCGTAACTTTTGTACGCGGTGTCTGTTTTGGGCCCATAAAGTACTTTTCGAAAATGTAGAGACCGTTTTGGATTGAACTCACTGCTTCGCCATGACGTATTACGGATTTCGGCTGTTTGTCGAAAAATGAGCACTTGCATATTTGGATTGTCGGCGTTCGAAGAATTGAGCGTAACTTTTGCACACGGTGTCCGTTTTGGGCCCATAAGTACTTTTTGAAAATGTAGCGACCATTTTGGATTGAACTCACGGCTTCGTCGTGACGTATGAGAGAATTCGACCATTTTTCGAAGAAAGAGCACTTGCATATTTGGATTGTCGACGTTAGAGGAATTTTGCACACGGTGATAGTTTTTGTCCCATAAGTACTTTTCGAAAATGTAGCGACCGTTTTGGATTGAACTCATCGCTTTGTCGTGACGTATGAGGGATTTCGATCATTTTTCGAACAACGAACACTTACATATTTGGAATGTCGGCGTTCGAAGAATTTTGTACACGGTGACAGTTTTAGGCCCATAAGTACTTTTCGAAAATGTGGCGACCGTTTTGGATTGAACTCACCATTTCATCGTGACGTATGTGGGATTTCGGCCATTTTTTGAACAACGAGCTCTTGCATATTTCCATTGTCGGCGTTTTGGATTGAACTCACAACTTCGTCGTGACGTATGAGGGATTTTGGCCATTTTTCGAAGAACGAGCACTTGCATATTTGGATTGTCGGCGTTCGAAGAATTGAGCGTAACTTTTGCACACGGTGTCCATTTTGGGCCCATAAAGTACTTTTCGAAAATGTAGCGACCATTTTGGATTGAACTCACTGCTTCGCCGTGACGTATGAGGGATTTCAACTATTTGTGGAAAGACGAGCACTCACATATTTGGATTGTTAGCGTTCGAAAAATTGAGCGTAACTTTTGCCCACGGTGTCCATTTTGGGTCTATAAGTACTTTTCGAAAATCTAGCGATCGTTTTGGATTGAACTCACGGCTTCGTCGTGATGTAAGAAAGATTTTCATCGTTTTTCATAGAACGAGCACTTGCATATTTGGATTGTTGGCGTTCACAGAATTGAGCGCAACTTTTGCACACGGTGTCCATTTTAGGCCCTTAAGTATTTTTCAGAAATGTAGCGACCATTTTGGATTGGGCTCACGGCTTCATCGTGAGGTACGTGGGATTTCGGCCATTTTTCGAAGAAAGAGCACTTGCATATTTGGATTGTCGACGTTCGAAGAATTTTGCACCGTGACCATTTTAGGCCCATAAGTACTTTTCGGAAATGTAGCGACCGTTTTGGATTGAACCCACCACTTCGTCGTGACGTATGAGAGATTTCGGCTGTTTTTCGAAGAACGAACACTTGCATATTTAGATTGTCGACGTTCGAAGAATTTTGCATACGGTGACCATTTTTGGCCCATAAGTACTTTTTGGAAATGTGGCGACCGTTTTGGATTGAACTCACGGCTTCATCATGACGTATTAGGGATTTCGGCCTTTTTTTGAAGTACGAACACTCAGATATTTGGATTGTTGGCGTTCGAAGAATTTTGCACATGGTGACCATTTTGGGTCCATCAGTACTTTTCGAAAAATGTAGCGACCATTTTGGATTGAACTCACGGCTTCGTCGTGACGTATGAAAGATTTCGGCCATTTTTTGAAGAACGAGCACTTGCATATTTGGATTGATGGCGTTCGAAGAATTGAGCGTAACTTTTGCACACGGTGTCCGTTTTAGGCCCATAAATTACTTTTCAAAAATGTAGAGACCGTTTTGGATTGATCTCACGGCTTCGCCTTGACGTATGAGGGATTTCGGCTATTCGTGGAAAAAACGAGCACTTGCATATTTGGATTGTTGACATTCTAACAATTGAGGGTAACTTTTACACACGGTGTCCATTTTGGGCCAATAAGTACTTTTCGAAAATGTGGCGACCATTTTGGATTGAACTCACGGCTTCATCGTGACGTATTAGGGATTTTGGCCGTTTTTCGAAGTATGAACACTCGCATATTTGGATTGTCGACGTTCGAAGAATTTTGCACATGGTGACCGTTTTTGGCCCATAAGTACTTTTCGAAAATATTGCAACCATTTTGGATTGAACTCACAGCTTCGTCGTGACGTATGAAAGATTTTGACCGTTTTTTGAATAATGAGCACATGCATACTTAGATTGATGGCGTTCGAAGAATTGACCATAACTTTTGCACAGGTGTCTGCTTTGGGCCCATAAAGTACTTTTCAAAAATGTAGCGACCGTTTTGGATTGAACTCACGGCTTTGCCCGGACGTATGAGGGATTTCGATGGTTCGTGGAAAAACGAGCACTTGCATATTTGGATTGTCGACGTTCGAACAATTGAGTGTAACTTTTACACACGGTGTCCATTTTGGGCCTATAAGTACTTTTCGGAATTGTTGCGACCATTTAGGATTGAACTCATGGCTTCATCGTGACGTATGAGTGATTTTATCCATTTTTCGAAGAACGAACACTTGCATATTTGGATTGTCGGCGTTCGAAAAATTTTGCACACGGTTACCTTTTGGGCCCATGAGTACTTTTCGGAAATGTAGCAACCATTTTGGATTGAACTCACCGCTTCGTCGTGACGTAAGAGGGATTTCGGCCGTTTTTCGAAGAACGAGCACTTGCATATTTTGGATTGTCGGCATTCGAAGAATTTTGCACGCTGTAACCGTTTTGGGCCTATAAGTACTTTTTGAAAATGTGGAGACCGTTTTGGATTGAACTCATGGCTTCATCATGATGTATGAGGGATTTTGACCACTTTTTGAAGAACGAGCACTTTCATATTTGGATTGTTGGCATTCGAAGAATTGAGCGTAACTTTTACACACGGTGTCCGTTTTGAGCCCATAAGTACTTTTTGGAAATGTAGTGGCCATTTTGGATTGAACTCACCATTTCGTCGTGACGTATGAGGGATTTTGGCCATTTTTCGAAGAACGAGCACTTGCATATATGGATTGTCTGTGCTCGAAGAATTTACACAATGTGGCCATTTTGGGCCCATAAGTACTTTTCAGAAATGTAGCGATCGTTTTGGATTGAGCTCACCGCTTCGTCGTGAAGTATGAGGGATTTTGGCCAATTTTTGAAGAACGAGCACTTGCATATTTACGTTGTCGGCGTTCGAATAATTTCGTACACGGTGACCATTTTGGGCCCATAAGTACTTTTCGGAAATGTAGCGACTGTTTTGGATTGAACTCACCATTTCGTCATGACGTATGAGGGATTTTGGCCGTTTTTCGAAGAACGAGTAATTGCATATTTGGATTGTCTGTGTTCGAAGAATTTTGCACACGGTGGCCATTTTGGGCACATAAGTACTTTTCAAAAATGTAGCGACCGTTTTGGATTGAGCTCACCGCTTTGTCATGACGTATGAGGGATTTCAGCCATTTGTCGAAGAACGAGCACTTACATATTTGGATTGTCGGCGTTCGAAGAATTTCGTTCACCGTGCCCGTTTTGGGCCCATAAGTACTTTTCGGAAATGTAACGACCGTTTTGGATTGAACTCACGGCTGTGTCATGACGTATGAGGGATTTCGATCATTTTTCGAAGAACGAGCGCTTGCAAATTTGGATTGTCGACGTTCGAAGAATTGAGCGTAACTTTTGCGCACGGTGTCCATTTTGAGCTCATAAAGTACTTTTCGGAAATGTAGCGACCGTTTTGGATTGAAGTCACCGTGACTTATAAGGGATTTGGGCTGTTTGTGGAAAAACGAGCACTTGCATATTTGGATTGTCTGCGTTCGAAGAATTGAGCGTAACTTTTGCCCGCAGTGTCCATTTTGGGCCCATGAGTACTTTTCGAAAATGTAGCGACCGTTTTGTATTGAGATCACGGCTTCGTCATGACGTAAGAGGGATTTCAACCATTTTTCGAAGAAAGAGCACTTGTATTTTTGGATTGTCGACCTTCAAAGAATTTTGCACACGGTGACCATTTCGTGCCCATAAGTACTTTTTGGAAATGTAGCGACCGTTTTGGATTGAACTCATCGCTTCGTTGTGACGTATGAGGGATTTTGGCCGTTTTTTGAAGACTGAACACTTGCATATTGGGATTGTCCGTGTTTAAAGAATTTTGCACACGGTGACCATTTTTTGCCCATAAGTACTTTTCGGAAATGTAGCGACCATTTTGGATTGAACTCACAGCTTCATCGTAACGTATGAGGGATTTCAGCCATTTTTCGAAGAACGAGCACTTGCATATTTGGATTGTCGGCGTTTGAAGAATTGAGCATAACTTTTGCACACGGTGTCCGTTTTTGGCCCATAAATGACTTTTTGAAAATGTAGCGATCGTTTTGGATTGAACTCACGGCTTCGTTGTGACATATGAGGGACTTCAGCAATTTTTCGAAGAAAGAGCACTTGCATATTTGGATTGTCGGCGTTCGAAGAATTTTACACACGGTGACCGTTTTGGGCCCTTTAGTACTTTTTGGAAATGTGGCGACCGTTTTGGATTGAACTCATGGCTTCGTCGTGACGTATGAGGGATTTCGATCATTTTTCGAGGAATGAGCACTTTCGTATTTGGATGGTCGACGTTTGAAGAATTGAGCGTAACTTTTGCACACGGTGTCCGTTTTGAGCCCATAAGTACTTTTCAAAAATGTAGCGACCGTTTTGGATTGAACTCACTGTTTCGTCGTGACGTAAAAGGGATTTTGGACGTTTTTCGAAGAATGAGCAATTACATATTTGGATTGTCTATGTTCGAAGAATTTTGCACACGGTGGCCATTTTGGGCCCATAACTACTTTTCGAAAATGTAGCGACCATTTTGGATTGAGCTCACCACTTTGTCGTGACGTATGAGGGATTTTGGCCATTTGTCGAAGAACGAGCACTTGCATATTTGGATTGTCGGCGTTCGAAGAATTTCGTACACGATGACCGTTTCGGGCCCATAAGTACTTTTCAGAAATGTAGCGACCGTTTTGGATTGAACTCATGGTTTCGTCGTGACGTATGAGGAATTTCGGCCATTTTTTAAAGAACGAGCACTTGTATATTTGGATTGTCGGCGTTCGAAGAGTTGAACGTAACTTTTGCACACAGTGTCCGTTTTGGGCCCATAAAGTACTTTTCAAAAATGTAGTGACGGTTTTGGATTGAACTCACGGCCTCGCCGTGACGTATGAGGGATTTCGACTGTTTGTGGAAAAATGAACACTTGCATATTTGGATTGTCGGCGTTCAAAGAATGAGCGTAACTTTTACACACGGTATCCGTTTTAGGCCCATAAGTTCTATTCGGAAATGTAGCGACCGTTTTTGATTGAACTCACCGTTTCATCGGGACGTATGAGGGATTTTGGTCGTTTTCTGTATAACAAGCATTTGCACCTTTAGATTGTTTGTGTTCGAAGAATTTTGCACACGTTGGACGTTTTAGGCCCTTAAGTACTTTTCGAAAATGTAGTGATCGTTTTGGATTGAGGTCTCCCCTTCGTCGTGACGTAAGAGGGATTTCAGCCATTTTTTGAAGAACGAGCACTTGCATATTTGGATTGTCGGCGTTCGAAGAATTTCGTACACGGTGACCGTTTTGGGCCCATAAGTACTTTTCGGAAATGTAATGACCATTTTGGATTGAACTCATGACTTCGTCGTGACGTATTTGTGATTTTGGCTATTTTTCGAAGAACGAGCACTTGCATATTTGGATTGTCAGCGTTGGGAGAATTTAGCGTAACTTTTGCACACGGTGTCCATTTTGGGCCCATAAAGTACTTTTCGAAAATGTAGCGACCATTTTGGATTGAACTCATTGCCTCGTCATGACTTATGAGGGATTTCGACTGTTTGTGGAAAAACGAGCACTCGCATATTTGGATTGTCGGCGTTCGAAGAATTGAGCGTAACTTTTACCCACGGTGTCCATTTTGGGCCTATAAGTACTTTTCGGAAATGTAACGACCATTTTGGATTGAACTCATGGCTTCGTCGTGACGTAAGAAAGATTTCGATCGTTTTTCGTAGAACGAACACTTGCGTATTTGGATTGTCGACGTTCGAAGAATTGAGCTTGACTTTTGCACACGGTGTCCGTTTTAGGCCCATAAGTACTATTCGAAAATGTAGCGACCGTTTTGGATTGAACTCACCATTTTGTGGTGACGTATGAGGGATTTTGTTCATTTTTCGTAGAACGAGCACTTGCATCTTTAGATTGTTGGTGTTCGAAGAATTTTGCACACAGTGGACATTTTTTGCCCTTAAGCACTTTTCGAAAATGTAGTGAACGTTTTGGATTGAGGTCATCGCTTCGTTATTACGTATGAGTCATTTCAGCCATTTCTCGAAGAACGAGCACTTGCATAATTGGATTGTCGGCGTTTGAAGAATTTCGTACACGGTGATCGTTTTGGGCCCATAAGTACTTTTCGAAAATGTAACAATCGTTTTAGATTGAACTCACGGCTTCGTCATGATGTATTTGCGATTTTGGCCATTTTTCGAAGAACGAGCACTTGCATATTTGGATTGTCGGCGTTCGAAGAATTGAGCGTAACTTTTTCACACGATGTCCGTTTTGGGCTCATAAAGTACTTTTCGAAAATGTAGCGACCATTTTGGATTGAAGTCACGGCTTCGCCGTGACGTATGAGGGATTTTGACTGTTTGTGGAAAAACGAGCACTTGCATATTTGGATTGTCGGCGTACGAAGAATTGAGCGTAACTTTTGTACACGGTGTCCGTTTTGGGCCCATAAGTGCTATTCGAAAATGTAGCGACCGTTTTTGATTGAACTCGCAGTTTCGTTGTGACGAATGAGAGATTTTGGCCATTTTTCAAAGAACGAGCATTTGCATATTTTGATTGTCTGTGTTCGAAGAATTTTGCACACGGTGGTCGTTTTGGGCCCATGAGTAATTTTCAGAAATATGGCGACCGTTTTGGATTGAGCTCACCACTTTGTCGTGACGTATGAGGGATTTCGGCCATTTCTTGAAGAACGACCACTTGCATATTTGGATTGTCGACGTTCGAAGAATTGAGCATAACTTTTGCCCACGGTGTCCATTTTGGGCCTATAAGTACTTTTCTGAAATGTAGCGACCGTTTTGGATTGAACTCACGGCTTCGTCGTGACGTAAGAAAGATTTTGGACATTTTTCGTAGAACGAGCACTTGCGTATTTGGATTGTCGGCGTTCGAAGAATTGAGCTTAACTTTTGCACACGGTGTCCATTTTAGGCCCATGAGTACTATTCGAAAATGTAGCGACCATTTTGGATTGAACTCACCATTTCGTGGTGACGTATGAGGGATTTTCGTCATTTTCCGTAGAACGAGCACTTGCATCTTTAGATTGTTGGTGTTCGAAGAATTTTGCATAGGTGGACATTTTGGGCCCTTAAGTACTTTTCGAAAATGTAGCGGTCGTTTTTGATTGAGGTCACCGCTTCGTCATTACGTATGAGAGATTTCGGCCATTTCTCGAAGAACGAGCACTTGCATATTTGGATTGTCGACGTTCAGAGAATTTCGTACACGGTGATCGTTTTGGGCCCATAAGTACTTTTCGAAAATGTAACGACCGTTTTGGATTGAACTCACGGCTTCGTCATGACGTATTTGCCATTTTGGCCATTTTTCAAAGAACGAGCACTTGCATATTTGGATTATCGACGTTCGAAGAATTGAGCGTAACTTTTGCACACGGTGTCTGTTTTGGGCCCATAAAGTACTTTTCGAAAATGTAGCCACCGTTTTGGATTGAAGTCACGGCTTCGCCGTGACGTATGAGGGATTTTGACTGTTTGTGGAAAAACGAGCACTTGCATATTTGGATTGTCGGAGTTCGAAGAATTGAGCTAACGTTTGCACACGGTGTACGTTTTGGGCCTATAAGTGCTATCCCGAAATGTAGCGACCGTTTTGGATTGGACTCACAGTTTCATCGTGACGAATGAGGGATTTTGGCCATTTTTCGAAGAACCAGAATTTGCATATTTTGATTGTCTGTGTTCGAAGAATCTTGCACACGGTGGTCGTTTTGGGCCCATGAGTACTTTTCGAAAATGTAGTGATCGTTTTGGATTGAGCTCACCGCTTCGTCGTGACGTATGAGGGATTTTGACCATTTCTCGAAGAACGAGCACTTGCATATTTGAATTGTCGCCGTTCGAAGAATTTCATACACGGTGACCGTTTTGGGTCCATAAGTACTTTTCGGAAATGTAACGGCCATTTTGGATTGAACTCATGGCTTCGTCGTGACGTATGAGGGATTTCGGCCGTTTTTCGAAGAACTAGCACTTGCATATTTGGATTGTCGGCGTTCGAAGAATTGAGCGTAACTTTTGCACACGGTGTCCGTTTTGGGCCCATAAGTGCTATTCGAAAATGTAATGACCGTTTTGGATTGAACTCGCAGTTTCGTCTTGACGAATCAGGGATTTTTGGCCATTTTTGGAAGAACGAACAATTACATATTTGGATTGTCTATGTCCGAAGAATTTTGCACATGGTGGCCGTTTTGGGCCCACAAGTACTTTTCGGAAATGTAGGGACCGTTTTGGATTGAGCTCACTGCTTTGTCGTGACATATGAGGGATTTTGGCCATTTGTCGAAGAACGAGCACTTGCATATTTGGGTTTTCGACGTTCGAAGAATTTCGTACACGGTGATCATTTTGGGCCCATAAGTACTTTTCAGAAATGTAGCGACCGTTTTAGATTGAACTCACGGCTTCGTTGTGACGCTTGAGGGATTTCGACCATTTTTCATAGAACAAGCACTTGTATATTTGGATTGTCGGCGTTCGAAGAATTGAGCGTAACTTTTGCACACGGTGTCCGTTTTGGACCCATAAAGTACTTTTTGGAAATGTAGCGACCATTTTGGATTGAACTCACGGCTTCGCCGTGACGTATGGGGGATTTGGGCTGTTTGTGGAAAAACGAACACTTGCGTATTTGGATTGTCGGCGTCTGTAGAATTTAACGTAACTTTTGCACACGGTGTCCGTTTTAGGTCCATAAGTTCTATTCGGAAATGTAGCGACCATTTTGGATTGAACTCATCGTTTCATCGTGACGTATGAGGGATTTTTGCCATTTCTCGAAGAACGAGCGCTTGCATATTTAGATTGTCTATGTTCGAAGAATTTTGCACACGATGGCCGTTTTGGGTCCATAAGTACTTTTCAAAAATGTAGCAACTGTTTTGGATTGAGCTCACCGTTTCATCGTAATGTATGAGGGATTTCGACCATTTCTCGAAGAACGAGCACTTGCATATTTGGATTGTTGACGTTCGAAGAATTTCATACACAATGACCATTTTGGACCCATAAGTACTTTTCGAAAATGTAACGGCCATTTTGGATTGAACTCATGGCTTCGTCGTGACGTATGAGAGATTTTGGCCATTTTTTGAAGAACGAGCACTTGCATAGACGTTCGAAGAATTGAGCGTAACTTTTGTACACGGTGTCTGTTTTGGGCCCATAAAGTACTTTTCGGAAATGTAGCGACAATTTTGGATTGAACTCACGGCTTCGCCGTGACATATGAGGGATTTTAACTATTTGTGGAAAAACGAGCACTTGCATATTTGGATTGTCGGCGTTCGAAAAAGTGAGCATAACTTTTGCACACGGTGTCCGTTTTGGGCCCATAAGTACTATTCGGAAATGTAGCGACCGTTTTGGATTAAACTCACCGTTTCATCGTGACGTATGAGGGATTTTGGCCATTTTTTGAAGAACGAGCACTTGCATATTTGGATTGTCTACGTTCAAAGAATTTCGTACACGGTGACCGTTTTGGGCCCATAAGTACTTTTGAAAATGTAACAATCATTTTAGATTGAACTCACGGCTTCGTCATGATGTATTTGCGATTTTGGCCATTTTTCGAAGAACGAGCACTTGCATATTTGGATTGTCGGCGTTCAAAGAATTGAGCGTAACTTTTTCACACGATGTCCGTTTTGGGCTCATAAAGTACTTTTCGAAAATGTAGCGACCGTTTTGGATTGAGCTAATCGCTTCGTCGTGACGTATGAGGGATTTCGGCCATTTCTCGAAGAACGAGCACTTGCATATTTGGATTGTCTACGTTCAAAGAATTTCGTACACGGCGACCGTTTTGGGCCCATAAGTACTTTTCGAAAATGTAACAATCGTTTTAGATTGAACTCACGGCTTCGTCATGATGTATTTACGATTTTGGCCATTTTTCGAAGAACGAGCACTTGCATATTTGGATTGTCGACGTTCGAATAATTGAGCGTAACTTTTTCACACGATGTCCGTTTTGGGCTCATAAAGTACTTTTCGAAAATGTAGCGACCATTTTGGATTGAAGTCACGGCTTCGCCGTGACGTATGAGGGATTTCGACTGTTTGTGGAAAAACGAGCACTTGCATATTTGGATTGTCGGCGTACGAAGAATTGAGCGTAACTTTTGCACACGGTGTCCGTTTTGGGCCCATAAGTGCTATTCGAAAATGTAGCGACCGTTTTTGATTGAACTCGCAGTTTCGTTGTGACGAATGAGGGATTTTGGCCGTTTTTCAAAGAACGAGCATTTACATATTTTGATTGTCTGTGTTCGAAGAATTTTGCACACGGTGGTCGTTTTGGGCCCATGAGTACTTTTCAGAAATGTGGTGACCGTTTTGGATTGAGCTCACCACTTTGTCGTGACGTATAAGGGATTTCGACAATTTCTTGAAGAACGACCACTTGCATATTTGAATTGTCGACGTTCGAAGAATTTCGTACACTGTGATCGTTTTGGGCCAATAAGTACTTTTCAAAAATGTAATGGCCATTTTGGATTGAACTCACGGCTTCGTCGTGACGTATGAGGGATTTCGGCCTTTTTCGAAGAACGAGCACTTGCATATTTGGATTGTCGACGTTCGAAGAATTGAGCATAACTTTTGCCCACGGTGTCCATTTTGGGCCTATAAGTACTTTTCGAAAATGTAGCGACCGTTTTGGATTGAACTCACGGCTTCGTCGTGACGTAAGAAAGATTTCGGACGTTTTTCGTAGAACGAGCACTTGCGTATTTGGATTGTCGGCGTTCGAAGAATTGAGCTTAACTTTTGCACACGGTGTCCGTTTTAGGCCCATGAGTACTATTCGAAAATGTAGCGACCATTTTGGATTGAACTCACCATTTCGTGGTGACGTATGAGGGATTTTGGTCATTTTCCGTAGAACGAGCACTTGCATCTTTAGATTGTTGGTGTTCGAAGAATTTTGCATAGGTGGACGTTTTGGGCCCTTAAGTACTTTTCGGAAATGTAGCGGTCGTTTTGGATTGAGGTCACCGCTTCGTCATTACGTATGAGAGATTTTAGCCATTTCTCGAAGAACGAGCACTTGCATATTTGGATTGTCGACGTTCAGAGAATTTCATACACGGTGATCGTTTTGGGCCCATAAGTACTTTTCGAAAATGTAACGACCTTTTTGGATTGAACTCACGGCTTCGTCATGACGTATTTGCCATTTTGGCCATTTTTCAAAGAACGAGCACTTGCATATTTGGATTGTCGACGTTCGAAGAATTGAGCGTAACATTTCTACACGGTTCCCATTTTGGGCCCATAAGTAATTTTCGAAAGTGTTACGATCATTTTGGATTGAACTCACAGCTTCGTCGGGACGTATGAAAAATTTCGCCCATTTTTCAAAAACGAGCACTTGCATATTTGGATTGTCGACGTTTGAAGAATTGAGCGTAACTTTTGCACACGGTGTCCGTTTTGGGCCCATAAAGTACTTTTAGGAAATGTAGCGACCGTTTTGGATTGAACTCACAGCTTCGCACTGACGTATGAGGGATTTTGGCTATTCATGGAAAAATAAGCACTTGCATATTTGGATTGTTGGCGTTCGAGGAATTGAGCCTACCTTTTGCACACGGTGTCCGTTTTGGGCCCATAAGAACTTTTCGAAATTGCAATGATCGTTTAGGATTTAGCTCACGGCTTCGTCGTGATATATGAGAGATTTTAGACGTTTTTCGAAGAACGAACACTTACATATTTGGATTGTCGACGTTTGAAGAATTTTGCACACCATAACCGTTTTGGGCCTATAAGTACTTTTCGAAAATGTAGTGACCATTTTGGATTGAACTCACTGCTTCGTCGTGACATATGAGGGATTTTGGCCGTTTTTTGAAGAACGAGCACTTGAATATTTGGAAAGTTGGTGTTTGAAGTATTTTGCACACGGTGACCGTTTTGGGCCCATAAGTACTTTTCAAAAATGTAGCGACCGTTTTGGATTGAACTCACAGCTTCATCGTGATGTATGAGGGATTTCGGCCATTTTTCGAAGAATGAGCACTTGCATATTTAGATTGTCAGCGTTCGAAGAATTGAGCGTAACTTTTGCACACGGTGTCCATTTTGGGCCCATTAAGGACTTTTTGAAAATGTTGCGACCGTTTTGGATTGAACTCAAGGCTTCATCGTGACGTATGAGGGACTTCGGCCATTTTTCGAAGAAAGAGAACTTGCATATTTGGATTGTCGACATTCAAAGAATTTTGCACACGGTGACCATTTGGGGCCTATAAGTACTTTTCGGAAATGTAGCGATCGTTTTTTATTTAGCTCACCACTTTGTCGTGACGTATGAGGGATTTTGGCCATTTCTCAAAGAATGAGCACTTGCATATTTGGATTGTTGGCATTCGAAGATTTTCGTACACGATGACCGTTTTGGGCCCATAAGTACTTTTCAGATTGAACTCATGACTTCGTCGTAATGTATGAGGGATTTCAGTCATTTTCTAAAGAACGAGCACTTGCATATTTGGATTGTTAGCGTTCGAAGAATTAAGCGTAACTTTTGTACACGGTGTCCGTTTTGGGCCCATAAAGTACTTTTCGAAAATGTATCGACCGTTTTAAATTGAACTCATAGCTTTGCCGTGACGTATGAGGGATTTCGGCTGTTTGTGGAAAAACGAGCACTTGCATATTTGGACTGTCGGCGTTCGAAGAATTGAGCGTAACTTTTGCTCACGGTGTCCGTTTTGGGCCCATAAGTACTTTTTGAATATGTAGCGGCCGTTTTGGATTGAACTCACGGCTTCGCCATGACGTAAGAGAGATTTCGGCTGTTTGTGGAAAAACGAGCACTTGCATATTTGGATTGTCGGCGTTCGAAGAATTGAGCGTAACTTTTGCTCACGGTGTCCGTTTTGGGCCCATAAGTACTTTTCGGATATGTAGCAACCGTTTTGGATTGAACTCACGGCTTCGTCATGACGTGTGAGAGATTTCGGTTGTTTGTGGAAAAACGAGCACTTGCATATTTGGATTGTCGGCGTTCGAAGAATTGAGCGTAACTTTTGCTCACGGTGTCCGTTTTGGGCTCATAAGTACTATTCAGAAATGTAGCGACCGTTTTGGATTGAACTCACCATTTCGTCGTGACGTATGAGGGATTTTGACCATTTTTTAAAGAACGAGCACTTGCATGATTAGATTGTCTGTCTTCGAAGAATTTTGCACGCGGTGCCCGTTTTAGGTCCATAAGTACTTTTCGAAAATGTAGCAACCGTTTTGGATTGAGCTCACCGCTTCATCGTGATGTATGAGGGATTTCGGCCATTTCTCGAAGAACGAGCACTTGCATATTTGGATAGTCGACGTTCAAAGAATTTCGTACATGGTGACCGTTTTGGGCCCATAAGTACTTTTCGGAAATGTGACGACCATTTTGGATTGAACTCATGGCTTCGTTGTGACGTATGAAGGATTTCGTCCATTTTTCGAAGAATGAGCTCTTGCATATTTGGATTGTCGGTGTTCGAAGAATTAAGCGTAACTTTTGCACACGGTGTCCATTTTTGGCCCATAAAGTACTTTTCGAAAATGTAGCGACCGTTTTCGATTGAACTCACGGCTTCGCCGTGAAGTATGAGGGATTTCGACTGTTTGTGGAAAAACGAGCACTTGCATATTTGGATTGTCGACGTACGAAAAATTGAGCGTAACATTTCCACACGGTTTTCCGTTTTGGGCCCATAAGTACTTTTCGGAAGTGTTACGATCGTTTTGGATTGAACTCACCACTTCATCGTGACGTATGAATGATTTCGGCCATTTTTTGAAAATGAGCACTTGCATATTTGGATTGTCGGCGTTCGAAGAATAGAGCGTAACTTTTGCACACGGTGTCCATTTTGGGCCCATAAAGCACTTTTCAGAAATGTAACAACTGTTTTGGATTGAACTCACGGCTTCGCCCTGACGTGTGAGGGATTTCCCCTGTTCATGGAAAAATAATCACTTGCATATTTGGATTGTCGGCGTTCGAAGAATTGAGGGTAACTTTTTTACACGGTGTCCGTTTTGAACCCATAAGTATTTTTTGAAATTGCAACGACCGTTTAGGATTGAACTCATGGCTTCGTCGTGACATATGCAAGATTTTAGATATTTTTAGAAGAATGAACACTTGCATATTTGGATTGTCGGTGTTCGAATAATTTTGCACTTGGTAACCATTTTGGGCCTATAAGTAATTTTCGAAAATGTAGCGACCGTTTTGGATTGAACTCACTGCTTCATCGTGACGTATTAGGGATTTCGATCATTTTTCGAAGAATGAGCACTGGCATATTTGGATAGTCGGCGTTTGAAGAATTTTGCACACGGTGATCGTTTTGGGCCCATAAGTACTTTTCGAAAATGTAGCGACCGTTTTGGATTCAACTCATGGCTTCATCGTGACGAATGAGAGATTTCGGCCATTTTTCAAAGAACGAGCACTTGCATATTTGGATTGTCGGCGTTCAAAGAATTGAGAGTAACTTTTACACACGGTGTCCGTTTTGGGCCCATAAAGGACTTTTCGAAAATGTAGCGACCGTTTTAGAATGAACTCACGGCTTCATCGTGACATATGAGGGACTTCGGCAATTTTTCGAAGGAAGAGCACTTGCATATTTGGATTGTCGGCGTTCGAAGAATTTTGCACACGATGACCGTTTTGGGCCTATAAGTACTTTTCGAAGATGTAGCGACCGTTTTTTATTTAGCTCACCACTTCGTCGTGACGTATGAGGGATTTCGGCCATTTCTCGAAGAACGAGCACTTGCATATTTGGATTTTCGGCGTTCGAAGAATTTTGTACACGATGACCGTTTTGGATTGAACTCACGACTTCGTCGTGACGTATGAGGGATTTCGACCATTTTTCGAACAACAAGCACTTGCATATTTGGATTGTCGACGTTCGAAGAATTTTTCACACAGTGACCGTTTAGGACCCCCAAGTACTTTTCAAAAATGTAGCGACCGTTTTGGATTGAACTCACCGCTTCGTCGTGACGCATGAGGGATTTCAGCCATTTTTCGAATAACGAACACTTGCATATATGGATTGCCGGCGTTTGAAGAATTTTACACACGGTGATCGTTTTGGGCCCATAAGTACGTTTCGGCAATGTGGCAACCGTTTTGGATTGAACTCACGGTTTCGTCGTGATGAATGAGGGATTCGACCATTTTTCGAAGGACGAGCACTTTCATATTTGGATTTTCGACGTTCAAAGAATTGAGCGTAACTTTTGCGCACAGTGTCCGTTTTGGGCCCATAAGAACTTTTCGAAAATGCAGCGACAGTTTTGGATTGAACTCACTGCTTCATCGTGTTGTATTAGGGATTTCGGCCATTTTTCGAAGAACGAGCACTTGCATATTTGGATTGTCTGCGTTCGAAGTATTTTGCACACGGTGTCCGTTTTGGGTCCATAATTACTTTTCGGAAATGTAGCGACCGTTTTGGATTAAACACACAGCTTCGTCGTGACGTATGAGGGATTTCGACCACTTTTCGATGAACGGGCACTTGCATGTTTGGATTGTCGATGTTCGAAGAACTAAGCGTAACTTTTGCACACAGTGTCCGTTTTGGGGCCATAAGTACTTTTTGAAAATGTAGCGACTATTTTGGATTGAACTCATCGCTTCGTCGTGACGTATTAAGGATTTCGGCCATTTTTTTGAAAGAACGAGCACTTACATATTTGGAACGCTTGGATTGTAGGCGTTCGAAGAATTGAGCGTAACTTTTGCACACGGTGTCCGTTTTGGGCCCATAAGTACTTTTCAGAAATGTAGCGACCATTTTGGATTGAACTCCTGGCTTCGTCGTGATGTATGAGGGATTTTTGAAAGTTTTTTCGAAGAACGAGCACTAGCATATTTGGAACGCTTGGATTGTCGGCGTTCGAAGAATTGAGCGTAACTTTTGCAAACGATGTTCGTTTTGGGCCCATAAAGTACTTTTCGAAAATGTGGCGACCATTTTGGATTGAACTCATGGCTTCATCATGACGTATGAGGGATTTTGGCCATTTTTTGAAGAACGAGCACTTGCATATTTGGATTGTCGGCATTCGAAGAATTGAGCGTAACGTTTGCAAACGGTGTCCGTTTTGGGCCCATAAGTACTTTTCAAAAATGTAGCAACCGTTTTGGATTGAACTCACAGCTCCGTCGTGACGTATGAGGGATTTTAGCTATTTTTTGAAGAACAAGCACTTGCATATTTGGAACGCTTGGATTGTCGACGTTCGAAGAATTGAGCGTAACTTTTGCACACGGTGGTTGTTTTGGGACCATAAGTACTTTTCAGAAATGTAGCAACCATTTCGGATTAAGCTCACTGCTTCGTCGTGAAGTATGAGGGATTTCGACAATTTGTTGAAGAACGAGAACTTGCACATTTGGATTGTCGACGTTCAAAGAATTTCGTACACGGCGACCATTTTGGGCCTATATGTAATTTTTGGAAATGTAAGGATTGAACTCACGGCTTCATCGTGACGTATGATGGATTTCATCCATTTTTCGAAGAATGAGCTCTTGAATAATTGGATTGTCGGCGTTCGAAGAATTGAGCGTACCTTTTGCATACGGTGTCCGTTTTGGGCCCTTTCGAAAATATAGCAACCATTTTGGATTGAACTCACGGCTTCGTCGTGACATATGAGGGATATCGACTGTTTGTGGAAAAATGAGCACTTGCATATTTGGATTGCCGACGTTCGAAGAATTGAGCGTAACATTTCCACACGGTTTTCGTTTTGGGACCATAAGTACTTTTCGGAAGTGTTGCGATCGTTTTGGATTGAACTCACTGCTTCGTCATGACGTATGAAAGATTTCGACCATTTTTCGAAAATGAGCACTTGCATAATTGGATTGTCGACGTTAAAAGAATTGAGCGTAATATTTGCACGCGGTGTCCGTTTTGGGCTCGTAAAGTACTTTTCGGAAAAAATGTAGTGACTGTTTTGGATTGAACTCACTGCTTCGCCCTGACGTATGAGGGATTTCGGCTGTTCGTGGAAAAGCAAGCTCTTGCATATTTGGATTGTCGGTGTTCAAAGAATTGAGCGTAACTTTTGCACATGATGTCCGTTTTTGGCCCATAAGTACTTTTCGGAATTGCAACGACCGTTTAGGATTGAACTCATGACTTCATCGTGACATATGAGGGATTTCGGCCATTTTTCGAAGAACGAGTACTTGCATATTTGGATAGTCGGCGTTTGAAGAATTTTGCACACGGCGATCGTTTTGGGCCCATAAGTACGTTTCGGCAATGTGGCGACCATTTCGGATTGAACTCACGGCTTCTTTGTGACATATGAGGGATTTCGACCATTTATCGAAGAACGAGCACTTGCATATTTGGATTGTCGGCGTTCGAAGAATTGAGCATAACTTTTGCAAACGGTGTCCGTTTTGGGCCCATAAAGGTATTTTCGGAAATGTAGCGAGCGTTTTAGATTGAACCCACGGCTTCGTCGTGACGTATGAGGGACTTCGGCCATTTTTCGGAGAAAGAGCACTTACATATTTGGATTGTCGGCGTTCGAAGAATTTTGCACACGGTGACCGTTTGGGGCCCATAAGTACTTTTCGAAAATGTAGCGACCGTTTTTGATTTAGCTCACCACTTCGTCGTGACATATGAGGGATTTCGGCCATTTCTCGAAGAACGAGCACTTACATATTTGGATTGTCGGCGTTCGAAGAATTTCGTACACGGTGACCGTTTTGGGCCCATAAGTACCTTTCGAAAATGTACAACCGTTTTGGATTGAACTCACGGCTTCGTCGTGACGTATGAGGGATTTTGACTGTTTTTCGAAGAACAAGCAGTTGCATATTTGGATTGTCGACGTTTGAAGAATTGCGCGTAACTTTTGCACACGGTGTCCATTTTGGGCCCATAAAGTACTTTTCGAAATTGTAGCGAACGTTTTAAATTGAACTCATGGCTTCGCCGTGACGTATGAGGGATTTTGGCTATTTGTGGAACAACAAGCACTTGCATATTTGGATTGTCGACGTTCGAAGAATTGAGTGTAACTTTTCAGCATGGTGTCTATTTTGGGCCCATAAGTACTTTTCGGAAATGTAGCGACCATTTTGGAATGAACTCACGGCTTTGTCGTGATGTATGTGGGATTTCGGCTGTTTGTGGAAAAATGAGCACTTGCATATTTGGATTGTCGGCGTTCGAAGAATTGAGCGTAACTTTTGCACACGGTGTCCGTTTTGGGCTCATAAGTACTATTCGGAAATGTAACGACCATTTTGGATTGAACTCACCATTTCGTCGTGACATATGAGGAATTTTGGCCCTTTTTCGAAGAACGAGCACTTGCATAATTAGATTGTCTGCCTTCGAAAAATTTTGCAGGCGGTGGCTGTTTTAGGCCAATAAGTACTTTTCGAAAATGTAGCGAACGTTTTGGATTGAGCTCATTGCTTTGTCGTGACGTATGAAGGATTTAGGCCATTTCTCAAAGAACGAGCACTTGCATATTTTGATTGTCGACGTTCGAAGAATTTCGTACATGGCGACCGTTTTGGGCCCATAAGTACTTTTCGAAAATGTAACGACCATTTTGGATTGAACTCAAGGCTTCATCGTGACGTATGAGGGATTTCGTCCGTTTTTCGAAGAACGAACTCTTGCATATTTGGATTGTCGACATTCGAAGAATTGAGCGTAACTTTTGCACGCAGTGTCCGTTTTGGGCCCATAAAGTAATTTTCGAAAATGTAGCGACCGTTATGGATTGAACTCACGGCTTCGCCCTGACGTATGAGGGATTTCGGCTATTCATGGAAAAATATGCACTTGCATATTTGGATTGTCGACGTTCGAAGAATTGAGCGTAACTTTTGCACACGGTGTCCGTTTTTGGCTCACAAGTACTATTCGAAAATGTAGCGACCATTTTGGATTGAACTCACCGTTTCGTCGTGACATATGAGGGATTTTGGCCGTTTTTCGAAGAACGAGCACTTGCATAATTAGATTGTCTGCCTTCGAAGAATTTTGCAGGCGGTGGCTGTTTTAGGCCAATAAGTACTTTTCGAAAATGTAGCGAATGTTTTGGATTGAGCTCATCGCTTTGTCGTGACGTATGAAGGATTTAGGCCATTTCTCAAAGAATGAGCACTTGCATATTTTGATTGTCGACGTTCAAAGAATTTCGTACATGACGACCGTTTTGGGCCCATAAGTACTTTTCGAAAATGTAACGACCATTTTGGATTGAACTCAAGGCTTCATCGTGACGTATGAGGGATTTCGTCCGTTTTTCGAAGAACGAACTCTTGCATATTTGGATTGTCGGCATTCGAAGAATTGAGCGTAACTTTTGCACGCAGTGTCCGTTTTGGGCCCATAAAGTAATTTTCGAAAATGTAGCGACCGTTATGGATTGAACTCACGGCTTCGCCCTGACGTATGAGGGATTTCGGCTATTCATGGAAAAACAAGCACTTACATATTTGGATTGTCGACGTTCGAAAAATTGAGCGTAACTTTTGCACACGATGTTCGTTTTGGGCCCATGAGTACTTTTCAAAATTGCAACGACCGTTTAGGATTGAACTCACGGCTTCATCGTGACATATGAGGGATTTCAGACGTTTTTCGAAGAATGCACACTTGCATATTTGGATTGTCGGCGTTCGAAGAATTTTGCACACGGTAACCGTTTTGGGCCTATAAGTAATTTTAAAAAATGTAGCAACCATTTGGGATTGAACTCACTGCTTCATCGTGACGTATGAGGGATTTCGACCATTTTTTGAAGAACGAGCACTTGCATATTTGGATAGTTGGCATTTGAAGAATTTTGCACACGGTGACCGTTTTGGGCCCATAAGTACTTTTCGAAAGTATAGCGACCGTTTTGAATTGAACTCACGGCTTCATCATGACATATGAGGGATTTCAGCCATTTTTTGAAGAACGAGCACTTGCAGATTTGGATCGTCGGCATTCGAAGAATTGAGTGTAACTTTTGCACACGGTGTCCATTTTGGGCCCATAAAGTACTTTTTGAAAATGTAGCGACCGTTTTAAATTGAACTCACGGCTTCGCCATGACGTATGAGGGATTTTGGCTGTTTGTGGAAAAATGAGCACTTGCATATTTGGATTGTCGGCGTTCGAAGAATTGAGCGTAACTTTTCCACATGGTCTCCGTTTTCGGCCCATAAGTACTTTTCGAAAATGTAGTGATCTTTTTGGGTTGAAATCACGGCTTCGTCATGACGTATGAAAGATTTCGGCCATTTTTCGAAGAACGAGCCTTGCATATTTGAATTGTCGGCGTTCGAAGAATTAAGCGTAACTTTTTCAAACAGTGTTCGTTTTGGGCCCATAAGTACTTTTCGGAATTGTAGCGACCGTTTAGGATTGAACTCATTGCTTCATCGTGACGTATGTGGGATTTTAGCCATTTTCAAAGGACGAACACTTGCAAATTTGGATTGTCGACGTTCGAAAAATTTTGCACACGGTTACCGTTTTGGGCCCATAAATACTTTTCAAAAATATTGCGACCATTTTGGATTGAACTCACCACTTCATCGTGATGTATGAGGGATTTCAGCCTTTTTACGAAGAATGAGCACTTGCTTATTTGGATTGTCGGCGTTTGAAGAATTTTGCACACGGTGACCGTTTTGGGCCCAGAAGTACTGGTCGGAAATATAGCGACCGTTTTGAATTGAACTCACGGCTTCGTCGTAACGTGTGAGGGATTTCGGCTATTTTTCGAAGAACGAGCACTTGCATATTTGGATTGTCAGCGTTCGAGGAATTGAGCATAACTTTTGTACACGGTATCGTTTTGGGCCCATAAAGGACTTTTCGGAAATGTAGCGACCGTTTTGGATTGAACTCATGGCTTCGTCATGATGTATGAGAGACTTCGGGAATTTTTCAAAGAAAGAGCACTTGCATATTTCGATTGTCGGTGTTCGAAGATTTTTACGCACGGTGACCGTTTTGGGTCCATAAGTACTTTTCAGAAATGTTGCGACCGTTTTGGATTGAACTCATGGCTTCGTCATGAAGTATGAGGAATTTCGGCCATTTTTCGATGAACGAGCACTTGCATATTTGGAACGCTTGGATTGTCGACGTTCGGAGAATTGAGCGTAACTTTTGCAAACGGTGTCCGTTTTGCGCCCATTTGTACTTTTCGAAAATGTGGCGACTATTTTGGATTGAACCCATGGCTTTGTCATGATGTATGAGGGATGTCGGCCATTTTTTGAAGAACGAGCACTTGCATATTTGGATTGTCGACGTTCGAAGAATTTTACAGAAGGTGATCGTTTTGGCCCCATAAGTAGTTTTCAAAAATGTAGCGACCGTTTTGGATTGAACTCACAGCTTCGTCGTGACGTATGAGGAATTTTGGTCTCTTTTCGAAGAACAAGCACTTGCATATTTAGATTCTTGACGTTCGAAGAATTGAGCGTAACTTTTGCACACGGTTTCCATTTTGGGCCCATAAGTACTTTTCGGAAATGTTGCGACCGTTTTAGATTGAAGTCACGGCTTCGTCGTGACGTATGACGGATTTCGGCCATTTTTCGAAAAATGAGCACTTGCATGTTTGGATTGTCGGCGTTCGAAGAATTTTGCACACGGTGACCGTTTTGGGCCCATAAGTACTTTTCGGAAATGTGGCGACCTTTTTGGATTGAACTCATGATTTCGACATGACATATGAGGGATTTAGACCATTTTTCGAAGAACGAGCACTTTCATATTTGGATTGTCGACGTTCGAAGAATTGAGCGTAACTTTTGCACACAGTGTCCGTTTTGGGCCCATAAGTACTTTTCAAAAATGCAGCGACCGTTTTGGATTGAACTCACAGCTTCGTTGTGATGTATTAGGGATTTCGGCCATTTTTGGAAGAACGAGCACTTGCATATTTGGATTGTCGGCGTTCGAAGAATTTTGCACACAGTTACCATTTTGGGCCCATAAATACTTTTCGAAAATGTAGCGATTGTTTTGGATTGAACTCATCGCTTCGTCGTGACGTATGAGGGATTTCAGCCATTTTTTGAAGGATGAGCACTTGCATATTTGGATTGTCGGCGTTTGAAAAATTTTGCACACGGTGATCGTTATGGGCCCATACGTACTGTTCGGAAATATAGCGACCGTTTTGGATTGAATTCATGACTTCGTCGTAACGTATGAGGGATTTCGGCTACTTTTTGAAGAACGAGCACTTGCATATTCGGATTGTCAGCGTTCGAGGAATTGAGCGTAACTTTTGCACACGGTGTCCGTTTTGGGCCCATAAAGGACTTTTCGGAAATGTAGCGACCGTTTTGGATTGAACTCATGGCTTCATCATGACGTATGAGGAACTTCGGCAATTTTTTGAAGAAAGAGCATTTGCAGATTTTGATTGTCGGCGTTCGAAGATTTTTGCACACGGTGATCGTTTTGGGCCCATAAGTACTTTTCAAAAATGTAGCGGCCGTTTTGGATTGAACTCAGGGCTTCGTCGTGACGTATGAGGGATTTTGGCCATTTTTTGATGAACGAGCACTTGCGTATTTGGAACGCTTGGATTGCCGACGTTCGGAGAATTGAGCGTAACTTTTGCAAACGGTGTCCGTTTTGCGCCCATATGTACTTTTCGAAAATGTAGAGTCCATTTTGGATTGAACCCACGGCTTCATCATGATGTATGAGGGATGTCGGCCATTTTCCAAAGAACGAGCACTTGTATATTTGGATTGTCGACGTTCGAAAAATTTTGCACAAGGTGACCGTTTTGGCCGCATAAGTACTTTTCGAAAATGTAGCGACCGTTTTGGATTGAACTCACAACTTCGTCATGATGTATGAGGAATTTGTCGAAGAACGAGCACTTACATATTTAGATTGTCGACGTTCGAAGAATTGAGCGTAACTCTTGCCCATGGTGTCCGTTTTAGGCCCATAAAGTGCTTTTCAGAAATGTAGCGACCATTTTGGATTGAACTCATGGTTTCGTCGTGACGTATCAGGGATATTGGCCGTTTGTGGAAAAATGAGCACTTGCATATTTGGTTTGTCGGCGTTCGATGAATTGAGCGTAAATTTTGTAAACGGTGTCCGTTTTGGTCCCATAAGTACTTTTCGAAAATGTAGCGACCGTTTCGGATTGAACTCACAGCTTCGTCATGACATATGAGGGATTTTGGCCATTTTTCTAAGAAAGAGCACTTGCATATTTGGATTGTCAGCGTTTAAAGAATTTTTCACACGGTGACCGTTTGGGGCAACAAGTACTTTTCAGAAATGTAGCCACCATTTCGGATTGAACTCACCACTTCATCATGACATATGAGGGATTTCAGCCATTTTTCAAAGAACGAACACTTACATATTTGGATTGTCGGCGTTTGAAGAATTTTACACACGGTGATCGTTTTGGGCCCATAAGTACTTTTAGAAAATGTGGCGACTGTTTTGGATTGAACTCACGGCTTCGTCGTGAAATATTAGGGATTTCAACCGTTTTTCGAAGAACGAGCGCTTTCATATTTGGATTGTCAGCGTTCGAGGAATTGAGCGTAACTTTTGCACACGATGTTTGTTTTGGGCCCATCAGTACTTTTCGAAAATGTTACGACCGTTTTAGATTGAACTCACGGCTTCATCGTGACGTATGACGGATTTCGGCCATTTTTTGAAAAATGAGCACTTGCAAATTTGGATTGTCGGCATTCGAAGAATTTTGCACACGGTGACCGTTTTGGGCCCATAAGTACTTTTCGAAAATGTGGCGACCTTTTTGGATTGAACTCACGGCTTCGACATGACATATGAGGGATGTCGACCATTTTTCGAAGAACAAGCACTTTCATATTTGGATTGTCAGCGTTCGATGAATTGAGCGTAACTTTTGCACACGGTGTCCATTTTGGACCCATAAGTACTTTTTGAAAATGTAGCGACCATTTTGGATTGAACTCACCGCTTCGTCGTGACGTATTAGGGATTTTGGCCATTTTTCAAAGAACGAGCACTTGCATATTTGGATTACCCGCGTTCGAAGGATTTTGCACACGGTGTCCGTTTTGGGCCCATAAGTACTTTTCGAAAATGTAGCGACCGTTTTGGATTGAACACACGGCTTCATCGTGACGTATGAGGGATTTTGACCACTTTTCGAAGAACGGGCACTTGTACATTTGGATTGTCGATGTTCGAAGAATTAACCGTAACTTTTGCACACGGTGTCCGTTTTGGGGCCATAAGTACTTTTCGAAAATGTAACGACTGTCTTGGATTGAACTCATCGCTTCGTAGTGACGTATTAAGGATTTTGGCCATTTTTTGATAGAACGAGCACTAGCATATTTGGAACACTTGGATTGTCGGTGTTCGAAGAATTGAGCGTAACTTTTGCAAACGGTGTCTGTTTTGGGCCCATAAAGTACTTTTCAAAAATGTAGCGACCATTTTGGATTGAAATCACGGATCATCATGATGTATGAGGGATTTTGGCTATTTTTTGAAAAATGAGCACTTGCATATTTGGATTGTCGGCGTTTGAAGAATTGAGCGTTACTTTTGCAAACGGTGTCCGTTTTGGACCCTTAAGTACTTTTCGGAAATGTAGCAATCGTTTTGGATTGAACTCATGGCTCCGTCGTGATGTAAGAGGGATTTCAGCTATTTTTCGAAGAACCAGCACTCGCATATTTGGAACGCTTGGATTGTCGGCGTTCAAAGAATTGAGCGTAACTTTTACACACGGTGTCGATTTTGGGCCCATAAAGTACTTTTCGAAAATGTAGCGACAATTTTGGTTTGAACTCACGGCTTCGTCATGACGTATGAGGGATTTCGACCATTTTTGAAAGAAAGAGCACTTGCATATTTGGATTGTCGGCGTTCAAAGAATTTGGCTCACGTTGTTCGTTTTGGGCCCATAAGTACTTTTTGGAATTGTAGCGACCGTTTTGGATTGAACTCACTAATTCATCGTGATGTATAAGGGATTTTGGCCATTTTTTGAAGAATGTGCACTTGTATATTTGGAACGCTTGGATTGTCGGCGTTCGAAGAATTGAGCTTAACTTTTGCAAACGGTATCCATTTTGGGCCCATAAAGTACATTTCGAAAATGTAGGGACCGTTTTGGATTGAAATCACCGCTTCATCGTGACGTGTGTTGGATTTCGACCGTTTTTCGAATAGCTAGCACTTGCATATTTGGATTGTTGGCGTTCGAAGAATTGAGCGTAACTTTTGCAAACGGTGTCCGTTTTGGGCCCGTAAGTACTTTTTGGAAATGTAGCCACCGTTTTGGATTGAACTCACCGCTTCATCGTGACGCATGAGGGATTTTGGCCATTTTTCGAAGAACAAGCACTTGTATATTTGGAACGCTTGGATTGTCGGCGTTCGAAGAATTGAGCGTAACTTTTGCTTAAGGTGTCTGTTTTGGTTACATAAGTACTCTTCGAAATTGTAGCGACCATTTTGGATTGAACTCACGGCTTCATCGTGACATATAATGGATTTCGGCCTTTTTTCGAAGAACGAGCACTTGCATGTTTGGATTGTCGGCATTCGAAAAAATTTTGGACACGGTGACCATTTTGGGCCCATAAGTACTTTTCGTAAATGTGGCGACCATTTTTTATTGAACTCACGACTTCGTTGTGACATATGAGGGATTTCAACCATTTTTTGAAGAATGAGCACTTTCATATTTGGATTGTCGGCGTTCGAAGAATTAAGCGTAACGTTTACACACGGTGTCCATTTTAGGCCCATAAGTACTTTTCAAAAATGCAGTGACCATTTTGGATTGAACTCACCGCTTCATCATGACGTATGGGGGATTTCAGCCATTTTTCGAAGAACGAGCACTTGCATATTTGGATTATCAGCGTTCGAATATTTTTGTACACGATGACCGTTTTGGGCCCATATGTAATCTTCAGAAATGTAACGGCCGTTTTGGATTGAACTCACGGCTTTGTCGTGACATATGATGGATTTCGTCCATTTTTTGAAGAACGAGCTCTTGCATATTTGGATTGTCGGCATTCGAAAAATTGAGCGTAACTTTTGCACACGGTGTCCGTTTTGGGCCCTTTCAAAAATGTAGCGATCGTTTTGGATTGAACTCATGACTTCACCATGACGTATGAGGGATATCGGCTGTTTGTGGAAAAATGAGCACTTGCATATTTGGATTGTTCGACATTTGAAGAATTGAGCGTAACATTTCCACACGATTTCCATTTTGGGCCCATAAGTACTTTTCAAAAGTGTTGCAATCGTTTTGGATTGAACTCACAGCTTCATCGTGACGTATGAAAGATTTCGGCCATTTTTCGAAAACGAGCACTTGCATATTTGGATTGTTGGCATTTGAAGAATTGAGCGTAACTTTTGCACACGGTGTCCATTTTGGGCCTATAAAGTACTTTTCGGAAATGTAGCGAACATTTTGGATTGAACTCACGACATCGTCATGACGTATGAGGGATTTTGGCCGTTTTCCGAAGAATGAGCACTTGTATATTTGGATTGTGGGCGTTTGAAGAATTGAGCATAACTTTTGTGCACAGTGTCTATTTTGGGCCCATAAAGTACTTTTCGGAAATGTAGCGACCGTTTTGGATTAAACTCACGTCTTCACCATGACGTATGAGGGATTTTAGCTGTTTGTAGAAAAATGAGCACTTGCATATTTGGATTGTCGGCTTTCGAAGAATTGAGCGTAACTTTTGCACACGATGTCCGTTTTGGACCCATAAAGTACTTTTCGAAAATGTAGTGACCTTTTGGATTGATCTCACGTCTTCACCATGACATTTGAGGGATTACGGCTGTTTGTGGAAAAACAAGCACTTGCATATTTGGATTGTCGGCGTTCGAAGAATTGAGTGCTACTTTTGCACATGGTGTTCGTTTTGGGCCTATAAGTACTTTTTGGAAATGTAGCAATTGTTTTGAATTGAACTCACGGCTTCATCGTGACGTATGACAGATTTCAGCCATTTTTTGAAGAACGAGCACTTGCGTATTTGGAATGCTTGGATTGTCGACGTTCGAAAAATTGAGCGTAACTTTTACAAACGGTGTCCATTTTGGGCCCATAAGTACTTTTCGGAAATGTAGCGACTGTTTTGTATCGAACTCACGACTTCGTCGTGACGTATGAGGAATTTCGGCCATTTTTTGAAAAACGAGCACTTGCATATGTGCAACGCTTGGATTATTGACGTTCGAAGAATTGGGAGTAACTTTTGCAAACGGTGTCCCTTTTTGGGTCCACAAAATACTTTTCGAAAATGTAGCAACCATTTTCGATTGAACTCACGGCTTCATCATGACTTATGAGGGGTTTCTACCATTTTTTGAATAACGAGCACTTACAAATTTGGAACGCTTGGATTGTCGGCGTTCGAAAAATTGAGCGTAACTTTGGATAACGGTGTCCGTTTTGGGCCCATAAAGTACTTTTCAAAAATGAAGCGACCATTTTGGATTGAACTCATAATAGCTTCGTTGTGACGTACGAGGGATTTCGGTCATTTTTCAAAGAACGAGCACATGCATATTTGGATTGCCGACGTTCAAAGAATTGAGCGTAACTTTTGCACACGGTGTCTATTTTGGGCCCATAAGTACTTTTTGGAAATGTAGCGATTGTTTTGGATTGAACCCATAGCTTCATCATGATGTATGAGGGATTTCCACCATTTTTTGAAGAACGAGAACTTGCGTATTTGGATTGTCGACGTTCGAAGAATTGTGCATAACTTTTGTACGCGGTGTCCGTTTCGGGCCGATAAAGTACTTTTCGAAAATGTTGCGACCGTTTTGGATTGAACTCACCGCTTCACCGTGACGTGTGAGGGATTTTGGCCATTTTTCGACGAACGAGCACTTGCATATTTGGAACGCTTGGATTGTCGACGTTCGAAGAATTGAGTGTAACTTTTGCAAATGGTGTCCGTTTTGGGCCCATAAAGTACTTTTCGAAAATGTAGCAACCGTTTTGGATTGAACTTACGGCTTCATCGTGACATATGAGGGATTTCGACCATTTTTTGAAGAAAGAGCACTTGCATATCTTGATTGTCGAAGTTCGAAGGATTTTGGACACTGTGTCCGTTTTAGGCCCATAAGTACTTTCCGAAAATATAGTGACCGTATTGGATTGAACACCTGGCTTCGTCGTGACGTATGATGGATTTCGGCCATTTTTTAAAGAATGAGCACTTGCATATTCGGATTGTTGGTGTTCGAAAAATTTCGCACACGGTAACAGTTTTGGGCCCATAAGTACTTTTCGAAAATGCAGCGATCATTTTGGATTGAACTCACGACTTTGTCATGACATATGAGGGATTTCGGCCATTTTTGGAAGAACGAGCACTTGCATATTTGGATTGTCGACATTCGAAGAATTGAGAGTAACTTTTGCACACGGTGTCCATTTTGGGCCCATAAAGTACTTTTCGAAAATGTAGCGACCGTTTTTGGATTGAACTCACGTCTTCGCCTTGACATATGAGGGATTTTGGCTGTTTGTGGAAAAACGAGCACTTGCATATTTGGATTGTCGGCGTTCGAAGAATTTTGCACACGGAGTCCGTTTTGGGCCCATAAGTACTTTTCGAAAATGTATCGACCGTTTTGGATTGAACTCACGGCTTCTTCATGATGTATGAGGGATTTCAACCATTTTTCGAAGAACGAACACTTGCATATTTGGAATGCTTGGGTTGTTGGCGTTCGTAGAATTGAAATTAACCTTTGCACACAGTGCTCGTTTTGGGCCCATAAGTACTTTTCGAAAATGAAGCGACCATTTTGGATTGAACTCACCGCTTCATCGTGACGTATAAGGGATTTCGGCCATTTTTTGAAGAACATGCACTTGCATATTTGGAACACTTGGATTACCGGCGTTAGAAATTTTAGCGTAACTTTTGCATACGGTGTCCGTTTTGGGACCATAAGTACTTTTCAGAAATGTAGCAATCATTTTGGATTGAAATCATGGCTTCGTCATGACGTATGAGGGATTTTGGCCTTTTTTTGAAGAACGAGCACTTGCATATTTAGATTGCCGACGTTCGAAGAATTTTGCACATGGTGACTGTTTTGGGCCCATAAGTACTTTTCGGAAATGTTGGGACCGTTTTGGATTGAACTCACCGCTTCGTCGTGATGTATGAGAGATTCTGGCCGTTTTTTGAAGAATGAGCACTTGCATACTTGGATTGTCGACGTTCGAAGAATTGATTGTAACTTTTGCAAACGATTTCCATTTTAGGCCCATAAGTACTTTTCAAAAATGTAGCGACCATTTTGGATTGAACTCAGCGCTTCGTCTTGACGTATGAGGGATTTCGGCCATTTTTTGAAGAACGAGCACTTGCATATTTGGATTGTCGACGTTCGAAGAATTGAGCATAACTTTTGCACACGGTGTCTATTTTGGGCCCATTAGTACTTTTCGGAAAGGTAGCGACCGTTTTGGATTGAACTCAAGGCTTTGTCGTGACGTATGAGGGATTTCGGCCATTTTTTAAAGAACGAGCACTTACAAATTTGGAACGCTTGGATAGTCGGCGTTCAAAGAATTGAGTGTAACTTTTGCAAACTGTGTCCGTTTTAGGCCCATAAAGTATTTTTTGGAAATGTATCGATCATTTTGGATTCAACCCACGGCTTCATCATGTCGTATGAAGGATTTCGAACATTTTTCGAACAGCACTTGTATATTCGGATTGTCGATGTTCGAAGGATTTTGCACACGATGTCCATTTTGGGCCCAAAAGTACTTTTCGAAAATGTACCGACCATTTTGGATTGAACTCATGGCTTCATCGTGATGAATGAGGGATTTCGACCTTTTTCGAAGAACGAAAACTTCCATATTTGAATTGTCGACGTTCGAAGAATTGTGCGTAACTTTTGCACACGGTGTTCGTTTTGGGGCCATAAGTACTTTACGGAAATGTAGCCACGGTTTTGGATTGAACTCATGGCTTCGTCATGGCGTATGAGGGATTTCGACCATTTTTTGAAGAACGAGCACTTGCATACTTGGAACGCTTGGATTGTCGGCGTTCGAAGTGTTGAGTGTAACTTTTGCAAACAGCGTCCGTTTTGGGCCCATAAAGTACTTTTCGAAAATGTAGCGATCGTTTTGGATTGAGCCCATGGCTTTGCCGTGTCGTATGAAGGATATCGAACATTGTTCGAAGAGCACTTGCATATTCGGATTGTTGGCGTTCGAAGGATTTTGCACACGGTGTCCGTTTTGGGCCCATAAGTACTTTTCGAAAATGTAGCGACCGTTTTGGATTGAACTTACGGCTTCGTCGTGACGTATGAGGGATTTCGACCATTTTTCGAAGAACGAGCACTTGCATATTCGGATTGTCGACGTTTGAAGAACTGAGCGTAACTTTTGCACATGGTGTCCGTTTTGGGCCCATAAGTACTTTTTGAAAATGTAGCGACCATTTTGGATTGCACTCATGGCTTCATTGTGATGTATGTGGGATTTTGGTCATTTTTCGAAGAACGAGCACTTGCATATTTGGAATGCTTGGATTGTCAGCGTTCGAAGAATTGAGCGTAACTTTTGCAAACGGTGTCTGTTTTGGGCCCATAAAGTACTTTTCGGAAATGTAGCGATCATTTTGGATGGAACTCATGGCTTCGTCATGACGTATGAGGGATTTCGACCATTTTTCGAAGAACGAGCACTTTCATATTTGGAACGCTTGGATTGTTGGCGTTCGCAGAATTAAGTGTTACTTTTGCACACGGTGTCCATTTTTGGCCCATAAAGTACTTTTCAAAAATGTAACGACCATTTTGGATTGAATTCACGGATTTGTCATGAAGTATGAGGGATTTCAACCATTTTTCGAAGAAATAGAATATCCATATTTGGATTGTCGACGTTCAAAAAATTTTGCACACGGTGTTCGTTTTGGGCCCCTAAGTACTTTTCGAAAACATAGCGGCCATTTTGGATTGAGCTTACTGCTTCGTCGTGACGTATGACGGATTTCGAGTGTTTTTTGAGGAACGAGTACTTGCATATTTAGATTATTGGCGTTCGAAGAATTGAGCGTAACTTTTGCAAACGGCGTCCGTTTTGTCCCATAAGTACTTTTCGAAAATGTATCGACCATTTTGAATTGAACTCACGGCTTCATCGTGACGTATGAGGATTTTGGCCATTTTTCGAAGAACGAACACTTGTATATTCGAAACGCTTGGATTGTCGACGTTCGAAGAATTGAGCTTAACTTTTACACACGGTGTCCGTTTTGGGCCCATAAGTACTTTTCGAAAATCTGGCGATCGTTTTGGATTGAACTCACAGCTTCATCGTGACATATGAGGGATTTCGACCATTTTTTGAAGAATGAGAACTTGCATATTTGGATTGTCGACGTTCGATAAATTGAGCGTAACTTTTGCATATGGTGTCTGTTTTGGGCCCATAAGTACTTTTCAAAAAGGTAGCGACAGCTTTGGATTGAACTCACTGCTTCGTCGTGACGTATGAGGGATTTCGACCGTTTGTGGAAAAATGAGCACTTGCATATTTGGATTGTTGGTGTTCGAATAATTGAGCGTAACTTTTGCACACGGTGTTCGTTTTGGGCCCATAAGTACTTTTCAAAAATGTAGCAACCGTTTTGGATTGAACTCACTGCTTCGTCATGATGTATGAGGGATTTTGGTCATTTTTTGGAGAACGAGCACTTTGGAACGCTTGGATTGTTGACTTTCGAAAAATTGAGCGTAACTTTTGCAAACGGTGTTCGTTTTGGGCCCATAAAGTACTTTTCGAAAATGTAGCGACCATTTTGGATAGAATCACCGGTTCGTCATGACGTATGAGGGATTTCGACCGTTTTTCGAAGAATGAGCACTTTCTTATTTGGAACGCTTGGATTGTCGGCGTTCGAAGAATTGAGCGTAACTTTTGCGCACGGTGTCCGTTTTTGGCCCATAAAGTACTTTTCAAAAATGTAACGACCGTTTTAGATTGAATTCACGGCTTTGTCGTGACGTATGAGGGATTTCGACCATTTTTCAAAGAAATAGCACGTGCATATTTGGATTGTCGACGTTCGAATAATTTTGCACACAGTGTTCGTTTTGGGCCCCTAAGTACTTTTCGAAAATGTAGGGGCCATTTTTGATTGAACTCACGGCTTCGTCGTGACGTATGAGGGATTTCGAGTGTTTTTCGAAGAATGAGTACCTGCATATTTGGATTGTTGGCGTTCGAAGAATTGAGCATAACTTTTACAAATAGTGCCCATTTTGGGCCCAATGTAGCGACCATTTTGGATTGAACTCACGGCTTCATCGTGACATATGAGGATTACGGCCATTTTTCGAAGAACGAGCACTTGCATATTCGGAACGCTTGGATTGTCGACGTTCGAAGAATTGAGCGTAACTTTTGCACATGGTGTCCGTTTTGGGCCCTTAAGTACATTTCAGAAATATGGCGACCGTTTGGGATTGAACTCACGGCTTTGTCATGACATATGAGGGATTTTGGCCGATTTTTGAAGAACCAGCACTTACATATTTGGAACGCTTGGATTGTCGACGTTCGAAGAATTGAGTGTAACTTTTTCACACGGTGTCCGTTTTAGGCCCATAAGTACTTTTCAGAAAGGTCGCGACCATTTTGGATTGAACTCACCGCTTCATCGTAATGTATGAGGGATTTCAGCCATTTGTGGAAAAACGAGCACTTGCATATCTAGATTGTCGACGTTCGAATAATTGAGCGTAAATTTTGCACACGGTGTCCATTTTGGGCCCATAAGTACTTTTCGAAAATGTGGCGACCATTTTGGATTGAACTCACCGCTTTGTCGTGACGTATGAGGGATTTTGGCCATTTTCGAAGAAAGAGCACTTGCATATTTGGATCGTCGGCGTTCGAAGAATTTTGCACACGGCATCCATTTTGGGCCCATAAGTACTTTTCAGAAATGTAACGACTATTTTGGATTGAACTCACTGCATCATTGGGAAGTATGATGGATTTTGGCCATTTTTCGAAGAACGAGCTGTTGCATATTTGGATTTTCGGCGTTCGAAGAATTGAGCATAACTTTTACACACGGTATCTGTTTTGGGCGCATAAGTACTTTTCAAAAATGTAGCGACCGTTTTGGATTGAACTCACGGCTTTGACGTGACGTATGAGGGATTTCAACCATTTTTCGAAGAATGAGCACTTGCATATTCGGAACGCTTGGATTGTCGGCGTTCGAAGAATTGAGCGTAACTTTTGCTCACGGTGTCCATTTTGTGCCCATAAGTACTTTTCGAAAATGTAGCGATCGTTTTGGATTGAACTCACCACTTTGCCGTAACGTATGAGAGATTTCGGCCGTTTGTGGAAAAAACGAGCACTTGCATATTTGGATTGTTGGCGTTTGAAGAATTGACCGTAACTTTTGCATACGGAGTCCATTTTGGGCCCATAAGTACTTTTCAGAAATCTAGCGACCGTTATGGATTGAACTCACGGCTTCGTCGTGACGTATGAGGGAATTTGGCCACTTTTCGAAGAACGAGCACTTGCGTATTTGAAATGCTTGGATTGTCGGGGTTCGAAGAATTAAGCGTAACTTTTGCACGGTATCCGTTTTTGGCCCATAAGTACTTTTTGAAAATGTGGCGACTGTTATGGATTGAACTCACGGTTTCGTCGTGACATATGAGGGATTTTAGTCATTTTTTTAAGAACAAGCACTTGCATATTTGGAATGCTTGGATTGTCAACGTTCGAAATATTGAGCGTAACTTTTGCAAACGGTGTCCGTTTTGGGCCCATAAAGTACTTTTTCGAAATATAGCGACCATTTTGGATTGAACTCACAGCTTCGTCGGGATGTATGAGGGATTTCGATAATTTTTCAAAGAACGAGCACTTGCATATTTGAAACGCTTGGATTGTAGGCGATCAAAGAATTGAGCGTTACTTTTGCACATGGTATCCGTTTTGGGCCCATAAGTACTTTTCGAAAATGTAGCGACCGTTTTGGATAGAACTCACCACTTCGCCGTGACGTATGAGGGATTTCGGCCGTTTGTGAAAAAACGAGCACTTGCATATATGGATTGTCGGAGTTCGAAGAATTGAGCGTAACTTTTGTACACGGTATCCGTTTTGGGCCCATAAGTACTTTTTGAAAATGTAGCGACCGTTTTGGATTGAACTTATGGCTTCATTGTGACGTATGAGGGATTTCAGGCATTTTTGGATGAACGAGCACCTGCATATTTGGAACGCTTCGATTGTCGACGTTCGAAGAATGGAGCATAACTTTTGCATATGGTGTTCGTTTTGGGCCCATAAGTACTTTTCGAAAATGTAGCGACCGTTTTGGATTGAACTCATGGCTTCATCGTGACGTATGAGGGATTTCGTCCATTTTTCGAACAATGAGCACTTGCATATTTGCATTGTCGACGTTAGAAGAATTGAGCGTAACTTTTACATACGGTGTCTGTTTTGGGCCTATAAGTACTTTTCGGAAATGTAGCGACCGTTTTGGATTAAACTCACGGCTTCGTCGTGACGTGTGTGGGATTTCGGCCGTTTTCTGAAGAACAAGCACTTTCATATTTGGAACGCTTGGATTGTCGACGTTTGAAGAATTGAGCGTAACTTTTGCACACGATGTCCGTTTTGGGCCGAAAAAGTACTTTTTTAAAATGTAACGACCGTTTTGGATCGAACTCACGGCTTCGTCGTGACGTATTACGGATTTCAACCATTTTTTGAAGAAAGAGCACTTGCATATTTAGATTGTCAGCGTTTGAAAAATTTTGCACACGGTGTTTGGTTTGGGCCCATATGTACTTTTTGAAAATGTAGCGACCATTTTGGATTGAACTCGCGGTTTCGTCGTGATGTATGAGGGATTTGGAGTATTTTTCGATAAATAAGCACTTGCATATTTGGATTGTCGACATTCGAAAAATTGAGCATAACTTTTGCACACGGTGTCCATTTTTGGCCCATAAGTACTTTTCGGAAATGTAGCGACTGTTTTGGATTGAACTCACCGCATGTATGAGGGATTTCGGCCATTTGTGAAAAAACGAGCACTTGCATATTTGGATTGTCGGCGTTCGAAGAATTGAGCATAACTTTTGCACACAGTGTCCATTTTGGGCCCATAAGTACTTTTCAAAAACGTAGCGACCGTTTTTTATTAAGCATAAGGCTTCATCGTGACGTATGAGGGATTTTGGCCATTTTTCGAAAAAAGTGCACTTCTATATTTGGATTGTCGGCGTTCGAAGAATTTTGCACACGGTGTCCATTTTGGGCTCATAAGTATTTTTCAGAAATGTAGCGACCGTTTTCGATTGAACTCACGGCTTCGTCGTGACATATTAGGGATTTCGGCCCTTTTTCGAAGAACGAGCACTTGCGTATTTGGAACACTTGGATTGTCGGCGTTTGAAGAATTGAGCTTAACTTTTCACACGGTGTCCGTTTTGGGCACATATGTACTTTTCGAAAATGTAGCGACCTTTTTGGATTGAACTCATGGTTTCATCGTTACGTATGAGGGATTTTGGCCGTTTTTCAAAGAACGAGCACTTTCATATTTGGAACGCTTGGATTGTCTGCGTTCGAAGAATTGAGCGTAACTTTTGCATACGGTGTCCATTTTGGGCCCATAAAACACTTTTCGAAAATGTATCAACCGTTTTGGATTGAATTCACGGCTTTATCGTGACGTATGAGGGATTTCGACCATATTTCGAAGAAATAGCCCGTGCATATTTGGATTGTCGGTATTCGAATAATTTTACACACGGTGTTGGATTGTCTGCATTCGAAGAATTGAGCGTAACTTTTGCATACGGTGTCCGTTTTGGGCCCATAAAACACTTTTCGAAAATGTATCAACCGTTTTGGATTGAATTCACGGCTTTGTCGTGACGTATGAGGGATTTCGACCATATTTCGAAGAAATAGCCCGTGCATATTTGGATTGTCGGCGTTCGAATAATTTTACACACGGTGTTTGTTTTGGGCCCCTAAGTACTTTTAGGAAATGTAGCGGCCATTTTGGATTGAACTCACGACTTCGTCGTGACGTATGAGGGATTTCGGCCATTTTTCAAAGAATGAGCACTTACATTTGGAACGCTTGGATTCTCGGCGTTCAAAGAATTGAGCGAAACTTTTGGACACGGTGGCGACCGTTTTGGATTGAACTCACGGCTTCGTCGTGACATATGAGGGATTTTGACCGTTTTTCAAAGAACGAGTACTTGCATATTTGGAACGCTTGGATTGCCGACGTTCAAAGAATTGAGTGTAACTTTTTCACACGGTGTCCGTTTTTGGCCCATAAGTACTTTTCAGAAAGGTAGCGACCATTTTGGATTGAACTCACCGCTTCATCGTGATGTATGTGGGATTTCAGCCATTTGTGGAATGAGCATTTGCATATTTGGAATTTCTTGCGATCGAAGAATTGAGCGTAACTTTTACACACGGTGTCCATTTTAGGCCCATAAGTACTTTTCGAAAATGTAGCGACCGTTTTGGATTAAACTCACCGCTTCGCCGTGACGTATGAGGGATTTCGACCATTTGTGGAAAAATGAGCACTTGCATATTTGGATTCTTGGCGTTCGAAGAATTGATCATAACTTTTGCATACGGAGTCCATTTTGGGCCCATAAGTATTTTTCAGAATTCTAGCGACCGTTATGGATTGAACGCACTGCTTCGTCATAACGTATGAGGGATTTTGGCCATTTTTCGAAGAACGAGCACTTGCATATTTGAAACGCTTGGATTGTCGGGGTTCGAAAAATTGAGCGTAGCTTTTGCACACGGTGTTCGTTTTTAGCCCATAAGTACTTTTCAGAAATGTAGCGACCGTTATGGATTGAACTCACGGCTTTGTCGTGACATATGAGGGATTTTAGCCATTTTTTTAAGAACGAGCACTTGCATATTTGGAACGCTTGAATTGTCGACGTTCGAAGAATTGAGCGTAACTTTTGCAAACGGTGTCCGTTTTGGTCCCATAAGGTACTTTTTGGAAATGTAGCGACCGTTTTGCATTGAACTCACAGCTTCGTTGGGATGTATGAGGGATTTCGACCGTTTTTCGAAGAACGAGCACTTGCATATTTGGAACGCTTGGATTGTCGAAGTTCGAAGAATTGAGCGTTACTTTTGCACATTGTGTCCGTTTTGGGCCCATAAGTACTTTTCAGAAATGTAGCGACCGTTTTGGATAGAACTCACCGCTTCACCGTGACGTATGAGGGATTTCGACCGTTTGTGGAAAAACAAGCACTTGCGTATTTGGATTGTCAGGATTCGAAGAATTGAGCATAACGTTTGCACACGATATCCGTTTTGGGGCCATAAAGCGACCATTTTGGATTGAACTCACGGCTTCGTCGTGACGTATGAGGGATTTCGGCCATTTTTTGAATAACGAGCACTTGCATATTTGGAAAGCTTCGATTGTCGACGTTCGAAGAATGGAGCGTAACTTTTGCAAGCGGTGTCTGTTTTGGGCCCATAAGTACTTTTCGGAAATGTAGCGACCATTTTTGATTGAACTCACGGCTTCGTCATGATGTATGAGGGATTTAGGTCGTTTTTCGAAGAACGAGTACTTGCATAGTTGGAACGCTTGGATTGTCGACGTTCGAAGAATTGAGATTAACTTTTGCACACAGTGTCTGATTTGAGCCCATAAGTACTTTTTGAAAATGTAGCGACCATTTTGGATTGAACTCACCACTTCGTCGTGACGTATGGGAAATTTAGGCCATTTTTCGAAGAACAAGCACTTGCATATTTGGAACGCTTGGATTGCCGAAGTTCGAAGAATTGAGTATAACTTTTGCATACGGTGTCCGTTTTGGGCCTATAAGTACTTTTCAAAAATGTAGCGATAGTTTTGGATTGAACTCACAGCTTCGTTATGATGTTTGAGGGATTTTGACCATTTTTTGAAGAACGAGCACATGCATATTTGGATTGTCGACGTTCGAAGAATTTTGCACACGGTGATCATTTTGGGGCCCATAAGTACTTTTCAGAAATGTGGTGACCGTTTTGGATTGAACTCACCGCTTTGTCATGACGTATGAGAGATTTCAACCATTTTTTGATGAACGAGCACTTGTCTATTTGGAATGCTTGGATTGTCGACGTTCGAAGTATTGACCGTAACTTTTGCAAACGGTGTCCGTTTTAGGCCCATAAGTACTTTTTGGAAATGTAGTGACCATTTTGGATAGAACTCACTACTTCGTCGTGACGTATGAGGGATTTTGGCCATTTTTCGAAGAACGAGCACTTTCATATTTGGAACGCCTGGATTGTCGACGTTCGAAGAATTGAGTGTAACTTTTCCACACGGTGTCCATTTTGGGCCCATAAGTACTTTTCGAAAATGTAACGACCATTTTGGATTGATCTCATGGCTTCATCTTGACATATGAGGGATTTCGTCCATTTTTCGAAGAACGAGCAGTTGCATATTTGGATTGTTGGCGTTCGAAAAATTGAGCGTAACATTTGCACACGGTGTCTATTTTGGGCCCATAAATACTTTTCGAAAATGTAGCGACCATTTTGGATTGAAATCAAGGCTTTGTCGTGACGTCTAAGGGATTTTGGCCATTTTTTGAAGAACGAGCACTTGCAAATTTGGAACACTTGGATTGTCGACGTTCAAAAAATTGAGCGTAACTTTTGCAAATGGTGTCCGTTTTGGGCCCATAAAGTACTTTTCGAAAATGTGGCGACCATTTTGGATTGAAATCATGGCTTCGTCGTGACATATACGGGATTTTAGCCATTTTTCGAAGAACTAGCACTTGCATATTTGGATTGTCGACATTCAAAGAATTGAGCATAACTTTTGCACACGGTGTCCGTTTTAGGCTCATAAGTACTTTTCGGAAATGTAGCGACCAATTTGGATTGAAATCACAGCTTTGGATTGAACCGTTTTGGATTGAACCCAGGGCTTCGTCATGTCATATGAGGGATTTCGAACATTTTTCGAAGAAAGAGCACTTGCATATTTGTATTGTCGGCGTTCGAAGCATTTTGCACACGGTGTCCGTTTTGGCCCATAAGTACTTTTCGAAAATGTAGCGACCGTTTTGGATTGAACTCACCGCTTCGCTGTAACGTATGAGGGATTTCGGCCGTTTGTGGAAGAACGAGCACTTGCATATTTGGATTGTTGGCGTTCGAAGAATTGATCGTAACTTTTGCATACGGAGTCCATTTTGGGCCCATAAGTACTTTTCAGAATTCTAGCGACCGTTACGGATTGAACTCACGGCTTCATCGTAACGTATGAGGGATTTTGGCCATTTTTCAAAGAACGAGCATTTGCATATTTGAAACGCTTGGATTGTCGGGGTTCGAAGAATTGAGAGCAACTTTTGGCCACAGTGTTCGTTTTTGGCCCATAAGTACTTTTCAGAAATGTAGCAACCATTATGGATTGAACTCACGGCTTCATCGTGACATATGAGGGATTTTAGCCCTTTTTTTAAGAACGAGCACTTGCATATTTGGAACGCTTGGATTGTCGATGTTCGAAGAATTGAGTGTAACTTTTAAAAACGGTGTCTGTTTTGGTCCCATAAGGTTCTTTTTGAAAATGTAGTGACCGTTTTACATTGAACTCACAGCTTCGTCGAGACGTATGAGGAATTTCGACCATTTTTTGAAGAACGAGCACTTGCATATTTGGAACGCTTGGATTGTCGGCGTTCGAAGAATTGAGCATCACTTTTGCACATTGTGTCCATTTTGGGCCCATAAGTACTTTTCAAAAATGTAGCGACCGTTTTGGATAGACCTCACCACTTCGTCGTGACGTATGAGGGATTTCAACCGTTTGTGGAAAAACAAGCACTTGCATATTTGGATTGTCGGGATTCGAAGAATTGAGCGTAATGTTTGCACACGATATCCGTTTTGGGCCCATAAAGCGAGCATTTTGGATTGAACTCACGGCTTCATCGTGACGTACGAGGGATTTCGGCCATTTTTCGAAGAACGAGCACTTGCATATTTGGAACGCTTCGATTGTCGACGTTCGAAGAATGGAGCGCAACTTTTGCAAACGGTGTCTGTTTTGGGCTCATAAGTATTTTTCAAAAATGTAGCGACCGTTTTGGATTGAACTCACGGCTTCATCATGACGTATGAGGGATTTCAGCCATTTTTCGAAGAACGAGCACTTGCATATTTGGATTGTCGGCGTTTGAAGAATTGAACGTAACTTTTCCACACGGTGTCCGTTTTGAGCCCATAAGTACTTTTCGAAAATGTAGCGACCTTTTTGGATTGAACTCACGACTTCGTCGTGACGTATGTGGGATTTTGGCCATTTTTCAAAGAACAAGCACTTTCATATTTGGAACGCTTAGATTCTCGACGTTCGAAGAATTGAGCGTAACTTTCTCACACGATGTTCGTTTTGGGCCCAAAAAGCACTTTTCAAAAATGTAACGGCCGTTTTGGATTGAAGTCACGGCTTTTTCGTGACGTATGAGGGATTTCGACCATTTTTCGAAGAAAGAGCACGTGCATATTTGAATTGTTGACGTTCGAAGAATTTTGCACACGATGTTCGTTTTGGGCCCATAAGTACTTTTCGAAAATGTAGCGACCGTTTTCGATTGAACTCACCGCTTCGTCGTGAAGTATGAGGGATTTTGGCCATTTTTCGAAGAATGAGCACTTGCATATTTGGAACGCTTGGATTGTAGGCGTTCACAGAATTGAGATTAACTTTTCCATACGGTGTCCATTTTGGGCCCATAAGTACTTTTAGGAAATGTAGCGACCGTTTTGGATTGAACTCACAGCTTCATGGTGTCGTGTGAGGGATTTCGACCATTTTTCGAAGAAAGAGCACTTGCATATCTGGATTGTCAGCGTTTGAAGGATTTAGCACACTGTGTCCATTTTGGGCCCATAAGTACTTTTCGAAAATGTAGCGACCGTTTTGGATTGAACTCATGGCTTCGTCGTGACGTATGAGGGATTTCGGCCTTTTTTGAAGAATGAGCACTTGCATATTTGGATTGTCAGCGTTCGAAGAATTGAGCGTAACTTTTGCACACGATGTCCGTTTTTCGGCCCAAAAAGTACTTTTCGAAAATATAACGACCGTTTTGGATTGAACTCACGGCTTTGTCATGACGTACGAGGGATTTTGACCATTTTTCAAAGAAATAGCACGTACATATTTGGATCGTCGGCGTTCGAAGAATTTTACACACGGTGTTCGTTTTGGGCCCAAAAGTACTTTTCGAAAATGTAGCGACCGTTTTTTATTGAACTCACTGCTTCGTCGTGAAGTATGAGGGATTTTGGCCATTTTTCGAAGAACGAGCACTTGCATATTTGGAACGCTTGGATTGTCGGCGTTCGCAGAATCGGGCGTAACTTTTCCACACAGCGTCCGTTTTGCGCCTATAAGTAGTTTTAGGAAATGTAGCGATCGTTTTGGATTGAACTCACAGCTTCGTGGTGTCGTGTGAGGGTTTTCAACTATTTTTCGAAGAAAGAGCACATGCATATTTGGATTGTCAGCGTTCTAAGGATTTAGCACACGGTGTCCGTTTTGGGTCCATAAGTACTTTTCGAAAATGGAGCGACCATTTTGGATTGAACTCACGGATTCGTCGTGACGTATGAGGGATTTTGGCCATTTTTTGAAGAACGAGCACTTGCATATTTGGATTGTCGGCGTTCGAAGAATTGAGTGTACCTTTTGCACACGGTGTCCGCTTTGAGCCCATAAGTAGTTTTCGAAAATGTACCGACTGTTTTGGATTGAACTCATGGCTTCATCGTGACGTATGAGGGATTTTGACCATTTTTGGAAGAATGAGCACTCGCATATTTGGAACGCTTGGATTGTCGGCGTTAAGAGAATTGAGCGTAACTTTTACACACGGTGTCTGTTTTGGGCCCATAAGTACTTTTTGGAAATGTAGCGACCGTTTTGGATTGAACTCACCACTTCGTCGTGACGTATGAGGGATTTTGGCCATTTTTTGAAGAACGAGCACTTGCATATTTGGAACGCTTGGATTGTCGGCGTTAAGAGAATTGAGCGTAACTTTTACACACGGTGTCTGTTTTGGGCCCATAAGTACTTTTTGGAAATGTAGCGACCGTTTTGGATTGAACTCACCACTTCGACGTGATGTATGAAGGATTTCAGCCGTTTGTTGAAAAATGAGCACTTGCATATTTAGATTGTCGGCGTTCGAAGAATTGAGCGTAACTTTTATACATGTTGTCTGTTTTGGGCCCATAAGTACTTTTCGAAAATGTGGCGATCGTTTTGGATTGAACTCACCGTTTTGTCATGAAGTATGAGGGATTTTGGCCATTTTTCATGTTGGAACGCTTGGATTGTTGGCGTTCGAAGAATTGAGCATAACTTTTACACACAGTGTCCGTTTTCGGCCCATAAAGTACTTTTTGAAAATCTAGTGATCATTTTAGATTGAACTCACAGCTTCGTCGTGACGTATGAGGGATTTCGACCGTTTTTGGAAGAACGAGCACTTGCATATTTTGAATGCTTGTATTGTCGGCGTTCGGAGAATTGAGCGTAACTTTTGCACACGTTGTCCGTTTTGGGCCCATAAGTACTTTTCGAAAATGTAGCGATCGTTTTGGATTGAACTCACAGCTTCAACGTGACGTATGAGGAATTTCTGCCATTTGTTGAAAAATGAGCACTTGCATATTCGGATTGTCGGTGTTCGAAGAATTGAGCATAACTTTTACACTTGATGTCCATTCTAGGCCCATAAGTACTTTTTGAAAATGTGGCGACCGTTTTGGATTGAACTCACCGCTTCATCATGACGTATGAGGGATTTTGGCCATTTTTCAAAGAACGAGCACTTGCATATTGGAACGCTTGGATTGTTGGCGTTTAAAGAATTGAGCGTAACTTTTGTAAAAGGTGTCCGTTTTGGGCCCATAAAGTACGTTTCAGAAATGTAACGATCGTTTTGGATTGAACTCACCGCTTCGCCGTGACGTATGAGGGATTTCAGCCGTTTGTGGAAAAACAAACACTTACAAATTTGGATTGTCGATCGTTTGTGGAATTGAGCGTAACTTTTGTACAAGATGTTCGTTTTTGGCCCATAAGTAATTTACGAAAATGTAGCGATCATTTTGGATTGAACTCACGGCTTTATCGTGATGTATGAGGGATTTTGGCCATTTTTTGAAGAACGAGCACTTGCATATTTGGAACGCTTGGATTGTCAGCGCTTGAAGAATTGAGCTTAACTTTTCCATACGGTGTCTGTTTTGGGCCCATAAGTACATTTTGAAAATGTAGCGATAGTTTTGGATTGAACTCACGGCCTCGTCGTGACGTATGAGGGATTTCGACCATTTTTTGAAGAACGAGCACTTGCATATTTGGATTGTCGATGTTCGAAGAATTGAGCGTAACTTTTGCACACGGTGTCCGTTTTGGGTCCATAAGTACATTTCAGAAATGTAGCGACCGTTTTGGATTGAACTCACTGCTTCGTCGTGATGTATTAGGGATTTTGGCCATTTTTCTAAGATCGAGCACTTGCATATTTGGAACGCTTGGATTGTCGGCGTTCGAAGAATTGAGCGTAACTTTTGCACACGGTGTCCATTTTGGGCCCATAAGTACTTTTCAAAAATATAGCGACCGTTTGGGATTGAACTCACAGCTTCGTCATGATGTATGAGGGATTTCGACCATTTTTTAAAGAACGAGCACTTGCATATTTGGATTGTCGACGTTCGAAGAATGGAGCGTAATTTTTGCACACGGTGTCTGTTTTGGGCCCATAAGTATTTTTCGAAAATGTAGCTACCATTTTAGATTGAACTCATGGCTTCGTCGTGATGTATGAGGGATTTTGGCTGTTTGTGGAAAAATGAGCACTTGCATATTTGGATTGTCGGCGTTCGAAAAATTGAGCGTAACTTTTGTACACGGTGTCCGTTTGGGGCCCATAAGTACTTTTCGAAAATGTAGCGACCGTTTTGGATTGAATTCACAGCCTTGTCGTGACGTATGAGGGATTTTGGCTATTTTTCGAAGAACGAGCACTTCCATATTTGGAACATTTGGATTGTCGGCGTTCGATGAATTGAGCGTAACTTTTGCACATGGTGACTGTTTGCACTGGTATATTTGGATTGTTGGCGTTCGAAGAATTGAGCGTAACTTTTGCACACGGCGTCCGTTTTGGGCCCATAAGTACTTTTTGAAAATATAGCGACCGTTTTGGATTGAACTCACAGCTTCGTCGTGATGTATGAGGGATTTCAACCACTTTTCAAAGAACGGGCACTTGCATATTTGAAACGCTTGGATTGCCGGCTTTCAAAGAATTGAGCGTAACTTTTGCATACGGTGTCCGTTTTGGGCCCATAAGTACTTTTTAGAAATGTAGCGACCATTTTGGATTGAACGCATAGATTTGTCGTAACGTATGAGGGATTTCGGCTGTTTGTGGAAGAACGAGCACTTGCATATTTGGATTGTCGATGTTCGAAGAATGGAGAGTAATTTTTGCACACGGTGTCCGTTTTGGGCCCATAAGTATTTTTCGAAAATGTAACGACCATTTTAGATTGAACTCATGGCTTCGTCGTGATGTATGAGGGATTTCGGCTGTTTGTGCAAAAATGAGCACTTGCATATTTGGATTGTCGGCGTTCGAAGAATTGAGCGTAACTTTTGTACACGCTGTCCGTTTTTGGCCCATAAGTACTTTTTGAAAATGTAGCGACCATTTTGGATTGAACTCACAGCCTTGTCGTGACGTATGAGGGATTTTGGCTATTTTTCAAACAACGAGCTCTTTCATATTTGGAATGCTTGGATTATCGACGTCCAATGAATTGAGCATAACTTTTGCACATGGTGAGTGTTTGCACTTGTATATTTGGATTGTCGGCGTTCAAAGAATTGAGCGTAACTTTTGCACACGGTGTCCGTTTTGGGCCCATAAGTACTTTTTGAAAATATAGCGATCGTTTTGGATTGAACTCACAGCTTCGTCGTGATGTATGAGGGATTTCAACCATTTTTCGAAGAACGGGCACTTGCATATTTGAAATGCTTGGATTGCCGCGTTCAAAGAATTGAGCGTAACTTTTGCATATGGTGTCCGTTTTGGGCCCATAAGTACTTTTCGAAAATGTAGCGACCATTTTGGATTGAACTCATAGATTTGCCGTGACGTATGAGGGATTTCGGCCGTTTCTAGAAAAATGAGCACTTACATATTTGGATTGTCGACGTTCGAAGAATTAAGCATAAATTTGAACACGGTATCTGTTTTGGGCCCATAAGTACTTTTCAAAAATGTAGCGACAGTATTAGATTGAACTCATGACTTTGTCGTGACGAATGAGGGATTGCGGCCATTTTTTGAAGAATGAATGCTTGTATATTTGGAATGCTTGGATTGTCGACGTTCGAAGAATTGAGCGTAACTTTTGCACACGGTGTCCGTTTTGGTCCCATAAGTACTTTTCAAAAATGTAGCGACCGTTTTGGATTGAACTCACCACTTCGCCGTGACGTATGAGGGATTTCGACTATTTGTGGAAAAAGAAAGACTTGCATATTTGGATTGTTGGTGTTCGAAGAATTAAGCCTAAATTTTTCACACGATGTCCGTTTTGGGCCCATAAGTACTTTTCGAAAATGTAGCGATTGTTTTGGATTGAACTCATGGCTTCGTCATGAAGTATGAGGGATTTCGGCCATTTTTCGAAGAACGAGCACTTGCATATTTGGATTGTCGACGTTCGAAGAATTGAGCGTAACTTTTGCACACGGTATCTGTTTCGGGCCCACAAGTACTTTTCGGAAATGTAGCGACCATTTTAGAGTTAACTCACCGCTTCGACGTGATGTATGAGGGATTTCTGTCGTTTGTTGAAAAATGAGCACTTGCATATTCGGATTGTCGACGTTCGAAGAATTGAGCTAACTTTTGCATATGGTGTCCGTTTTGGGCCCATAAGTACTTTTCGAAAATGTGGCGACCATTTTAGATTGAACTCACCGCTTCATCATGGCGTATGATGGATTTCAACCGTTTTTCAAAGAATGAGCACTTGCATATTGGAACGCTTGGATTGTTAGCGTTTAAAGAATTGAGCGTAACTTTTGCAAACGGTGTCCGTTTTGGGCCCATAAAGTACTTTTCAGAAATGTAACGACCGTTTTGGATTGAACTCACCGCTTCGCCATGACGTATGAGGGATTTCGGCCGTTTGTAGAAAAACGAGCACTTGCATATTCGGATTGTCGGCATTTCGAAAAATTGAGCGTAACTTTTGTACACGATGTCCATTTTGGGCCCATAAGTACTTTACGAAAATGTAGCGATCATTTTGGATTGAACTCACGGCTTCGTCGTGACGTATGAGGGATTTCGGCCATTTTTCGAAGAACGAGCACTTGCATATTTGGAACGCTTGGATAGTCGACGTTCGAAGAATTGAGCGTAACTTTTGCAAACTGTGTCCATTTTGGGCCCATAAAGTACTTTTTGTCCTAGATAATATATTAACTCCCTGCAGTCGTCCCTAAGTGATTCCAAGTGAAAAGAGGGTGAAACAGTCAAAGAGAAACAGAAACAAGAAGCTGGAATTTTTGAACAGCTTTGTTACTCCACAGTTTTGAGGTTTGTTTCTATTATTTCTTAAGGGGTTTATGATTTCTTGAACATCTGAAGTTGTTTGTGATTACGTTGGAGTGTTGTTAATGATGTTATGATGCCCAAATAGGGGTAACTAATGGCAAGAATTTGAAAGAAATTAATCTGGACAGAGATGAGGAATTGCTGGATTGAGTGATTTATACCTTGATTTTGGGATGATACTTAGTGTTTCACTTATATATATCAATATGAACGTTTTTATATGTAAGTAGGGAGTGTAGAAATGATTTTAATGGCCTAGGATTCTGTTGGTATCATAATAATAAAATGGAAGCCGAAAACCGTCAAAGGGAAAAACTGCCTGATTTTGTGTAGTGGAAAATGGACTGTTTTTGAAGCTCCAAACACTTCATTTGTCACAATGTTATGATCTTATTATCTTCACATATATGTTATAGGTGTGTGGTAAAAGTTTGGGAACCGTTAAATGTAGGTAAGGACATGAAAAAGAATTTGAAAAATGAGTGGACGGTGATGGAAGCCTAGAAAACAGATTCTGTCCATTTGGGTATTTAATGTGATTTCAACATTTAGATGTCCCCTAATGAACTCTTGGGCCTAGAAAATATATCCTAAGGAATATTAGGTTGTCGAAAACAATTGGATGACGTTGACCTTTATAATTGGACTCAAGAGATAGCGAGACTTATGGGATTAGTTTGTAATGCCATCGGTAACTTGAAATAATGATTTTGTCTAAATTGTTTTGGCGTGAATGGACTTATTTGGGATTGTGTGTGTTAAGATTATTAAATGGAGGATTGTATTTACTATTAGATGACAATACAGGCGACTTTTCGACGTTGAGCGAAAAAGGGAATTGATACACACTCCATAGGAGCTTACACACATAAAGGCGAAAGGTAAGTGAAAATCCATTTATAACTACGATGCAAGAACCTAGTATATGTGACATAGTAATGTTGAGATATCTACATAACTTTGATAAGAGGCTTATAGCACATCATATGGTGGTTACGATCATTGAGTATGAGGTTGCTTAACCTATAGACAGCGATTTACATTAAATATGTCATTCATGAGCATTTTCATATGCATGCACGACATGTGATTATGGTTGAAAATCCTGCATGCGAAACATGATTTCAAAGTGAGTTTTCTTTATAAATGTTTTATTGACCACTACTAGGGCACCGAGGCATGTGAGGCATGCTTATGTGATATGTTTGGCATTGCGGGTGTTACTTCCTGGGTGATTGCAAAGGTAGATAGGGGATGGGCCTTTGGTGATCACGGGAGGGCGGACCACTTGACTGTACCCTTGTGATATTATGATTATTGGCGCTGCCAGGTGGGAGACTTCTTGGGTGATCATAGGGGTAGTCAGGGGATGGGCCTCTAGTGGTCACGAGAGGATGGTCCACTTGTCGGTGTCAATTTCATACTGGCCATTTGATTATTGATATTGATATTATGCAGAGCTCTATCCGGTGCATAGTAGGTGGGTCAAGGGCCCAATGAAATGAAAGATTTCAAGCGAAATGATTTCTAGTCGACTTTGACGAATATTGAAATATGATATTTTTATCGTGATATTTAAAGTAAATCGCATGGTGTCATATGTTGTTATTACTCATGTTCAGGACATGCATGATTTTGCTTACTAAGCATTGACTTATGTAGTTCTTGCATTGTAGGTGAACACGGAACTACATAGAGGGCATGGCTAGCTGTGGAGCTCCTACAGGATTCTAGAGTTTATGTACATGGATGACGACCTGTAGGGTTATTTTGTAGGCTACGATCTGTTGGGTTATATTTTGGAATCCTATATAGTGTACTTTTGAAATGGCCTGTAGACATGTTTATAAGCTCTGAATATATATGTTGGATTATGGCGATATGATTTTGGGTTTCGATATATTATATGATCGTGTCACAGGTGATTAGAAGTTAACAAACTCAAAAAAATATATATATGTAAAATTCTATGTCTAGGTTGTGTATAGATATCAATATTAATTTGGGGGTGTGACATCGACGTTCGAAGAATTAAGCGTAACTTTTCCACACGGTGTCCATTTTGGGCCCATAAGTACTTTTCGGAAATGTAGCGACCGTATTGAATTGAACTCACGGCTTCGTCCTGACGTATGGGGGATTTCGGCCATTTTTTGAAGAACGAGCACTTGCATATTTGGATTGTCGGCCTTTGAAGAATTGAGCGTAACTTTTGCACACAGTATCCGTTTAGGGCCCATAAGTACTTTTCGAAAATGTAACGATCATTTTAGATTGAACTCAAGGCTTCGTCAAGATGTATGAGGGATTTTAGCCATTTTTGACGAACGAGCACTTGTAAATTTGGAACGCTTGGATTGTCAGCGTTCGAAGAATTGAGCGTAACTTTTGCACACGGTGTCCATTTTGGGCCCATAAGTACTTTTTGAAAATGTAGCGACCGTTTTGGATTCAAATCACTACTTCGCCGTGATGTATGTGAGATTTCGGTCGTTTGTGGAAAAATGAGCACTTGCATATTTGGATTGTCGGTGTTCAAAGAATTAAGTGTAACTTTTGCACACGATGTCCGTTTTGGGCCCATAAGTACTTTTCGAAAATGTTGCGATCGTTTTGGATTGAACTCACCACTTCGTAGTGACGTATGAGGGATTTTGGCCTTTTTTCGAAGAACGAGCACTTGCATATTTGGAACGCTTGGATTGTCGGCGTTCGAAGAATTGAGCGTAACTTTTCAACACGGTGTCCGTTTTGGGCCCATAAGTACTTTTCGAAAGTGTAGCGACCGTTTTGGATTGAACTCACAACTTCGTCATGTCGTGTGGGGGATTTCAACCATTTTTCGAAGAAAGAGCACTTGCATATTTGGATTGTTGGTGTTCGAAGGATTTAGCACACAGTGTCCGTTTTGGGCCCATAAGTACTTTTCGAAAATGTGGTGACTGTTTTGGATTGAACTCACGGCTTCGTCGTGACATATGAGGGATTTTGATCATTTTTTGAAGAACGAGCACTTTCATATTTGGATTGTCGACGTTCGAAGAATTGAGCATAAATTTGTACACGATTCTGTTTTGGGCCCATAAGCACTTTTCGGAATTGTAGCGACAATTTTGGATTGAACTCATGACTTTGTCATGACGTATGAGGGATTGTGGACATTTTTTGAAGAACGAGTACTTGCATATTTGGAATGCTTGGATTGTCGACGTTCGAAGATGTGAGCGTAACTTTTACACACAGTGTCCGTTTTGGGCCCATATGTACTTTTCAAAAATGTAGCGACCATTTTGGATTGAACTCACAGCTTCATTATGATATATGAGGGATTTTTGACCATTTTTCAATGAACGGGTACTTGCATATTTGGATTGTCGACGTTCGAAGAATTGAGCGTAATTTTGCACACGGTGTCCATTTTGGGCCCATAAGTACTTTTTGAAAATGTAGCGACCATTTTGGATTGAACTCACCACTTCGTCGTGACATATGAGGGATTTTGGCCGTTTGTGGAAAACGAAGACTTGCATATTTGGATTGTCGGTGTTCGAAGAATTGAGCGTTAATTTTCCACACGATGTCCATTTTGGGCCCGTAAGTACTTTTCGAAAATGTAACGACCGTTTTGGATTGAACTCACGGCTTCATCGTGACGTATGAGGGATTTTGGCCATTTTTCGAAGAACGAGCACTTGCATATTTGGATTGTTAGGGCTCGATGAATTGAGCGTAACTTTTGCACACGGTGTCTGTTTTGGGCCCATAAGTACTTTTCCGAAATGTAGCGGCCGTTTAGGATTGAACTCAAGGCTTCATCGTGACCTAAGAGGGATTTTGGCCTTTTGTGGAAAAACTAAGACTTGCATATTTGGATTGTCGGGGTTCGAAGAATTGAGCGTTAATTTTCCACACGGTGTCCGTTTTGGGCCTATAAGTACTTTAAGGAAATGTAGCGACCGTTTTGGATTGAACTCACGGCTTCATCGTGATGTATGAGGGATTTCGGCCATTTTTCGAAGAATGAGCACTTGCATATTTGGATTGTTGGCGTTTGAAGAATTGAGCGTAACTTTTGCACACGATGTCTGTTTTGGGCCCATAAGTACTTTTCGAAAATGTAGCGGCCATTTTGGATTGAACTCAAGGCTTCATCATGACGTAAGAGGGATTTTGGCCATTTTTTGAAGAATGAGCCCTTTCAAATTTGGAACGCTTGGATTGTCGACTTTCGAAGAATTGAGCGTAACTTTTGCACACGGTGTCCGTTTTGGGCCCATAAGTACTTTCCAAAAATGTAGCGACCGTTTTGGATTGAACTCACCACTTCGTCGTGACGTATAAGGGATTTCGATCATTTGTGGAAAAACGAGCACTTGCATATTTGGATTGTCGGTGTTCGACGAATTGAGCGTAACTTTTGCACACGGTGTCCGTTTTGGGTCCATAAGTAATTTTCGAAAATGTAGCGACCATTTTGGATTGAACTCACGGCTTCTTCATGACGTATGAGGGATTTCGGCCGTTTTTCAAAGAACGGGCACTTGCATATTTGGATTGTCGACGTTCGAAGAATTGAGCGTAACTTTTGCACACGGTGTCTATTTTTGGCCCATATGTACTTTTCAAAAATGTAGCGACCGTTTTGGATAGAACTCATGGCTTCGTCATGACGTAAGAGGGATTACGGCCTTTTTTTGAAGAATGAGCCCTTTCAAATTTGGAACGCTTAGATTGTCGACTTTCGAAGAATTGAGCGTAACTTTTGTACACGGTGTCCGTTTTGGGCTCATAAGTACTTTTCGAAAATGTAGCGGCCGTTTTGGATTGAACTCACCACTTTATCGTGAAGTATGAGGGATTTTGGTCATTTGTGGAAAAATGAGCACTTTCATATTTGGATTGTCGGTGTTCAAAGAATTGAGCGTAACTTTTGCACACGGTGTCCATTTTGGGCCCATAAGTACTTTTCGAAAATGTAGCGACCGTTTTGGATTGAACTCACTACTTTATCATGACATATGAGGAATTTTGGCTTTTTTTTAATTGGAACGCTTGGATTGTCGGCGTTCGAAGAATTGAGCGTAACTTTTGCACACGGTGTCCATTTTGGGCCCATAAGTACTTTTCGAAAATGTAGCGACCGTTTTGGATTGAACTCACTACTTTATCATGACATATGAGGAATTTTGGCTTTTTTTTTTTAAGAATGAGCACTTGCATATTTGGAACACTCGGATTGTCGACGTTCGAAGAATTGAGCCTAACTCTTCAACACGGCGTCCATTTTGGGCCCATAAGTGCATTTCGAAAATGTACCGATCGTTTTGGATTTAACTCATGGCTTCATCATGTCGTGTGAGGGATTTCGATTATTTTTTGAAGAAAGAGCACTTGCATATTTCGTTTCGGGCCCATAAGTACTTTTCGAAAATGTGGTGACCGTTTTGGATTGAACACACGGCTTCGTCGTGACGTATGAGGGGTTTTGACCATTTTTTGAAGAACAAGCACTTGCATATTTAGATTGTCGGCGTTCGAAGAATTGAGCGTAACTTTTGCACGAGGTGTCCGTTTTGGGCCCATAAGTACTTTTCAAAAATGTGTCGACGATTTTGGACTGAACTCACGGCTTCATCGTGATATATGAGGGATTTCGACCATTTTTCGAGGAACGAGCACTTGCATATTTGGATTGTCGAAGTTCGAAGAATTGAGCGTAATTTTTGCACACGGTGTCCGTTTTGGGCCCATAAGTACTTTTCGAAAATGTAGCGACCGTTTTGGATTGAACTCATGGCTTCCTCGCGATGTATGAGGGATTTCGACTGTTTGTGGAAAAACGACCACTTGCATATTTGGATTGTCGGCGTTCGAAGAATTGAGCGTAACTTTTGTACACGATGTCCATTTTGGGCCCTTGAGTACTTTTCGAAAATGTAGTGATTGTTTTGGATTGAACTCACAATTTTTTCATGACGTATGAGGGATTTCGGCTATTTTTCGAAGAACAAGCACTTCCATATTTGGAACGCTTGGATTGTCGGCGTTCGAAGAATTGAGCGTAACTTTTGCACACGGTAACTGTTTTGGGCCCATAAATACTTTTCGAAAATGTAGCTACCATTTTTGACTGAACTCACTACTTCGCCGTGACGTATGAGGGATTTTGGCCTTTTTTCGAAGAATGAACACTTGCATATTTGGAACACTTGGATTGTCGACGTTCGAAGAATTGAGCGTAACTCTTCAACACGGTGTCCATTTTGGGACCATAAGTACTTTTCAGAAATGTAGCGATCGTTTTGGATTGAACTCATGGCTTCATCGTGTCGTGTGAGGGATTTCGACCATTTTTCGAAGAAAGAGCACTAGCATATTTGGATTGTCGACGGTCGAAGGATTTAGTACACGGTGTTCATTTTGGGCCCACAAGTACTTTTCAGATATGTAGCGACCGCTTTGGATTGAACACGCGGCTTCGTTGTGACGTATGTGGGATTTTGATCATTTTTCGAGGAATGAGCACTTGCATATTTGGATTGTCGGCGTTCGAAGAATTGAGCGTAACTTTTGCACGCGGTGTCCGTTTGGGCCCATAAGTACTTTTAAAAAATGTAGCGACCATTTTGGATTGTATTCGCGGCTTCATCGTGATGGATGAGGGATTCTGACTGTTTTTCGATGAACGAGTTCTTGCATATTTGGATTTTCGACGTTCAAAGAATTGATCGTAATTTTTGTACACGGTGTCCGTTTTGGCCCCATAAGTACTTTTCGAAAATGTAGCGACCGTTTTGGATTGAACTCACGGATTCGTCGTGATGTATGAGAGATTTTGGCTATTTGTGGAAAAATGACCACTTGCATATTTGGATTGTCGGCGTTCGAAGAATTGAGCGTAACTTTTGTACACGGTGTCCGTTTGTGGCCCATAAGTACTTTTCGAAAATATAGCGACTGTTTTGGATTGAACTCACAACTTTGTCATGACGTATGAGGGATTTCGACTATTTTTTGAAGAACGAGCACTTCCATATTTAGAACGCTTGGATTGTCCGCGTTCGAAAAATTGAGCGTAACTTTTGCACAAGGTAACTGTTTAGGGCCCATAGGTACTTTTCAAAAATGCAGCGGCCATTTTTTATTGAACTCACTACTTTGTCGTGACGTATGAGGGATTTTGGCCATTTTTTGAAGAATGAGCACTTGCATATTTGGAACACTTGGATTATCGGCGTTCGAAGAATTGAGCGTAACTCTTCAACACGGTGTCCGTTTTGAGCCCATAAGTACTTTTCAGAAATGTAGCGATTGTTTTGTATTGAACTCATGGCTTCATCGTGTCGTGTGAGGGATTTCGACCATTTTTCGAAGAAAGAGCACTTGCATAGTTGGATTGTCGGCGTTCGAAGGATTTAGCACACGGGGTTCGTTTTGGGCCTATAAGTACTTTTCGAAAATGTAGCGACCATTTTGGATTGAACACACTGCTTCGTCGTGACATATGAGGGATTTCGACCGTTTTTCGACGAATGAGCACTTCATATTTGGATTGTCTATGTTCAAAGAATTGAGCGTAACTTTTGCACGCGGTGTCCGTTTTGAGCCCATAAGTACTTTTCAAAAATGTAGCGACAATTTTGGATTGAACTCACGGCTTCATCGTGATGTATGAGGGATTTCGGCCATTTTTTGAGGAACGAGTACTTGCATATTTGGATTGTCGATGTTCGAAGAATTGAGCACAATTTTTGCACAAGGTGTCCGTTTTGGGCCCATAAGTACTTTTCGAAAATGTAGCGACTGTTTTGGATTGAACTCACAGCTTTGTCGTAACGTATGAGGGATTTCAGCTATTTTTTGAAGAACGAGCACTTGCATATTTGGAACCCTTGAATTGTCGGCGTTCGAAGAATTGAGCGTAACTTTTGCGCATGGTGACTGTTTTGGACCCATAAGTACTTTTCGAAAATGTAGTGACGATTTTTGATTGAACTCACGGCTTCATCGTAACGTATGAGGAATTTCGATCGTTTTTCGAAGAATGAGCACTTGTATATTTGGATTGTCGGCGTTCGAAGAATTGAGCGTAACTTTTGCACACAGTGTTTGTTTTGGGCACATAAGTACTTTTCAGAAATGTAGTGACCATTTTGGATTGGACTCATCGCGTCGTTGTGATGTATGATGGATTTTGGCCATTTTTCGAAGAACAAGCACTTACATATTTGGAACGCTTGGATTGCCGGCGTTCGAAAAATTGAGCGTAACTTCCGCATACGATGTCCGTTTTGGGCCCATAAGTACTTTTCAAAAATATAGCGACCATTTTGGATTGAACTCATAGATTTGCCATGACGTATGAGGGATTTCGACCGTTTGTGGAAAAATGAGCACTTGCATATTTATTGTCTGCGTTCGAAGAATTAAGCATAAATTTGCACACGGTATCTGTTTTGGGCCCATAAGTACTTTTCGGAAATGTAGCGACAGTTTTGGATTGAACTCATGACTTTGTCGTGACGCATGAGGGATTGCGGCCATTTTTTGAAAAGCGAGTACTTGCATATTTGGAACGCTTGGATTGTCGATGTTCGAAGAATTGAGCGTAACTTTTGCACACGGTGTCCGTTTTGGGACCATAAGTACTTTTTGAAAATGTAGCAACTGTTTTGGATTGAACTCACCACTTCGCCGTGACGTATGGGGGATTTCGACCGTTTGTGGAAAAATGAGCACTTGCATATTTATTGTCTGCGTTCGAAGAATTGAGCGTAACTTTTGCACACGGTGTCCGTTTTGGGCCCATAAGTACTTTTCGAAAATGTAGCGACCATTTTGGATTGAACTCATGGCTTCGTCGTAACGTATGAGGGATTTCGGCCATTTTTTGAAAAGCGAGTACTTGCATATTTGGAACGCTTGGATTGTCGATGTTCGAAGAATTGAGCGTAACTTTTGCACACGGTGTCCGTTTTGGGACCATAAGTACTTTTTGGAAATGTAGCAACTGTTTTGGATTGAACTCACCACTTCACCGTGACGTATGGGGGATTTCGACCGTTTGTGGAAAAATGAAGACTTGCGTATTTGGATTGTCGGTGTTCGAAGAATTGAGCGTAAATTTTCTACACGATGTCCATTTTGGGCCCATAAGTACTTTTCGAAAATGTAGCGACCATTTTGGATTGAACTCATGGCTTCGTCGTAACGTATGAGGGATTTCGGCCATTTTTTGAAGAACGAGTGCATGCATATTTGGATTGTCGACGTTCAAAGAATTGAGCGTAACTTTTGCACACGGTGTCTGTTTTGGGCCCATAAGTACTTTTCGAAATTGTAGCGACCATTTTGGATTGAACTCACCACTTCGACGTGTCGTATGAGGAATTTCGGTCGTTTGTTGAAAAATGAGCACTTGCATATTCGGATTGTCGGCGTTCGAAGAATTGAGCGTAACTTTTGCACATGGTGTCCGTTTTGGGCCCATAAGTACTTTTTGAAAATATGGTGACCATTTTGGTTTAAACTCACCGCTTTATCGTGACGTATGAGGAATTTCAACCATTTTTCAAAGAACGAGCACTTGCATATTGGAACACTTGGATTGTTGGCGTTCAAAGAATTGAACGTAACTTTTGCAAACAGTGTCCGTTTTGGGCCCATAAAGTACTTTTCAGAAATGTAGCAACCGTTTTGGATTAAACTCACCGATGCGCCGTGACGTATGAGGGATTTCGATCGTTTGTGGAAAAATGAGCACTTGCATATTTGGATTGTCGCATTTGAAAAATTGAGCATAACTTTTGCACATGATGTTCGTTTTGGGCCCATAAGTACTTTACGAAAATGTAGCGATCGTTTTTGATTGAACTCACGACTTCATTGTGACGTGTGAGGGATTTCGGCCATTTTTCGAAGAACGAGGACTTGCATATTTGGATTGTTGGCCTTCGAAGAATTGAGCGTAACTTTTGCACACGGTGTCCGTTTTGGGCCCATAAGTACTTTTCGAAAATGTAGCGACCGTTTTGGATTGAACTCACCGCTTCGAAGTGACGTATGAGGGATTTCGGCCGTTTGTTGAAAAATGAGCACTTACATATTCAGATTGTCGACGTTCGAAGAATTTGAATTCACCACTTATTCGTAACGTATGAGGGATTTTGGCCATTTTTCGAAGAACGAGCACTTGCATATTTGGAACGCTTGGATTGTCGGCGTTCGAAGAATTGAGCGTAACTTTTCCACACGGTGTCTGTTTTGGGCCCATAAGTACTTTGTAAAAATGTAGCGACCGTTTTGGATTGAACTCACGGCTTCATCGTGACGTATGAGGGATTTCGGCCATTTTTTGAAGAACGAGCACTTGCATATTTGGATTGTCGACGTTCAAAGAATTGAGCGTATCTTTTGCACACGGTGTCCATTTTGGGCCCATAAGTACTTTTTGGAAATGTAGCGACCATTTTAGATTGAAATCACGGCTTCTTCGTGACGTATGAGGGATTTCGACCTCTTTTCGAAGAATGAGCCCTTGCATTTTTGGATTGTCGTCGTTCGAAGAGTTGAGCGTAACTTTTGCACACGGTGTTCGTTTTGGGCCCATAAGTACTTTACGAAAAAGTAGCCACGATTTTGGATTGAACTCACGGCTTCATCATGACAGATGAGGGATTTTGAACATTTTTCGAAGAACGAGCACTTGCATATTTGGAACGCTTGGATTGTCGACGTTCGAAGAATTGAGCGTAACTTTTGCACACGGTATCTGTTTTGGGCCCATAAGTACTTTTCGAAATTGTAGCAACTGTTTTAGATTGAACTCACGGCTTCATCGTGACGTATGAGGGATTTTGATCATTTTTCGAAGAATGAACACTTGTATATTTGGATTGTCGGCGTTTGAAGAATTGAGCGTAACTTTTGCACATGGTGTTTGTATTGGGACCATAAGTTCTTTTCGGAAATGTAGCGATCATTTTAAATTGAACTCACCGCTTCATCGTGATGTATGATGGATTTTGGCCATTTTTTAAAGAATAAGCACTTACATATTTGGAATGCTTGGATTGCCGGCGTTCGAAGAATTGAGCGTGACTTTTGCATACGGTGTCTGTTTTGGGCCCAAAAGTACTTTTCGGAAATGTAGCGACCGTTTTGGATTGAACTCACTGGTTTTTCGTGACGTATGAGGGATTTCGGCCATTTATGGAAAAATGAGCACGTGGAAATTTGGATTGTCGGCGTTCGAAGAATTGAGCGTAACTTTTGCACACGGTATCTGTTTTGGCCCCATAAGTACTTTTCGAAAATGTAGCGATAGTTTTGGATTGAACTCTTGACTTTGTCGTGACGTATGAGGGATTGCGGCAATTTTTTGAAGAACGAGTACTTGCATATTTGGAACGCTTGGATTGTCGGGGTTCGAAGAATTAGGCGTAACTTTGCACATGGTGTCCGTTTTGGGCCCATAAGTACTTTTCAAAAATGTAGCGACCATTTTGGATTGAACTCACCGCTTCCCTGTGACGTATGAGGGATTTCGGCCGTCTGTGGAAAAACGAGAATTTGCATATTTGGATTGTCGGTGTTCGAAGAATTGATCGTAACTTTTGCATACGATGTCCGTTTTGGGACCATAAGAACATTTCGAAAATGTAGCGACTGTTTTGGATTGAACTCACCACTTTGTCATGATGTATGAGGGATTTTGGTTGAACGAGCACTTGCATATTTATAACGCTTCGATTGTCGGCATTCGAAGAATTGAGCGTAACTTTTGGAAACGGTGTCCGTTTTGGGCCCATAAAGTACTTTTGGAAAATGTAGTGACCATTTTGGACAGAACTTACGGCTTCATCGTAATGTATGAGAGATTTTGGCCATTTTTCGAAAAATGAGCACTTACATATTTGGATTGTCGGCGTTCGAAGAATTGAGCGTAACTTTTGCACACGATATCCGTTTTGGGCTCATAAGTACTTTTCAGAAATGTAGCGGCCATTTTGGATTGAACTCACGACTTTGCCATGATGTATAAGGGATTTTGGCCATTTTTTGAAGAACGAGCACTTTCATATTTGGAACGCTTGGATTGTCGGCATTCGAAGAATTGAGCGTAACTTTTACACACGGTGTCTGTTTTGGGCCCATAAAGTACTTTTCGAAAATGTAACGACCGTTTTGGATTGAATTCATGACTCCGTCGTGACGTATGAGGGATTTCGACCATTTTTAGAAGAAATAGCACTTGCATATTTGGATTGTCAGCGTTCGAAGATTTTGCACACGGTGTTCGTTTTGGGCCCCTAAGTACTTTTCAGAAATGTAGTTGCCATTTTCGATTGAACTCACGGCTTCGCCGTGATGTATGAGGGATTTCGAGTGTTTTTTGAAGAACGAGTACTTGCATATTTGGATTGTTGGAGTTCGAAGAATTGAGCGTAACTTTTGCACACGGTGTCCATTTTGGGCCTATAAGTACTTTTCGAAAATGTAGCGACTATTTTGGATTGAACTCATTGCTTCGTCGTGACATATGAGGATTTTGGCTATTTTTTGAAGAACGAGCACTTGCATATTTGGAACGCTTGGATTGTCGACGTTCAAAGAATTGAGTGTAACTATTGCACACGGTGTCCGTTTTGGGCCCATAAGTACTTTTTGGAAAGGTAGCAACCGTTTTGGATTGAACTCACCGCTTCGTCGTGACGTATGAGGGATTTCGGCCGTTTGTGAAAAAACGAGCACTTGCATATTTGGATTGTCGGCGTTCGAAGAATTGAGCGTAACTTTTGCACACGATTTTCGTTTTGGGCCCATAAGTACTTTTCGGAAATGTGGCGACCATTTTGGATTGAACTTACCGCTTCATCGTGATGTATGAGGGATTTCGGCCATTTTCGAAGAAAGAGCACTTGCATATTTGGATCATCGTCCTTCGAAGAATTTTGCACACGCTGTCCATTTTGGGCCCATAAGTACCTTTCAGAAATGTAACAACCATTTTGGATTGAACTCACGGCTTCGTCGTGACGTATGAGGGATTTCGACCATTTTTTGAAGAATGAGCAGTTGCATATTTGGATTGTCGGCGCTAGAAGATTTGAGCGTAACTTTTGCACACGGTGTTCGTTTTGGGCCCATAAGTAGTTTTCGAAAATGTCGCGATCATTTTGGATCGAACTCACGGCTTCGACGTGACGTTGAGGGATTTCAGCCATTTTTCGAAGAATGAGCACTTGCATATTTGGAACGCTTGGATTGTCGGCGTTCGAAGAATTGAGCGTAACTTTTGCACACGGTGTCCGTTGTGGGCCCATAAGTACTTTTCGAAAATGTAGCGACTGTTTTGGATTGAACTCACCACTTCGCCGTGACGTATGAGGGATTTCAGCCATATGTGGAAAAATGAACACTTGCATATTTGGATTGTCGGTGTTCGAAGAATTGAATGTAACTTTTGCATACGGAGTTCATTTTGGGCCCATAAGTACTTTTCGGAATTCTAGTGACCGTTGTAGATTGAAATCATGGCTTCATCGTGATGTATGAAGGATTTTGGCCATTTTTCGAAGAATGAGCACTTGCATATTTGGAACGCTTGGATTGTTGGGGTTCGAAGAATTAAGCGTAACTTTTGCACCGGTGTCCGTTTTGGGCCCATAAGCACTTTTCGGAAATGTAGCGACTGTTATGGATTGAGCTCACTGTTTCTTCGTGACATATGAGGGATTTTATCATTTTTTTAAGAACAAGCACTTGTATATTTGGAACGCTTGGATTGTTGGCGTTCGAAGAATTGAGCGTAACTTTTGCAAATGGTGTCCGTTTTTGGCCCGTAAGTACTTTTCAGAAATGTAGCGACCGTTTTGGATTGAACTCACAGCTTTGTCAGGACTTATGAGGGATTTTGGCCGTTTCTCAAAAAATGAGCACTTGCATATTTGGAACTCTTTGATTGTCGTCGTTCGAAGAGTTGAGCGAACTATTGCACATGGTGTTCGTTTTGGGCCGATAAATACGTTTCGAAAATGTAGCGATCATTTTGGATAGAAGTCACCACTTCGTCGTGACGTATTTGGGATTTCGGTCGTTTGTGGAAAAACGAGCACTTGCATATTTGGATTGTCGGCGTTCGAAGAATTGAGCGTAACGTTTGCACACAGTATCTATTTTGGGTTCATAAGTACTTTTTGAAAATGTAGCGGCCATTTTGGATTGAACTAATGGCTTCATTTCGGCTGTTTTTGGAAGAACGAGCAATTACGTATTTGGAACGCGTCGATTGTTGACGTTCGAAAAATTGAGCGTAACTTTTGCAAACGGTGTCCGTTTTGGGCCCATAAACACTTTTCGAAAATGTAGCGACCATTTTGGGTTGAACTCACGGCTTCGTCATGACGCCAGATGGATTTCAGCATTTTTTCGAACAACGAGCACTTGCATATTTGCATTGTCGGCGTTCGAAGAATAGAGCGTAACTTTTGTACACGGTGTCCGTTTTGGGCCCATAAGTACTTTTCGAAAATGTAGCTATAGTTTTGGATTGAACTCATGGCTTGATCGTGTCGTATGTGGTATATCCACCATTTTTCGAAGAACAAGTACTTTCATATTTGGAACGCTTGGATTGTCGGCATTCGAAGAATTGAGTGTAACTTTTGCACATGACGTCCGTTTTGGGCCCATAAGTACTTTTCGAAAATGTAGCGACTGTTTTGGATTAAACTCACGATTTTGTTGTGATGTATGAGGGATTTCGAGAGTTTTTCGAAAAATGAGCACTTGCATATTTGGATTGTCTGGGTTCGAAGAATTGCGTGTAACTTTTGCACACGGTGTCCGTTTTGGGCCAATAAGTGCTTTTCGAAAATGTAGCGACTGTTTTGGATTGAACTCACCGCTTCACCGTGACGTATGAGGGATTTCGACAGTTAGTGGAAAAATGAGCACTTGTATATTTGGATTGTCGGCGTTCGAAGAATTAAGCGTAACTTTTGCACACGGTGTTCGTTTTGGGCCCATAAGTACTTTTCGGGAATGTAGCGACCATTTTGGATTGAACTCACGGCTTCGTCGTGCGTATACGGGATTTCGGCCATTTTTTGAAGAAAGTGCACATGCATACTTAGATTGTCGACGTTCGAAGAATTTCGCACACGGTGTCCATTTTGGGCTCATAAGTACTTTTTAGAAATGTAGCGAACATTTTGGATTGAACTCACGGCTTCGTCGTGACGTATGAGGGATTTCGGACCTTTTTCGAAGAACGAGCACTTGAATATTTGGATTGTCGGCGTTCGAAGAATTGAGCGTAACTTTCACACACGGTGTCCGTTTTGAGCCCATAAGTACTTTTCGAAAATGTAACGATCATTTTAGATTGAACTCATGGCTTCGTCGTGACGTATGTGGGATTTCGGCCGTTTTTCGAAGAACAAGCACTTTCATATATGGAACGCTTGGATTGTCGGCGTTCGAAGAATTGAGCGTAACTTTTGCACACTATGTCTGTTTTGGGCCCAAAAAGCACTTTTCGAAAATGTAAGGACCGTTTTGGATTGAACTCACGGCTTCGTCGTGACGTACGAGGGATTTCAACCATTTTTCGAAGAAAGAGCACGTGCATATTTGGATTGTCAGCGTTCGAAGAATTTTGCACACGGTGTTCGTTTTGGGCCCATAAGTAATTTTCAAAAATGTAGCGACCGTTTTGGATTGAACTCACCGCTTCACTGTAACGTATGAGGGATTTCAGCAGTTAGTGGAAAAACGAGCACTTGCATATTTGGATTGTCGGCGTTCGAAGAATTGAGCATAACTTTTGCACACCGTGTCCGTTTTGGGCCATAAGTACTTTTCGGAAATGTAGCGACTGTTTTTGGTTGAACTCTCTGCTTCGTCATAACGTATGAGAGATTTCGACCGTTTTTGGAAGAATGAGCACTTGCATAGTTGGAACGCTTGGATTGTCCGCGTTCGCAGAATTGAGTGTAACTTTTGCACACGGTGTCCGTTTTGAAATGTAGCGACCGTTTTAGATTGAACACATGACTTCGTCGTGACGTATGAAGGATTTTGGCTATTTTTTGAAGAACGGGCACTTGTATATTTAGAACGCTTGGATTTTCGGTGTTCGAAGAATTGAGTGTAACTCTTGCACACAGTGTCTGTTTTAGGCCCATAAGTACTTTTCAAAAATGTGGTGACCATTTTGGATTGAACTCACTGCTTCGCCTGATGTGTGAGGGATTTTGGCCGTTTGTGAAAAAATGAGCACTTGCATATTTAGATTGTCGGCGTTCGAAGAATTGAGCGTAACCTTTGTACACGGGTGTCCGTTTTGGGCCCATAAGTACTTTTCGGAAATGTGGTGAATGTTTTGGATTGAACTCACCGCTTTGTCGTGACATATGAGGGATTTTGGCCGTTTGTCAAAGAACGAGCACTTGCATATTTGGAATGCTTGGATTGTCGGCGTTCGAAGAATTGACCGTAACTTTTGCATACGGTGTTTGTTTTGGGCCCATAAGTATTTTTCGAAAATGTAGCGACCGTTATGGACTGAATTCACGGCTTCGTCGTGACCTTTGAGGGATTTCATCCATTTTTTGAAGAACGAGCACTTGCATATTTGGAATGCTTAGATTGTCGGCGTTCGAATAATTGAGCGTAACTTTTGCAAATAGTGCCTATTTTGGGCCCATAAAGTACTTTTTGAAAATGTAGCGACCGATTTGGATTGAACTCATGGCATCGTCATGTCGTATGAGGGATTTCGGCCATTTTTCGAAGCAAGAGCACTTGCATATTTGGATTGTCGGCGTTCGAAGGATTTAGCACACGGTGTCCATTTTGGGCCCATAAGTACTTTTCGGAAATGTAGTGACCGTTTTGGATTGAACTCACGGCTTCGTCATGAAGAAAGAGGGACTTCGACCATTTTTGGAAGAATGAGCACTTGCATATTTGGATTGTCGGTGTTCGAAGAATTGAGCGTAACTTTTGCACATGGTGTCCGTTTTGGGCCCATAAGTACTTTTCGAAAATGTAGCGACCGTTTTGGATTGAACTCACCATTTTGTCGTGATGTATTAGGGATTTTGGTCATTTTTCGAAGAAAGAGGACTTGCATATTTGGAACGCTTGGATTGTCGGCGTTCGAAGAATTGAGCGTAACTTCTGCACAAGGTGTCCGTTTTGGGCCCATAAGTACTTTTTGAAAATGTGGTGAATGTTTTGGATTGAACTCACCGCTTCATCGTGACGTATGAGGGATTTCGACCATTTTTCATAGAACGAGTACTTGCATATTTGGAATGCTTGGATTGTCGGCGTTCGAAGAATTGAACGTAACTTTTGCACACCGTGTCCGTTTTGGGTCCATAAGTACTTTTTGAAAATGTGGCGACCGTTTTGGATTGAACTCACCACTTCATCATGACTTATGAGGGATTTCAGCCATTTTTCGAAGAACGAGCACTTACATATTTGGAATGCTTGGATTGTCGGAGTTCGAAGAATTGAGCGTAACTTTTGCACACGGTATCCGTTTTGGGCCCATATGTACTTTTCGAATATGTAGCGACCGTTTTGGATTGAACTCACTGCTTCGCCGTGATGTATGAGGGATTTTGGCCATTTGTGAAAAAATGAGCACTTACAGGATTGTCGGCGTTCGAAGAATTAAGCGTAACTTTTGCACACGGTGTCCATTTTAGGCCCGTAAGTACTGTTCACGAAATAATTCTTTCGATTTAAAACTACCGGAAGTGTACGAATCGTAACAACTAATAAGTGGATTTTTAAAAGTCCGAATATCGTCCCATAGAGATTGAGTAGTTCAATTCTATATAATCTAGCCTTAACCGAATCTAATTGAGTGAAAATATGGTCCAAATGCAAAAAGCCCAAATTTCAATTAAAACCCCTAATTTCTCAATTAGAAACCCTAATCTCGAAATTTCTCTAATTAAAAGACTCAAAAACTCAAGTAAATGAAATTATGCAAATTCAAAAGCTAATTTATGGAAATGAATCAAAATAAAGTCACTAGGATCACGAATCCCCAATTGAAGCTATAAAAACCCTAATTTCATAAAATCAATGACCTGATGGAAATTTACCAATTCAATGTTCCTAAATCTATCCAACATATTCTCTCGATATATATTAGACCTATTCTTTCACATCACCAGCCTATATCTCTATGGATGATGCAAATATACAAGAATGCATGTGGTTTTGTGAACAATTAGAGAATTGCATAAAGCATAGTGGTATATCTCTATACCCTATCGGGCCCTATGTTGATTTACACCTTATCGAACCTATTCCACTTCTCTCGAATGTAAGAAATAAGTCATCAACACTCACACAATCATTGGCCGCTAATTGCGGAAGAAAATCAATGCATATAAACCAATCAAATTTTCCAAACGAGTCTTTACATTAAATTCATGAAATATGGAATTAAAATAACAAACAATGGTTCATCGATCACCTAGTGAATTGAAAACCTAGCCTAGAATATTCATAATTACAGAATAAAAAATGAAATTAATAAATTGAAAGAATAGCACCCGTATGAAAATTTCTTGAAATCTTGAATAAAGCTTTGAAAACCCGCTTGAATTCTTGTGGAATCGGCTTCAAGATCGTGTTTCTTGCCTCCAAATTTTGTAATTTTCTTCTCCCTGGATGTTCTACCCTATTTCTGATGAATTTTGGCTTTTATATCATGTCCTCACGGAGCCCCGAAAGAGTTTCAATTAAAAACGCAAGTTTAGAATTTTTTTTTGGTCTTTATAGCCATGCGGCCGCATGGTGTTAAACCATGCGACCACATGGTTCAAGTGAACTGCCTCAATGAAATCCCTAAAACCTTATGTGTGGCCACATGGCACAGTTCTGTGTGGCCGCTTGGTTGTAACTTTCAACCTTGCTATTTTGGTCCCTGAGCTTCGTTTTCTCTTTTCTTGATCTCTTTTCTTTCTTTCCTTTGTTCCATCATCAAATATTGACTCCTAATTGTAGTTTGGGTCAATCAATTCCTTGATCACTTGCTCGGCTCATCTTTTGATTATTTGTAATTTAGTCCTTCATCTTTCACTTTTCTTCAATTCAGTCCAATATTACTTCTTTCTTCCTCCGATCGTCTTGTATCATCCTCAATCTCATACTTAGCATATTTTCATTCTCGCTCTGCACTTTAGCTCAACTTTCCAATATTTGCACCCATGATCCCCGAATTATCGCTTTGTTAAGTTTTGGTCCATTTTCGGCTCTTTTCTTCTGAATTCCATCTTTTCCATAGAAACACCTGCATTGCATGAATTTAACAAGATTAAATCAAAATTCAACTACTTTGTCCATGTTTAAGTCATGTTTGTGAGGTAAATAAGTGTGTAAAAACACACTTATCAAGTACTTTCAAAAATGTGGTGAACGTTTTGAAATGAACTCACCGCTTCGTCGTGACATATGAGGGATTTTGGCCATTTTTTGAAGAACAAGCACTTGCATATTTGGAATGCTTGGATTGTCAGCGTTCGAAGAATTGAGCGTAACTTTTGCACACGGTGTCCGTTTTGGGCCCTAAGTACTTTTCGAAAATGTAGCGACCGTTTTGGATTGAACCCACGGCTTCATCGTGACGTACGAAGGATTTTGTCTATTTTTTAAAGAACTAGCACTTGTATATTTGGAACGCTTGGATTGTCGGCGTTCGAAGGATTGAGCGTAACTTTTGCACACGGCGTCCGTTTTTGGCCCATAAGTACTTTTCCAAAATATAGCGACCATTTTGGATCGAACTCACGGTGTCGTCATGACGTATGAGGGATTTTGGCTATTTTTCAAAGAACGAGCACTTGTATATTTGGAATGCCTGGATTGTCGGCGTCTGAAGAATTGAGAGTAACTTTTGCACACGGTGTCCGTTTGGGCCCATAAGTACTTTTCAGAAATGTAGCGACCGTTTTGGATTGAACTCACTGCTTCGCTGTGATGTATGAGGGATTTTGGCTGTTTGTGAAAAAATGAGCACTTGCATATTTGGATTGTCGGCATTCGAAGAATTGAGCGTAACTTCTGCACAAGGTGTCCAGTTTTGGCCCATAAGTACCTTTCAGAAATGTGGTGAACGTTTTGGATTGAACTCATCGCTTCGTCGTGACGTATGAGGGATTTCGGCCATTTTTCGAAGAACGAGCACTTCCATATTTGGAATGCTTGGATTGTCAGCGTTCGAAGAATTGAGCGTAACTTTTGCACACCGTGTCCGTTTTAGGCCCATAAGTACTTTTCGAAAATGTAGGGACCATTTTGGATTGAACTCATGGCTTCGTCATGACGTACGAAGGATTTGGCCATTTTTCGAAGAACGAGCACTTGTATATTTGGAACACTTGGATTGTCGGGGTTCGAAGAATTGAGAGTAACTTTTGCACACGGTGTCCGTTTTGGACCCATAAGTACTTTTCAGAAATGTAGCGACCGTTTTGGATTGAACTCACTGCTTCACTGTGATGTATGAGGGATTTCGGCCATTTGTGAAAAAATGAACACTTGCATATTTGGATTGTCGGCGTTCGAAGAATTGAGCGTAACTTCTGCACAAGGTGTCCATTTTTGGCTCATAAGTACCTTTCAGAAATGTGGTGAACGTTTTGGATTGAACTCACTGCTTCGTCGTGACGTATGAGGGATTTCGGCCATTTTTCGAAGAATGAACACTTCTATATTTGGAATGCTTGGATTGTCAGCGTTTGAAGAATTGAGCGTAACTTTTACACACCGTGTCCGTTTTAGGCCCATAAGTACTTTTCAAAAATGTAGGGACCATTTTGGATTGAACTCACGGCTTCGTCGTGACGTACGAAGGATTTGGCCATTTTTCGAAGAACGAGCACTTGTATATTTGGAACACTTGGATTGTCGGGGTTCGAAGAATTGAGCGTAACTTTTGCACACGGTGTCCGTTTTGGGCCCATAAGTACTTTTCAGAAATGTAGCGGCCGTTTTGGATTGAACTCACTGCTTCACTGTGATGCATGAGGGATTTTGGCCATTTGTGAAAAAATGAGCACTTGCATATTTGGATTGTCGGCGTTCGAAGAATTGAACGTAACTTTTGCGCACTGTGTCCGTTTCGAGCCCATAAGTGCTTTTCGAAAATGTGGTGAACGTTTTGGATTGAACTCATCGCTTCGTCGTGACGTATGAGGGATTTTGGCAATTTTTCGAAGAACGAGCACTTGCATATTTGGAATGCTTGGATTTTCGACGTTCAAAGAATTGAACGTAACTTTTGCATACGGTGTCCGTTTTTGGCCCATAAATACTTTTCGAAAATGTAGCGACCGTTATGGACTAAATTCACGGCTTTGTCATGATGTATGAGGGATTTCTTCCATTTTTCGAAGAATGAGCACTTACATATTTGGAACGGTCGGATTGTCAATGTTTGAAGAATTGAGCGTAACTTTTGCAAACAGTGCCCGTTTTGGGCCCATAAAGTACTTTTCGAAAATGTAGCGATCGATTTGGATTGAACTCACGGCTTCGTCATGTCGTATGAGGGATTTCGGCCATTTTTCGAAGAAAGAGCACTTCATATTTGGATTATCTGCGTTCGAAGGATTTAGCACACGGTGTTCATTTTTGGCCCATAAGTACTTTTCAGAAATGTAGTGATCGTTTTGGATTGAACCCACGGCTTCGTCGTGATGTGTGAGGGATTTTGACCATTTTTCGCAGAACGAGCACTTGCATATTTAGGTTGTCGGCGTTCGAAGAATTGAGCGTAACTTTTGCACACGGTGTCCGTTTTGGGCCCATAAGCACTTTTCAAAAATGTAGCGACCGTTTTGGATTTAACTCACCGCTTCGTCGTGATGTATTAGGCATTTTGGCTATTTTTCGAAGAACGAGCACTTGCATATTTGGAACGCTTGGATTGTCGGCATTCGAAGAATTGAGCATAACTTTTGCACACGGTGTCCATTTTGGGCCCAAAAGTACTTTTCGAAAATGTAGCGACCGTTTTAGATTGAACTCATGGCTTCATCGTGACGTATGAGGGATTTTGGCTATTTTTCAAAGAACAAGCACTTGCATAGTTGGAACACCTAGATTGTCGGCGTTCGAAGAATTGAGCGTAACTTTTGCACAAGATGTCCGTTTTGGGCCCATAAGTACTTTTCAGAAATGTAACGACCGTTTTGGATTGAACTCACCGTTTCATCGTTATGTATTAGGGATTTTGGCCATTTTTCGAAGAACGAGCACTTGCATATTTGGAATGCTTGGATTGTCGGCGTTCAAAGAATTGAGCGTAACTTTTGCACACGGTGTCTGTTTTGGGCCCAAAAGTACTTTTTGAAAATGTAGCGATCGTTTTGGGTCGAACTCATGGCTTCATCGTGATGTATGAGGGATTTTGGCTATTTCTTGAAGAACAAGCACTTGCATAGTTGGAACGCCTAGATTGTCGGCGTTCGAAGAATTGAGCGTAACTTTTGATGACGATGTCCGTTTTGGGCCCATAAGTACTTTTCGGAAATGTAGCGATTGTTTTGGATTGAACTCATGGCTTCGTCATGACATACGAACGATTTTGGCTATTTTTCAAAGAACGAGCACTTGTATATTTGGAACGCTTGGATTATCGGAGTTCGAAGAATTGAGAGTAACTTTTACACACGGTGTCCGTTTTGGGCCCATAAGTACTTTTCAGAAATGTAGCGACCGTTTTGGATTGAACTCACTGCTTCGCCGTGATGTATTAGGGATTTCGGCCGTTTGAGAAATAATGAGCACTTGCATATTTGGATTGTCGGTGTTTGAAGAATTGAGCGTAACTTTTGCACACAGTGTCCGTTTTGGCCTGATAAGCACTTTTCGGAAATTTGGTGAACATTTTGGATTGAACTCACCGCTTCGTCGTGATGTATGTGGGATTTCGGACATTTTTCGAAGAACGAGCACTTGCATATTTTGAACCCTTGGATTGTCGGCGTTCGAAGAATTGAGCGTAACTTTTGCACACGGTGTCCGTTTTGGGCCCATAAGTACTTTTTGGAAATGTAGTGACTATTTTGGATTGAACTCACGGCTTTGTCGAGACATATGAAGGATTTTGGCCATTTTTCGAAGAACGCGTACTTGTATATTTGGAATGCTTGGATTGTCGATGTTTATAGAATTGAGCGTAACTTTTGTACACGGTGTCCATTTTGGGCCCATATGTACTTTTCAAAAATGTAGCGATCGTTTTGGATTGAGATCACTGCTTCGCCGCGTTGTATGAGGGATTTCGGCCGTTTGTGAAAATTTGAGCACTTGCATATTTGGATTGTCGACGTTTGAAGAATTGAGCGTAACTTTTGCACACGGTGTCCATTTTGGGCCCATAAGTACTTTTCAGAAATGTGGTGACCGTTATGGATTGAACTCACCGCGTCTTCATGACGTATAAGAGATTTCGGGCCTTTTTTATCGAAGAACGAGCACTTGTATAGTTGGATTGTCGGCGTTCGAAGAATTCAGCATAACTTTTGCACACGGTGTCCATTTTGGGCCAATAAGTACTTTTCAGAAATGCTGTGACCATTATGGATTGAACTCACCGCTTCTTCGTGACATATAAGAGATTTTGGGCTTTTGTTTTACGAAGAACGAGCACTTGTATAGTTGAATTGTCGGCGTTCGAAGAATTCAGCATAACTTTTGCACACGGTGTCCATTTTGGGCCAATAAGTACTTTTCAGAAATGCTGTGACCATTATGGATTGAACTCACCGCTTCTTCGTGACATATAAGAGATTTTGGGCTTTTGTTTTACGAAGAACGAGCACTTGTATAGTTGAATTGTCGGCGTTCGAAGAATTCAGCATAACTTTTGCACACGGTGTCCATTTTGGGCCAATAAGTACTTTTCAGAAATGCTGTGACCATTATGGATTGAACTCACCGCTTCTTCGTGACATATAAGAGATTTTGGGCTTTTGTTTTACGAAGAATGAGCACTTGTATAGTTGGATTGTCGGCATTCGAAGAATTCAGCATAACTTTTGCACACGGTGTCCGTTTTGGGCCCATAAGTACTTTTCGGAAATGTAGCGACAGTTTTGGATTGAACTCACAGCTTTACCGTGACGTAAGAGGGATTTTGGGCACTTTTTTCGAAGAACAAGCACTTGCATATTTGGATTGTCGGCGTTCGAAGAATTGAGCGTAACTTTTGCACACGGTTTCCATTTTGGGCCCATAAGTACTTTTCGAAAATGTAGTGATCGTTTTGGATTGAACTTACGACATCATCATGACATAAGAGGGATTTAGGCCATTTGTTTCTTGAAGAACGAGCACTTGCATATTTGGATTGTCGACGTTCGAAGAATTGAGCGTAGCTTTTGGACACGATTTTAGTTTCGGGCCCATAAGTACTTTTGGGAAATGCAGTGACCATTTTGGATTGAGCTCACGACATCATCATGACGTAAGAGGGATTTCGACCGTTTGTTTTTCGAAGAACGAGCACTTGCATATTTAGATTGTCGGCATTCGAAAAATTGACCGTAACTTTTGCACACGGTGCCCATTTTGGGCCCATAAGTACTTTTCAAAAATGTAGCGACCGTTTTGGATTGAACTCACCGCTTTCCCGAGATGTATGAGGAATTTTGGATGTTTGTTTTTCAAAGAACGAGCACTTGTATATTTCCATTGTCGGCGTTCGAAGAATTGAGCGTAACTTTTGCACACGGTTTCCGTTTTGGGCCCATAGGTACTTTTCAAAAATGTAGTGACCGTTTTGGATTGAACTCACGGCATTGTTGTGACGTAAGAGGGATTTCGGCCATTTGTTGTTTGAAGAACGAGCACTTGCATATTTGGATTGTTGGCATTTGAAGAATTGAGCGTAACTTTTGCACACGATTTTTGTTTTGGGCCCATAAGTACCTTTCGAAAATGTAGCGACAGTTTTGGTTTGAACTCACGACATCGTCGTGACGTAAGAGGGATTTTGATCGTTTGTTTTTCGAAGAACTGCTCTTGCATAGTTGGATTGTCGACGTTGGAAGAATTGACCGTAACTTTTGCATACGGTGTCAGTTCTGGGCCCATACGTACTTTTCGAAAATGTAGCGACCATTTTGGATTGAACTCATGGCACCGTCGTGACGTAAGAGGGATTTCAGCCATTTTTTTTTGAAGAACGAGCATTTGCATATTTGGATTGTGGGCATTCGAATAATTAAGCGTAACTTTTGCACACGGTGTTCGTTTTGGGCCCATAAGTACTTTTCGAAATTGTAGCGACTGTTTTGGATTGAACTCACAGCTTTACCGTGACGTATGAGGGATTTTGGGCATTATTTTTCGAAGAACGAGCACTTGCATATTTGGATTGTCGACGATCGAAGAATTGAGCGTAACTTTTGCACACGATTTTTGTTTTGGGCCCATAAGTACTTTTCGGAAATGTAGCGATCCTTTTGGATAGAACTCACCGCTTTGCCGTGATGTATGAGGGATTTTGGGTGTTTGTTTTTTGAAGAACGAGCACTTGCATATTTGGATTGTCGGCGTTCGAAGAATTGAGAGTAACTTTTGCACACGGTGTCCGTTTTGGGCCCATAAGTACTTTTCAGAAATGTAACGACCGTTTTGGATTGAACTCACCACTTTGCCGTGACGTATGAGGGATTTCTGCTGTTTGTTTTTTGAAGAACGAGCTCTTGCATAGCTGGATTGTCAGCGTTCGAAAAATTGACCGTAACCTTTGCACACGGTGTCCGTTTTGGGACCATAAGTACTTTTCGAAAATGTAGTGACCATTTTGGATTGAACTCACCGCTTTGCCGTGACGTATGAGGGATTTCAGGTGTTTTTTTTAGAAGAACGAGCTCTTGCATAGTTGGATTGTCAGCATTCGAAGAATTGAGCGCAACTTTTGCACACGGTGTCCGTTCTGGGCCCATAAGTACTTTTCGAAAATGTAGCGACCGTTTTGGAATGAACTCACGGCACCATCGTGATGTAAGAGGGATTTCAACCATTTTTTTTTGAAGAATGAGCATTTGCATAGTTGGATTGTCGGCGTTCGAATAATTGAGCGTAACGTTTGCATGCGGTGTCCGTTTTGGGCCCATAAGTACTTTTCAAAAATGTAGCAACAGTTTTAGATTGAACTCATAGCTTTACCGTGACGTATGAGGGATTCCGGGCATTATTTTTTGAAGAACGAGCACTTGCATATTTGGATCGTCGATGATCGAAGAATTGAGCGAAACTTTTGCTCACGGTTTCCGTTTTGGGCCTATAAGTACTTTTTGAAAATGTAGCGACCCTTTTAGATCGAACTCACCGCTTTCCCATGATGTATGAGGGATTTCGGGTGTTTGTTTTTCGAAGAACGAGCACTTGCATATTTAGATTGTCGGCGTTCGAAGAATTGAGCGTAACTTTTGCACACGATTTTCGTTTTGGGCCCATAAGTACTTTTCAAAAATGTGGCGACCGTTTTGGATTGAACTCATGGCATCATCGTGACATAAGAGGGATTTCAGCCATTTGTTTTTTGAAGAACGAGCATTTGCATATTTGAATTGTCGGCGTTCAAAGAATTGAGCGTAACTTTTGCACATGGTGTCCATTTTGGGCCCATAAGTACTTTTTATAAATGTATCGACCATTTTGGATTGAACTCGCGGCTTCATCGTGACGTACGAAGGATTTTGGCTATTTTTTGAAGAACAAGCCCTTATATATTTGGAACGCTTGGATTGTCGGTGTTCGAAGAATTGAGCGTAACTTTTGCACATGGTGTCCGTTTTGGTCCCATAAGTACTTTTCAAAAATGTAGCGGTCATTTTGGATTGAACTCACTGCTTCGTGGTGATGTATGAGGGATTTATGCCGTTTGTGAAAAAATGAGCACTAGCATATTTGGATTGTCAACGTTCGAAGAATTGAGCGTAACTTTTGCACAATGTGTCTGTTTCGAGCCCATAAGTGCTTTTCGAAAATGTGGTGAACATTTTGGATTGAACTCATCGCTTCGTCGTGACGTATGAGGGATTTAGGCCATTTTTTGAAGAATGAGCACTTGCATATTTGGAATGCTTGGATTGTCGACGTTCGAAGAATTGAAAGTAACTTTTGCATACGGTGTCCGTTTTTGGCCCATAAATACTTTTCGAAAATGTAGCGACCATTATGGACTGAATTCATAGCTTCGTCATGACGTATGAGGGATTTCGTCCATTTTTCGAAGAATGAGCACTTGTATATTTGGAACGCTTGGATTGTCAGTGTTCGAAGAATTGAGCGTAACTTTTGCAAACAGTACCCGTTTTGGGCTCATAAAGTACTTTTCGAAAATATAGCGATCGATTTGGATTGAACTCACGGCTTCGTCGTGTCAAATGAGGGATTTCGGCCATTTTTCAAAGAAAGAGCACTTGCATATTTGGATTGTCGACGTTCGAAGGATTTAGCACACGGTGTTCATTTTGGGCCCATAAGTACTTTTCAGAAATGTAGCGACTGTTTTGGATTGAACTCACGGCTTCGTCGTGACGTGTGAGGGATTTTGACCATTTTTCGAAGAACGAGCACTTGCATATTTGGATTGTCGGCGTTCAAAGAATTGAGCGTAACTTTTGCGCACGGTGTCCGTTTTGGGCCCATAAGTAATTTTCGGAAATATAGCGATCGTTTTGGATTGAACTCACCGCTTCGTCGTGATGTATTAAGGATTTTGGCAGTTTTTCGAAGAACGAGTACTTGCATATTTGGAACGCTTGGATTGTCGGCGTTCGAAGAATTGAGCGTAACTTTCGTACACGGTGTCGATTTTGTGCCCAAAAGTACTTTTCAAAAATGTAGTGACCATTTTGGATTGAACTCACGGCTTCATCATGACGTATGAGGGATTTTGGCTATTTTTTGAAGGATGGGCACTTGCATAGTTGGAACGTCTGGATTGTCGACGTTCGAAGAATTAAGCGTAACTTTTGCACACGATGTCCGTTTTGGGCCCATAAGTACTTTTCGAAAATGTAATGACCGTTTTGGATTGAACTCACCGCTTCCTCGTGATGTATTAGGGATTTTGGCCATTTTTCGAAGAACGAGCACTTGCATATTTGGAACGCTTGGATTGTCGGCGTTCGAAGAATTGAGCGTAACTTTTGCACACTATGTCTGTTTTGGGCCCAAAAGTACTTTTCAAAAATGTAACGACCATTTTGAATTGAAATCATGGCTTCATCGTGACATATGACTGATTTTGGCTATTTGTTGAAGAATGATCACTTGCATAGTTGGAACACCTAGATAGTTGGCGTTCGAAGAATTGAGCGCAACTTTTGCACACGATGTCCGTTTTTGGCCCATAAGTACTTTTCGAAAATGTAGCGACCGTCTTGGATTGAACTCATGGCTTTGTCGTGACGTACGAAGGATTTTGGCTATTTTTTGGAGAACGAGCACTTTTATATTTGGAACGCTCGGATTATCGGTGTTCGAAGAATTGAGCGTAACTTTTACACATGGTGTCCATTTTGGGCCCATAAGTACTTTTCAGAAATGTAGCGACCGTTTTGGATTGAACTCACTGTTTTGCCATGATGTATCAAGGATTTTGGCCATTTGTGAAATAATGAGTACTTGCATATTTGGATTGTCGGCGTTCGAAGAATTGAGCTTAACTTTTGCACACGGTGTCCGTTTTTGCCCCATAAGTACATTTTGAAAATGTGGTGAATATTTTGGATTGAACTCACCGCTTCATCGTGACGTTTGAGGGATTTCAGACATTTTTTGAAGAATGAGCACTTGCATATTTGGAATGCTTGGATTGTCGGCGTTCGAAGAATTGAGCGTAACTTTTGCACACGGTGTCCGTTTTGGGCCCATAAGTACTTTTCGAAGATGTAGTGACCGTTTTAGATTGAACTCACCGCTTCATCGTGACATATGAAGGATTTTGGCTATTTTTCGAAGAACGAGCACTTGTATTTTTGGAATGCTTGGATTGTCGGTGTTCAAAGAATTGAGCGTAACTTTTGCACACGGTGTCCGTTTTGGGCCCATAAGTACTTTTCAGAAATGTAGCGACCGTTTTGGATTGAGCTCACTGCTTCACCATGTTGTATGAGGGATTTCGGCCATTTGTGAAAAAATGAGCACTTGCATATTTGGATTGTCGGCGTTCGAAGAATTGAGCGTGACTTTTGCACACGGTGTCCGTTTTGGGCCCATAAGTACTTTTCAGAAATGTGGCGACCGTTATGGATTGAATTCACCACTTCTTCATGACGTATAAGGGATTTCGGGCCTTTATTTTTCGAAGAACAAGCACTTGTATAGTTGGATTGTCGGCGTTCGAAGAATTGAGCGTAACTTTTGCACACGGTGTCCGTTTTGGGCCCATAAGTCGGCATTCGAAGAATTGAGCGTAACTTTTGCACACGGTGTCCGTTTTGGGCCCATAAGTACTTTTCGAAAATGTAGCGACAGTTTTGGATCGAACTTACAGCTTTACCGTGACGTATGAGGGATTTCGGGCATTTTTTTGAAGAACGAGCACTTGCATATTTAGATTGTCAGTGTTCGAAAGAATTGAGCGTATCTTTTGCATACGATTTTTGTTTTGGCCCCATAAGTACTTTTCGAAAATGTAGCGGCCGTTTTGGATTGAACTCATGGCATCATCGTGACGTAAGAGGGATTTTGGCCGTTTGTTTTTAGAAAAACGAGCACTTGCACATTTGGATTGTCGGAGTTCGATGAATTGAGCGTTACTTTTGCACACGGTTTCCGTTTTGGGCCCATAAGTACTTTTGAGAAATGTAGCGACCGTTTTGGATTTAACTCACGACATCGTCGTGATGTAAGAGGGATTTCGACCATTTGTTTTTCGAAGAACGAGAACTTGCATAATTGGATTGTCGACGTTCGAAAAATTGACCGTAACTTTTGCACACGGTGTCCGTTTTGGGCCCATAAGTACTTTTTGAAAATATAACGACCGTTTTGGATTGAACTCACTGCATCTCGTGACGTAAGAGGGATTTCATTTGTTTGTTTTTCGAAGAACTAGCTCTTGCATAGTTGGATTATCGGCGTTCGAAGAATTGAGTGAAACTTTTGCACACGATGTCCGTTCTGGGCCCATAAGTACTTTTAGGAAATGTAACGACCATTTTGGATTGAACTCCGAGCACCATCGTGACGTAAGAGGGATTTCGGTCGTTTTTTATTTAAAGAACGAGCATTTGCATATTTGGATTGTTGGCGTTCGAACAATTGAGCGTAACTTTTGAACACGGTGTCCGTTTTGGGCCCATAAGTACTTTTCCAAAATGTAGCACCAGTTTTAGATTGAACTCACAGCTTTATCATGACGTATGAGGGATTTCGGGCATTATTTTTCAAAGAACGAGCACTTGCATATTTGGATTGTCGATGATCGAAGAATTGAGCGTAACTTTTTTACATGGTTTCCGTTTTGGGCCCATAAGTACTTTTCAAAACTGTAACGACCATTTTGGATTGAACTCACCGCTTTGCCGTGACGTATGAGGCATTTCGGGTGTTTGTTTTTTGAAGAAGGAGTACTTGCATATTTGGATTGTCGGCTTCGAAGAATTGAGCGTAACTTTTGAACACGGTGTCCGTTTTGGGCCCATAAGTACTTTTCCAAAATGTAGCACCAGTTTTAGATTGAACTCACAGCTTTATCGTGATGTATGAGGGATTTCGGGCATTATTTTTCGAAGAACGAGCACTTGCATATTTGGATTGTCGATGATCGAAGAATTGAGCGTAACTTTTTTACATGGTTTCCGTTTTGGGCCCATAAGTACTTTTCAAAACTGTAGCGACCATTTTGGATTGAACTCACCGCTTTGCCGTGACGTATGAGGCATTTCAGGTGTTTGTTTTTCGAAGAAGGAGTACTTGCATATTTGGATTGTCGGCTTCGAAGAATTGAGCGTAACTTTTGCACACAGTGTTCATTTTGGGGCCATAAGTACTTTCCAAAAATGTAACGACCGTTTTGGATTGAACTCATGGCATCGTCGTGATGTAAGAGGGATTTTGACCGTTTATTTTTTGAAGAACGAGCACTTGCATATTTGGATTGTCGATGTTCGAAGAATTGAGCGTAACTTTTGCACACGGTGTTCGTTTTGGGCCCATAAGTACTTTTTGAAAATGTAACGACCGTTTTGGATTGAACTCACGACATCGTCGTGATGTAAGAGGGATTTTGACCGTTTGTTTTTCGAAGAACGAGCACTTGCGTATTTGGATTGTCGGCATTCAAAGAATTTAGCGTAACTTTTGCACACGGTGTTCGTTTTGAACCCATAAGTACTTTTCAAAAATATAGCGACAATTTTGGATTGAACTCACGGCATCGTCATGACATAAGAGGGTTTCGACCATTTGTTTGTTTGAAGAACTAGCTCTTGCATAGTTGGATTGTCGGCATTCGAAGAATTGAGTGCAACTTTTGCACACGATGTACGTTCTGGGCCCATAAGTACTTTTTGAAATTGTAGCGACCGTTTTGGATTGAACTCCCGACACCATCGTGACGTAAGAGGGATTTCGGCCATTTGTTTTTTGAAGAACGAGCATTTGCATATTTGGATTGTTGGCGTTCGAATAATTGAGCGTAACATTTGAACACGGTGTCCGTTTTGGGCCCATAAGTACTTTTCAAAAATGTAGCAACAGTTTTAGATTGAACTCACAGCTTTATTGTGACGTATGAGGGATTTTGGGCGTTATTTTTCGAAGAACGAGCACTTGCATATTTGGATTGTCGGTGATCGAAGAATTGAGCGTAACTTTTGTACACGGTTTCCGTTTTGGGCCCATAAGTACTTTTCAAAAATGTAGCGACCATTTTGGATTGAACTTACCGCTTTGCCGTGACGTATGAGGGATTTCAGTGTTTATTTTTCGAAGAAGGAGCACTTGCATATTTGGATTGTTGGCTTGGAAGAATTGAGCGTAACTTTTGCACACAGTGTTCGTTTTGGGCCCATAAGTAATTTTTGAAAATGTAACGACCATTTTGGATTGAACTCATGACATCGTCGTGATGTAAGAGGGATTTTGACCATTTTTTTCGAAGAACGAGCACCTGCGTATTTGGATTGTCGGCGTTCGAAGAATTTAGCGTAACTTTTGCACACGGTGTTCGTTTTGGGCCCATAAGTACTTTTTGAAAATGTAATGACCGTTTTGGATTGAACTCATAGCATCGTCGTGATGTAAGAGGGATTTTGACCGTTTGTTTTTCGAAGAACGAGCACTTGCGTATTTGGATTGTCGGCGTTCGAAGAATTAAGCGTAACTTTTGCACACGGTGTTCGTTTTGGACCCAAAAGTACATTTCGAAAATATAGCGACAGTTTTGGATTGAACTCACGGCATCGTCGTGATGTAAGAGGGATTCTGACCATTTGTTTTTTGAAGAACTAGCACTTGCATAGTTGGATTGTCGGCGTTCGAAGAATTGAGCGTAACTTTTGCACACAGTGTACGTTCTGGGCCTATAAGTACTTTTCGAAAATGTAGCGACCGTTTTGGATTGAACTCTCGGCACCGTCGTGACGTAAGAGGGATTTCGGCCATTTGTTTTTTGAAGAACGAGCATTTGCATATTTGGATTGTTGGCGTTCGAATAATTGAGCGTAACTTTTGAACACGTTGTCCGTTTTGGGCCCATAAGTACTTTTCAAAAATGTAGCAACAATTTTAGATTGAACTCACAGCTTTATCGTGACGTATGAGGGATTTCCGGCGTTATTTTTCGAAGAATGAACCTTGCATATTTGGATTGTCGGTGATCGAAGAATTTAGCATAACTTTTGCACACGATTTTCGTTTTGGGCCCATAAGTACTTTTCGAAAAGGTAGCGACCCTTTTGGATAGAACTCACCGCTTTTCCATGACGTATGAGGGATTTCGGGTGTTTGTTTTTTGATGAAAAAGCACTTGCATATTTAAATTGTCGGCGTTCGAAGAATTGAGAGTAACTTTTGCATACGGTGTCCGTTTTGGGCCCATAAATACTTTTTGAAAATGTAACAATCATTTTGGATCGAACTTATGGCATCTCCGTGACGTAAGAGGGATTTTGATCATCTATTTTTCGAAGAATGAGCACTTACGTATTTGGATTTTTGACGTTCGAATAATTGAGCGTAACTTTTGCACACAGTGTCCGTTTTGGGCCCATAAATACTTTTCGAAAATGTAGCGATCGTTTTTAATTGAACTCACGGCATCGTCGTGACGTAAGAAGGATTTTGACCTTTTGTTTTTCGAAGAACAAGCACTTGCATATTTGGATTGTCGACGTTCGAAAAATTGATCGTAACTTTTGCACACAGTGTCCATTTTGGGCCCATAAGTACTTTCGAAAGGGTGGCAACCGTTTTTTATTGAACTCACCACTTTGTCGTGACGTATGAGGATTTTGGGTGTTTGTCTTTCAAAGAATGAGTAATTGCATATTTGGATTGTCGGCGTTCGAAGAATTGAGCGTAACTTTTGCACACGGTGTCCGTTTTGGGCCCATGAGTACTTTTCGAAAATGTGGTGACAGTTTTGGATTGAACTCACGATATCGTCCTGATGTATGAAGGATTTCAATCGTTTGTTTTTTGAAGAACGAGCTTTTGCATAGTTGGATTGTTGGCGTTCGAAGAATTGAGCACAACTTTTGCACACGATGTCCGTTCTGGGCCCATAAGTACTTTTCCGAAATGTAGCGACCTTTTTGGATTGAACTCACGGCACCGTCGTGACTTAAGAGGGATTCTGGCCATTTGTTTTTTGAAGAACGAGCATTTGCATATTTGGATTGTCGACACTCGAATAATTGAGCATAGCTTTTGAACACGGTATCCGTTTTGGGCCCATAAGTACTTTTCGAAAATGTAGCAACAGTTTTAGATTGAACTCACAGCTTTATCGTGACGTATTAGGGATTTCGGGCGTTATTTTTTTATGAACGAGCACTTGCATATTAGGATTGTTGGTGATCGAAGAATTGAGCGTAACTTTTCCACACGGTGACCATTTTGGGCCCATAAGTACTTTTCGAAAATGTAACGTCCGTTTTGGATTGAACTCATGGCATCGTCGTGACATAAGAGGGATTTTGACCTTTTGTTTTTCAAAGAACGAGGACTTGCGTATTTGGATTGTCGGCGTTCGAAGAATTGAGCGTAACTTTTGCACACGGTGTTCGTTTTGGGCCCATAAGTACTTTTCGAAAATGTAGCGATAGTTTTGGATTGAACTCATGGCATCATCGTGACATAAGAGGGATTTTGACCTTTTGTTTTTCAAAGAACGAGGACTTGCGTATTTGGATTGTCGGCGTTCGAAGAATTGAGCGTAACTTTTGCACACGGTGTTCGTTTTGGGCCCATAAGTACTTTTCGAAAATGTAGCGATAGTTTTGGATTGAACTCATGGCATCATCGTGACATAAGAGGGATTTCGACCGTTTATTTTTTGAAGAACTAGCTCTTGCACAGTTGGATTGTCGGCGTTCGAAGAGTTGAGCTCAACTTTTACACACGGTGTACCTTCTGGGCCCATAAGTACTTTTCGAAAATGTAGCAACAGTTTTGGATTGAACCCACAGCACCGTTGTGACGTAAGAGGGATTTCGGCCATTTGTTTTTTGAAGAACGAGCATTTGCATATTTGGATTTGTCGGCGTTCGAATAATTGAGCGTAACTTTTGAACGCGGTGTCCGTTTTGGACCCATAAGTACTTTTCCAAAATGTAGCAACAGTTTTAGATTGAACTCACAGCTTTATCATGATGTATGAGGGATTTCGTGGGCGTTATTTTTCGAAGAACGAGCACTTGCATATTTGGATTGTCGGTGATCGAAGAATTGACGTCACTTTTGCATACGTGTCCGTTTTGGGCCCATAAATACTTTTCGAAAATGTAACAACCGTTTTGGATTGAACTTATGGCGTCTCCATGATGTAAGAGGGATTTTGATCATTTGTTTTTCAAAGAATGAGCCCTTGCGTATTTGGATTGTCGGCATTCGAATAATTGAGCGTAACTTTTGCACACGGTGTCAGTTTTGGGCCCATAAATACTTTTCGAAAATGTAGCGACCTTTTTTGATTGAACTCACGGCATCGTCGTGATGTTAGAAGGATTTCGACCTTTTATTTTTCGAAGAATGAGCACTTGCATACTTGGATTGCCACCGTTCAAAAAATTGACCGTAACTTTTGCACACGATGTCCGTTTTGGGCCCATAAGTACTTTTCGAAAAGGTAGCGACCATTTTTGATTGAACTCACCACTTTACCGTGACGTATGAGGGATTTTGGGTGTTTGTTTTTTGAAGAACGAGTAATTGCATATTTGGATTGTCGACGTTCAAAAAATTGAGCGTAACTTTTGCACACGGTGTCCGTTTCGGGCCCATAAGTACTTTTCGAAAATGTAGCGACAGTTTTGGATTGAAGTCACGGCATCGTCGTGACGTAAGAGGGATTTCAACCGTTTGTTTTTTGAAGAACTAGCTCTTGCATAGTTGGATTGTCGGCGTTCGAAGAATTGAGCGCAACTTTTGCACACGGTGTACGTTTTGGGCCCAGAAGTACTCTTCGGAAATGTAGCGACCTTTTTGGATTGAACTCATGGCACCATCATGGCGTAAGAGGGATTTTGGCCTTTTGGTTTTTGAAGAACGAGCATTTGTATATTTGGATTGTTGGCGTTCGAAGAATTGAGTGTAACTTTTGCACACGGTGTCCTTTTTCGGCGCATAAATACTTTTGGAAAATGTAGCGACCGTTTTGGATTGAACTCACAGCATCGTCATGATGTAAGAGGGATTTCGACCGTTTTTTTTTTATGAACGAGCACTTGCATATTTGGATTGTCGACGTTCGAAAAATTGACCGTAACTTTAGCACACGTAATTCGTTTTGGGCCCATAAGTACTTTTCGAAAATGTAACGATCGTTTTGGATTGAACTCATGGCATCTCCGTGACATAAGAGGGATTTCAATCATTTGTTTTTCAAAGAATGAGCACTTGCGCATTTGGATTGTCGGTGTTCGAATAATTGGGCGTAACTTTTGCACACGGTGTCCGTTTTGGGCCCATAAGTACTTTTCGAAAATGTATCGACCATTTTTTATTGAACTCACGGCATCGTCATGACGTAAGAGGGATTTCGACCTTTTGTTTTTCGAAGAACGAGCACTTGCATATTTGGATTGTCGACGTTCAAAAAATTGACCGTAACTTTTGCACATGGTGTCCGTTTTGGGCCCATAAGTACTTTTCGGAAAGGTAGCGACCGTTTTTGATTGAACTCACAGCTTTGCGGTGACGTATGAGGGATTTCGGGTGTTTATTTTTCGAAGAACGAGCACTTGTATATTTGGATTGTCGACGTTCGAAGAATTGAGCGTAACTTTTGCACACGGTGTCCGTTTTGGGCCCATGAGTACTTTTCGAAAATGTGGCGACAGTTTTGGATTGAACTCTCGGCATCGTCCTAACGTAAGAGGGATTTCGACTGTTTGTTTTTCAAAGAACGAGCTCTTGCATAGTTGGATTGTCGGCGTTCGAAAAATTGAGCGCAACTTTTGCACACGGTGTCCGTTCTGGGCCCATAAGTACTTTTTCGAAATGTAGCGACCCTTTTGGATTGAACTCACGGCACCATCGTGACATAAGAGGGATTTTGGCTGTTTGTTTTTCGAAGAACAATCATTTGTATATTTAGATTGTCGGCGTTCGAATAATTGAGCGTAACTTTTGAACAAGGTGTTCATTTTCGGCCCATAAGTACTTTTCAAAAATGTAGCAACAGTTTTAGATTGAACTCACAGCTTTATCGTGATGTATGAGGGATTTCGGGAGTTATTTTTTGAAGAATGAGCACTTGCATATTTGGATTGTCGGCGATCGAAGAATTGAGCGTAACTTTTGCACACGGTGTCCGTTTTGGGCCCATAAGTACTTTTCGAAAATGTAACAACGATTTTGGATTGAACTCATGGAATCATCATGACGTAAGAGGGATTCGTCCGTTCGTTTTTTGAAGAATGAGCACTTGCATATTTGGATTGTCAGCGTTCGAAGAATTGAGCGTAACTTTTGCACACGGTGTCCATTTTTGGCCTATAAGTACTTTTCAGAAATGTAGCAACAGTTTTGGATTGAACTCACGGAATCGTCATGATGTAAGAGGGATTTTGACAGTTTTTTTTTCGAAGAACGAGCTCTTGTATAGTTGGATTGTCGGCGTTCGAAGAATTGAGGACAACTTTCGCACACGGTGTTCGTTCTGGGCCCATAAGTACTTTTCGAAAATGTAGCGACCATTTTGGATTGAACTCTCGGCTCCATCGTGACGTAAGAGGGATCTAAGCCATTTGTTTTTGAAGAACGAGCATTTGCAAATTTGGATTGTCGTCGTTCGAATAATTGAGCGTAACTTTTGCACACGATGTTCGTTTTGGGCCCATAAGTACTTTTCGAAAATGTAGCAACAGTTTTAGATTGAGCTCAGAGCTTTACCGTGATGTATGAGGGATTTTGGGTGTTTGTTTATCAAAGAATGAGCACTTGCAAATTTGGATTGTCGACGTTCGAATAATTGTGCGTAACTTTTGTACACGGTGTCTGTTTTGGGCCCATAAGTACTTTTCGAAAATGTAACGACCATTTTGGATTGAACTCATGGCATTGTCGTGACGTAAGAGGGATTTCGATCGTTTGTTTTTCGAAGAACGAGCACTTGCATAGTTGAATTGTTGGCATTCGAAGAATTGAACGTAACCTTTGCACACGGTGTCCGTTTTCGATCCATAAGTACTTTTCAAAAACATAACGACCATTTTGGATTGAACTCACGGCATCATCGTGACGTAAGAGGGATTTCGACCGTTTGTTTTTCGAAGAGTGAGCAGTTGCGTATATTGTCGACGTTCGAAGAATTGAGCGTAACTTTTGCACACGGTGTTCGTTTTGGGCCCATAAGTACTTTTCGAAAATATAGCAACAGTTTCAGATTGAACTCACGGCATCGTCATGATGTAAGAGGGATTTCAACCATTTGTTTTTTGAAGAACTAGCTCTTGCATAGTTGGATTGTCGGCGTTCGAAGAATTGAGCGCAACTTTTGCACATGGTGTCCGTTCTGGGCCCATAAGTACTTTTCGAAAATGTAGTGACCGTTTTTGATTGAACTCACTGGACAGTCGTGACGTAAGAGGGATTTCGGTCATTTGTTTTTTGAAGAACGAGCATTTGCATATTTGGATTGTCGGCGTTCGAATAATTGAGTGTAACTTTTGAACACGGTGTCCGTTTTGGGCCCATAAGTACTTTTCGAAAATGTAGCAACAGTTTTAGATTGAACTCAAAGCTTTATCGTAACATATGAGGGATTTTAGGCGTTATTTTTCGAAGAACGAGCACTTACATATTTGGATTGTCAGTGATCGAAGAATTGATCGTAACTTTTACACACAGTTTCCGTTTTGGGCCCATAAGTACTTTTCGAAAATGTAGCGACCCTTTTGGATAGAACTCACCACTTTGCCATGACGTATGAGGGATTTCGAGTGTTTGTTTTTCGATGAACGAGCACTAGCATATTTGGATTGTCGACGTTCGAAGAATTGAGCGTAACTTTTACATACATTGTCCGTTTTGGGCCCATAAGTACTTTTTGAAAATGTAACGACCGTTTTGGATTAAAGTCATGGCATCTTCATGACATAAGAGGGATTTCGATTGCTTGTTTTTCGAAGAATGAGCAGTTGCGTATTTGGATTATCGGCGTTCGAAGAATTGAGCGTAACTTTTGCACACGGTGTCCGTTTTTGGCCCATAAGTACTTTTCGGAAATGTAGCGACCGTTTTGGATTGAACTCATGGCATCGTCATGACATAAGAGGGATTTCGACCTTTTGTTTTTCGAAGAATGAGCACTTACATAATTGGATTGTCGGCGTTCGAAAAATTGACCGTAACTTTTGCACACGGTGTCCATTTTGGGCTCATAAGTACTTTTCGGAAAGGTAGCGACCATTTTTTATTGAACTCACCGCTTTGTCGTGATGTATGAGGGATTTTGGGTGTTTGTTTTTCGAAGAACAAGCACTTGCATATTTGGATTGTCAGTGTTCGAAGAATTGAGTGTAACTTTTACACATGGTGTCCCAAAACGGGCCCATAAGTACTTTTCGAAAATGTAGCGACAGTTTTGGATTGAACTCACGGCATCTTCCTGACGTAAGAGGGATTTTGACCGTTTGTTTTTCGAAGAACGAGCTCTTGCATAGTTGGATTGTCAGCGTTCAACTAATTAAGCGCAACTTTTGCACACGATGTCCGTTCTGGGCCCATAAGTACTTTTCGAAAATGTAGCGACTGTTTTGGATTGAACTCACGGCACCATCATGATGTAAGAGGGATTTCGGCCATTTGTTTTTTGAAGAACAAGCATTTTCATATTTGGATTGTCGGCGTTCGAATAATTGAGCGTAACTTTTGAACACGGTGTCCGTTTTGGGCCCATAAGTACTTTTCGAAAATGTAGCAACAGTTTTAGATTGAACTCATAGCTTTATCATTACGTATGAGGTATTTCGGGTGTTATTTATTGAAGAACAAGCACTTGCATATTTGGATTGTTGGTGATCGAAGAATTGATCGTAACTTTTACACACAGTTTCCGTTTTGGGCCCATAAGTACTTTTCGAAAATGTAGCGACCCTTTTGGATAGAACTCACCACTTTGCCATGACGTATGAGGGATTTCGAGTGTTTGTTTTTCGATGAACGAGCACTAGCATATTTGGATTGTCGACGTTCGAAGAATTGAGCGTAACTTTTACATACATTGTCCGTTTTGGGCCCATAAGTACTTTTTGAAAATGTAACGACCGTTTTGGATTAAAGTCATGGCATCTTCATGACATAAGAGGGATTTCGATTGCTTGTTTTTCGAAGAATGAGCAGTTGCGTATTTGGATTATCGGCGTTCGAAGAATTGAGCGTAACTTTTGCACACGGTGTCCGTTTTTGGCCCATAAGTACTTTTCGGAAATGTAGCGACCGTTTTGGATTGAACTCATGGCATCGTCATGACATAAGAGGGATTTCGACCTTTTGTTTTTCGAAGAATGAGCACTTACATAATTGGATTGTCGGCGTTCGAAAAATTGACCGTAACTTTTGCACACGGTGTCCATTTTGGGCTCATAAGTACTTTTCGGAAAGGTAGCGACCATTTTTTATTGAACTCACCGCTTTGTCGTGATGTATGAGGGATTTTGGGTGTTTGTTTTTCGAAGAACAAGCACTTGCATATTTGGATTGTCAGTGTTCGAAGAATTGAGTGTAACTTTTACACATGGTGTCCCAAAACGGGCCCATAAGTACTTTTCGAAAATGTAGCGACAGTTTTGGATTGAACTCACGGCATCTTCCTGACGTAAGAGGGATTTTGACCGTTTGTTTTTCGAAGAACGAGCTCTTGCATAGTTGGATTGTCAGCGTTCAACTAATTAAGCGCAACTTTTGCACACGATGTCCGTTCTGGGCCCATAAGTACTTTTCGAAAATGTAGCGACTGTTTTGGATTGAACTCACGGCACCATCATGATGTAAGAGGGATTTCGGCCATTTGTTTTTTGAAGAACAAGCATTTTCATATTTGGATTGTCGGCGTTCGAATAATTGAGCGTAACTTTTGAACACGGTGTCCGTTTTGGGCCCATAAGTACTTTTCGAAAATGTAGCAACAGTTTTAGATTGAACTCATAGCTTTATCATTACGTATGAGGTATTTCGGGTGTTATTTATTGAAGAACAAGCACTTGCATATTTGGATTGTTGGTGATCGAAGAATTGAGAGTAACTTTTGCACACGGTGTCCGTTTTGTGCCCATAAGTACTTTTCGAAGATGTAACGATCGTTTTGGATTGAACTCATGGCATCTTCATGACATAAGAGGGATTTCAATCGTTTGTTTTTCGAAGAACGAGCACTTGCGTATTTGGATTGTCGACGCTCGAAGAATTAAGCGCAACTTTTGTACACGGTGTCCGTTTTCGGCCCATAAGTACTTTTCAGAAATGTAGCGACCATTTTGGATTGAACTCACGGCAGAGTCGTGACATAAGAGGGATTTTGACCGTTTGTTTTTCGAAGAATGAGCTCTTGCATATTTAGATTGCCAGCGTTCGAAAAATTGACTGTAACTTTTGCACACGGTGTCCGTTTTGGGCCCATAAGTACTTTTCAAAAATGTGGCGACCGTTTCTGGATTGAACTCACCACTTTGCCATGACATATGAGGGATTTCGGGTGTTTGTTTTCCGAAAAATGAGCACTTGTATATTTGGATTGTCAGCGTTTGAAGAATTGACCATAACTTTTGCACACGGTGTCCGTTTTGGGCCCATAAGTACTTTTCGAAAATGTAGCGACCATTTTGGATTGAACTCACCACTTTGCCATGATGTATGAGGGGTTTTGGGTGTTTGTTTTTCAAAAAATGAGCATTTGCATATTTGGATTGTCGACGTTCGAAGAATTGTGTGTAACTTTTGCACACGGTGTCCGTTTTTGGCCCATAAGTACTTTTCAAAAATGTAACGATCGTTTTCGATTGAACTCGTTGCATCTTCATGATGTAAGAGGGATTTTGATCGTTTGTTTTTCGAAGAATGAGCAGTTGCGTACTTGGATTATCGGCATTCGAAGAATTGAGCATAACTTTTGCACACGGTGTCCGTTTTGGGCCCATATGTACTTTTCGAAAATGTAGCGACCGTTTTGGATTGAACTCATGGAATTGTCATGACGTAAGAGGGATTTCAGGTGTTTTTTTTTGAAAAATGAGCACTTGTATATTTAGATTGTTGGCGTTTGAAAAATTTAATCGCAACTTTTGAACACAGTGTCCGTTCTGGGCCCATGAATACTTTTCAAAAATGTGGTGACCATTTTGGATTGAACTCACGGCACCGTCATGATGTAAGAGGGATTTCGGCCATTTTTTTTTTGAAAAATGAGCATTTGCATATTTGGATTGTCGACGTTTGAAGAATTGAGTGTAACGTTTGCACACGGTGTCTGTTTTGGGCCCATAAGTACTTTTCAAAAATGTAACGACCGTTTTGGATTGGACTCATGGCATCATCATGATGTAAGAGGGATTTTGACCATTTGTTTTTTAAAGAACGACCACTTGCGTATTTGGATTGTCGACGTTCGAAGAATTGAGCGTAACTTTTGCATACGGTGTCCGTTTTGGGCCCATAAGTACTTTTCGAAAATGTGGCGACCATTTTGGATTGAACTCACGGCATCGTTGTGACGTAAGAGGGATTTCGACCATTTTTTTCGAAGAACGAGCACTTGCATATTTGGATTGTTGGCGTTCGAAAAATCGACCGCAACTTTTGCACACGGTGTCCGTTTCGGGCCCATAAGTACTTTTCAGAAATGTAGCGACCGTTTTGGATTGAACTCACCGCTTTGCCGTGATGTATGAGGGATTTTAGGTGTTTGTTTTTCGAAGAACGAGCACTTGCATATTTGGATTGTCGACGTTCGAAGAATTGAGAGTAACTTTTGCATACGGTGTTCATTTTGGGCCCATAAGTACTTTTCGAAAATGTAACGACCATTTTGGATTGAACTCATTGCATTGTCATGGCGTAAGAGGGATTTCGACCGTTTGTTTTTTGAAGAACGAGCACTTACATATTTGGATTGTCGGTGTTCGAAGAATTGAGCGTAACTTTTGCGCAAGGTGTCCGTTTTGGGGCCATAAGTACTTTTTGGAAATGTAGCAACCGTTTTGGATTGAACTCACGGCATCATCATGACGTAAGAGGGATTCTGTCCATTTGTTTTTCGAAGAACAAGCACTTGCATATTTGGATTGTCGGCGTTCGAAAAATTGATCGTAACTTTTGTACACGGTGTCCATTTTGGGCCTAGAAGTACTTTTCGAAAATGTGGCGACCATTTTGGATTGAACTCACCACTTTGCCATGATGTATGAGGGATTTCAGGTGTTTATTTTTCGAAGAACGAGCACTTGCATAATTGGATTGTCGACGTTCGAAAAATTGAGCGTAACTTTTGCACACGGTGTCCGTTTTGGGCCCATAAGTACTTTTCAAAAATGTCGCGACAGTTTTGGATAGAACTCACACCATTGTCATGACGTAAGAGGGATTTCGACCATATCTTTTTTGAAGAACGAGTACTTGCATGTTTGGATTGTCGACATTCGAAGAATTGAGCATAACTTTTGCACACGGTGTCCGTTTTGGGCCCATAAGTACTTTTCGAAAAGGTAGCGACCATTTTTGATTGAACTCACCGCTTTACCATAACGTCTAAGGGATTTCGGGTGTTTGTTTTTCGAAGAATGAGCACTTGCATATTTGGATTTTCGGCGTTCGAAGAATTGAGCGTAACTTTTGCACACGGTGTCCGTTTTGGGCCCATAAGTACTTTTCGAAAATGTAGTGACAGTTTTGGATTGAACTCACGACATCATCGTGATGTAAGAGGGATTTTGACGGTTTGTTTTTCGAAGAACGAGCTCTTGCATAGTTGGACTGTCGACGTTCGAAGAATTGAGCGCAACTTTTGCACACGGTGTCCGTTCTGGGCCCATAAGTACTTTTCGGAAATGTATCGATCGTTTTGGGTTGAACTCACTGCACCGTAGTGACGCAAGAGGGATTTCGACCATTTGTTTTTTGAAGAATGAGCATTTACATATTTGGATTGTCAGCGTTCGAAAAATTGTTCGTAACTTTTGCACACAGTGTCCATTTTGGTCCCATAAGTACTTTTCAAAAATGTGGCGACCGTTTTGGGTTGAACTCACCACTTTCCCATGATGTATGAGGGATTTCGGCTGTTTGATTTTCGAAGAATGAGCACTTGCGTATTTGGATTGTCAGCGTTCAAAGAATTGAGCGTAACTTTTGCACTCGGTGTCCGTTTTGGGCCCATAAGTACTTTTCGAAAATGTAGCGACAGTTTTGGATTGAACTCACGGAATCGTCGTGATGTAAGAGGGATTTCGATTGTTTGTTTTTCGAAGAACGAGCTCTTGCATAGTTGGATTGTCGGTGTTCGAAGAATTGAGCGCAACTTTTGCACACGGTGTCCGTTCTGGGCCCATAAGTACTTTTTGGAAATGTAGCGACCGTTTTGGATTGAACTCATGGCACCATCATGACGTAAGATGGATTTCGGCCATTTGTTTTTTGAAGAATAAGCATTTGCATATTTGGATTGTCAGCGTTTGAATAATTGAGCGTAACTTTTGAACACGGTGTCCGTTTTTGGCCCATAAGTACTTTTCGAAAATGTAGCAACAGTTTTAGATTGAACTCATAGCTTTACCGTGACGTAATAGGGATTTCGAGCGTTATTTTTCGAAAAATGAGCACTTGCATATTTGGATTGTCGGTGATCGAGGAATTGAACGTAACTTTTGCACACGGTTTCTGTTTTGGGCACATAAGTACTTTTCAGAAGTGTAGCGACCATTTTGGATAGAACTCACCACTTTACCGTGACGTATGAGGGATTTCGGGTGTTTATTTTTCGATGAACGAGCACTTGCATATTTGGGTTGTCGACGTTCGAAGAATTGATCATAACTTTTGCACACGGTGTCCATTTTTGGCCCATAAGTACTTTTCAAAAATGTAACGATCGTTTTGGATTGAACTCATGGCATCTTCGTGATGCAAGAGGGATTTGGATTGTTTGTTTTTCGAAGAACGTGCACTTGCATATTTGGATTGTCGGCGTTCGAAGAATTGAGCGTAACTTTTGCACACGGTGTCCGTTTTGGGCCCATAAGTACTTTTCAAAAATGTAACGATCGTTTTGGATTGAACTCATGGTATCTTCGTGATGTAAGAGGGATTTGGATTGTTTGTTTTTCGAAGAACGTGCACTTGCATATTTGGATTGTCGGCGTTCGAAGAATTGAGCGTAACTTTTGCACACGGTGTCCGTTTTGGGCCCATAAGTACTTTTCAAAAATGTAGCGACCATTTTGGATTGAACTCATGACATCATCATGACGTAAGAGGGATTTTGACCGTTTGTTTTTCGAAGAACGAGCACTTGCATATTTGGATTTTCGGCGTTCAAAAAATTGACCGTAACTTTTGTACACGGTGTTCGTTTTGGGCCCATAAGTACTTTTCAAAAATGTAGCGACCGTTCTGGATTTAACTCACCGCTTTGCCGTGAGTTATGAGGGATTTCGGGTGTTTTTGTTTTCGAAGAACGAGCACTTGCATAGTTGGATTGTCGGCGTTCAAAGAATTGAGCGTAACTTTTACACACGATGTCCGTTTTGGGCCCATAAGTACTTTTCGAGAATGTAGCGGCCGTTTTGGATTGAACTCACTGCATCGTCGTGACGTAAGTGAGTTTTCGACCATTTGTTTTCTGAAGAATGAGCATTTGTATATTTGGATTGTCGGCATTTGAAAAATTGAGAGTAACTTTTGTACACTGTGTCCGTTTCGGGCCCATAAGTACTTTTCGAAAATGTAGCGACACTTTTGGATTGAACTAACGGCATCATCGTGACGTAAGAGGGATTTCGACCGTTTATTTTTCGAAGAACGAGCTCTTCCATTGTTGGATTGTCGGCATTCGAAGAATTGAGCGCAACTTTTGCACACAGTGTCCGTTCTGGGCCCATAAGTACTTTTCGAAAATGTAGCGACCGTCTTGGATTGAACTCACGGCACCATCGTGACCTAAGACGGATTTCGACCATTTGTTTTTTGAAGAACGAACATTTGCATATTTGGATTGTCGGCGTTCGAATAATTTAGCGCAACTTTTGAACACGATGTCCGTTTTGGGCCCATAAGTACTTTTCGAAAATGTAGCAACAGTTTTAGATTGAACTCACAGCTTTATCGTGACGTATGAGGGATTTCAGGCATTATTTTTTGAAAAATGAGCACTTGCATATTTGGATTGTCGGTGATCGAAGAATTGAACGCAACTTTTCCACACGGTTTTCGTTTTGGGCCCATGAGTACTTTTCGGAAGTGTAGCGACCGTTTTGGATATAACTCACCACTTTGCCGTGATGTAGAAGGGATGTCGGGTGCTTGTTTTTCGATGAACGAGCACTTGCATATTTGGGCTGTCGGCATTCGAAGAATTGAGCATAACTTTTGCACACGGTGTCCGTTTTGGGCCTATAAGTACTTTTCGAAAATGTAACGACCGTTTTGGATCGAACTCATGGCATCTTCATGACATAAGAGGGATTTCGATCGTTTGTTTTTCGAAGAACGAGCACTTGCGCATTTGGATTGTTGGCATTCGAAGAATTGAGCGTAACTTTTGCACACGGTGTCCATTTTGGGCCCATCAATACTTTTCAAAAATGTAGCGACCATTTTGGATTAAACTCATGACATCATCATGACGTAAGAGGGATTTCGACCGTTTGTTTTTCAAAGTACGAGCACTTGCATATTTGGATTTTCGACGTTCGGAAAATTGACCGTAACTTTTGCACACGGTGTCCGTTTTGAGCCCATAAGTACTTTTCAAATATGTAGCGACCGTTTTGGATTGAACTCACCACTTTTCCATGACGTATGAGGGATTTCAGGTGTTTTTTTTTTGAGGAACGAGCACTTACATATTTGGATTGTCAGCGTTCGAAGAATTGAACGTAACTTTTGTACACGGTGTCCGTTTTGGGCCCATAAGTACTTTACGGAAATGTAGCGACCGTTTTGGATTGAATACTTTACGGAAATGTAGCGATCGTTTTGGATTGAACTCATGGCATCGTCGTGATGTAAGTGGGATTTCGACTATTTTTTTTCAAAGAACGAGCATTTGCATATTTGGATTGTCGGCGTTCGAAAAATTGAGCGTAACTTTTGCACACGGTGTCCGTTTCGGGCCCATTAGTACTTTTCGGAAATGTAGCGATAGTTTTGGATTGAACTCACGGCTTTACCTTGACGTATTAGGGATTTCAAGCATTATTTTTCGAAGAACGAGCACTTGCATATTTAGATTGTCGACGTTCGAAGAATTGAGCGTAACGTTTGCACACGATTTCCGTTTTGGGCCCATAAGTATTTTTCGAAAACGTAGCGACCCTTTTGGATAGAACTCACCGCTTTGCCGTGATGTATGATGGCTTTCGGCTGTTTGTTTTTCGAAGAACAAGCACTTACATATTTGTATTGCCGGCGTTCAAAGAATTGAGCTTAACTTTTACACACGGTGCTCGTTTTGGCCCATAAGTACTTTTCGAAAATGTAACGACCATTTTGGATTGAATTCATGGCATCATCGTGATGTAAGAGGGATATCGACCGTCTGTTTTTTGAAGAACAAGCACTTGCATATTTGGATTGTCGACGTTCGAAAAATTGAGCGTAACTTTTGCAAACGGCGTCCGTTTTGGTCCCATAAGTACTTTTCAGAAATGTTGCGACCGTTTTAGATTGAACTCACGGTACCATCATGACGTAAGAGGGATTTCAGTCATTTGCTTTTTGAAGAACGAGCATTTGCATATTTTGATTGTCGGCGTTCGAATAATTGAGCTTAACTTTTGCACACGGTGTCGGTTTTGTGCCCATAAGTACTTTTCGAAAATGTAGCAATAGTTTTAGATTCAACTCACAGCTTTACCGTGACGTATGAGGGATTTCTGGTGTTTGTTTTACGAAGTATGAGCACTTGTATATTTAGATTGTCGACATTCGAAGAATTGAGCGTAAATTTTGCACACGGTCTCTGTTTTGGGCCAATAAGTACTGTTAAAAAATGTAACAATCGTTTTGGATTGAACTCACGGCATCGTCGTGATGTAAGAGGGATTTCGACCATTTTCTTTTCGAAGAATGAGCACTTGCATATTTGGATTGTCGGCATTCAAAAAATTGACCTTAACTTTTACACACGGTGTCCGTTTTGGGCCCATAAGTACTTTTTAGAAATGTAGCGACCATTTTGGATTGAACTCATCACTTTACTGTGACGTATGAGGGATTTCAGGTGTTTGTTTTTCGAAGAACGAGCACTTGCATATTTGGATTGTCGACGTTCGAAGAATTGAGTGTAACTTTTGCACACGGTGTTCGTTTTTGACCCATAAGTACTTTTAAAAGGTAACGACCATTTTGGATTGAACTCATTACATCATCGTGATGTATGAGGGATTTTGACCATTTGTTTTTCGAAGAACGGTCACTTGCGTATTTGGATTGTCGGCGTTCGAAGAATTGAGCGTAACTTTTGCAAACGGTGTCCGTTTTGGGCCCATAAGTACTTTTCGAAAATGTAGCGACCGTTTTGGATTGAACCCATGGCATCGTCGCGACGTAAGAGGGATTTTGACCGTTTGTTTTTCGAAGAACAAGCACTTGCATATTTGGATTGTTGGCGCTCGAAAAATTGACCGTAACTTTTGCACACGGCGTCCATTTTGGGCCCATAAGTACTTTTCAAAAATGTGGCGACCGTTTTGGATTGAACTCACCCCTTTTCCGTGACGTATGAGGGATTTCAGGTGTTTATTTTTGGAAGAACGAGCACTTGCATATTTGGATTGTCAGCATTCTAAGAATTGAGCGTAACTTTTGCACACGGTGTCCATTTTGGGCCCATAAGTACTTTTCAAAAATGTTACGACAGTTTTGGATTGAACTCACGGCATCATTGTGACGTAAGAGGGATTTCGGCCGTTTGTTTTCCGAAGAACAAGTACTTGCGTGTTTGGATTGTCGGCATTCGAAGAATTGAGCGTAACTTTTGCACACGGTGTTCGTTTTGGGCCCATAAGTACTTTTCAAAAAGGTAGCGACCATTTTTGATTGAACTCACCGCTTTTCCATAACGTCTAAGGGATTTCGGGTGTTTATTTTTCGAAGAATGAGCACTTGCATATTTGGATTGTCGGCGTTCGAAGAATTGAGCTTAACTTTTGCACACGGTGTCCGTTTTGGGCCCATAAGTACTTTTCGAAAATGTAGCAAAAGTTTTGGATTGAACTCACGACATCGTCGTGATGTAAGAGGGATTTTGACCGTTTGTTTTTTGAAGAATGAGCTCTTGCATAGTTGGATTGTCGACGTTCAAAGAATTGAGCGCAACTTTTGCACACGGTGTCCGTTCTAGGACCATAAGTACTTTTCGAAAATGTATCGATTGTTTTGCGTTGAACTCACTGCACCGTAGTGACGCAAGAGGGATTTCGACCGTTTGTTTTTTGAAGAACTAGCATTTGCATATTTGGATTGTCGGCGTTCGAATAATTGAGCGTAACTTTTGAACACGGTGTCCGTTTTGGGCCCATAAGTACTTTTCAAAAATGTAGCAACAGTTTTAGTTTGAATTCACAGTTTTATCGTGATGTATGTGGGATTTCGGGTGTTTATTTTTCGAAGAATGAGCACTTGCATATTTGGATTGTCGGCGTTCGAAGAATTGAGCGTAACTTTTGCACACGGTGTCCGTTTTGGGCCCATAAGTACTTTTCGAAAATGTAGCAAAAGTTTTGGATTGAACTCACGACATCGTCGTGATGTAAGAGGGATTTTGACCGTTTGTTTTTTGAAGAACGAGCTCTTGCATAGTTGGATTGTCGACGTTCGAAGAATTTAGCGCAACTTTTGCACACGGTGTCCGTTCTGGGACCATATGTACTTTTCGAAAATGTATCGACTGTTTTGGATTGAACTCACAGCATCGTCGTGACGTAAGAGGGATTTCGACCATTTGTTTTTTGAAGAACGAGCACTTGAATATTTGGATTGTCAGCGTTCGAAAAATTGATCGTAACTTTTGCACACGGTGTCCGTTTTAGGCCCATAAGTACTTTTCGGAAGTGTAGCGACCGTTTTGGATTGAACTCATGGCATCATCGTGATGTAAGAGGGATTTTGACTGTCTATTTTTCAAAGAACGAGCACTTGCATATTTGGATTGTCGACGTTCGAAAAATTGACCCTAACTTTCAGACACGGCGTCCGTTTTGGGCCCATAATACTTTTCGAAAATGTAGGGACCGTTTGGGATTGTACTCACTGCTTTGCCATGACGTATGAGGGATTTTGGGTGTTTTTTTTCAAAGAAAGAGCACTTGCATATTTGGATTGTCGGCATTCGAAGAATTGAGCGTAACTTTTACAAACGGTATCTATTTTGGGCCCATAATTACTTTTCGGAAATGCAACAACCGTTTGGGATTGAACTCATGGCATCGTCGTGACATAAGAGGGATTTAGACCTTTTTTTCGAAGAACGAGCACTTGCGTATTTGGATTGTCGGCGTTCGAAGAATTGAGCATAACTTTTGCACACGGTGTCCATTTTGGGCCCATAAGTACTTTTTCGAAATTTAGCGACAGTTTTGGAATGAACTCACGGAATCATCGTGACGTAAGAGGGATTTTGACCGTTTGTTTTTTGAAGAACGAGCCCTTGCATAGTTGGATTGTCGACGGTCGAATAATTGAGCGTAACTTTTGAACACGGTGTCCGTTTTGGGCTCATAAGTACTTTTCAAAAATGTAGCAACAGTTTAGATTGAACTCACAGCTTTATCATGATGTATAAGGGATTTCGGGCATTATTTTTCAAAGAACGAGCACTTGCATATTTAGATTGTCGGTGATCGAAGAATTTAGCGTAACTTTTGCACACGGTTTCCGTTTTGGGCCCATAAGTAATTTTTGAAAATGTAGCGACCCTTTTGGATAGAACTCACCACTTTCCCGTGATGTATGAGGGATTTCGAGTGTTTGTTTTTCCAAGAACGAGCACTTACATATTTGGATTGTCGGCATTCGAAGAATTGAGCGTAACTTTTGCATACGGTGTCCGTTTTGGGCCCATAAGTATTTTTCGAAAATGTAACGACCATTTTGGATTGAACTCACGGTATTGTCATAACGTGAGAGGGATTTCGACTGTTTATTTTTCGAAGAACGAGCACTTGCATATTTGGATTGTCGACGTTCAAAAAATTGATCGTAATTTTTACACACGGTGTTCGTTTTGGGCCCATAAGTACTTTTCGAAAATTTAGGGACCATTTTGAATTGTACTCACCGCTTTGCCGTGACGTATGAGGGATTTTGGGTGTTCGTTTTTCGAAGAACGAGCCCTTGCATATTTGGATTGTCAGCGTTCGAAGAATTTAGCGTAACTTTTACACACGGTGTCCATTTTGGGCCCATAAGTACTTTTCGAAAATGTAACGACCGTTTTAGATTGAATTCATGGCATCGTCGTGACGTAAGATGGATTTCGACCATTTTTCCGAAGAACGAGCACTTGCATATTTGGATTGTCGGCGTTCGAAGAATTAAGCGTAACTTTTGCACACGGTGTCTACTTTGGGCCCATAAGTACTTTTCGAAAATGTAGCGACAGTTTTGGATTGAACTCATGGCATCGTCGTGATGTAAGAGGGATTTCGACCATTTGTTTTTCGAAGAATGAGCTCTTGCATATTTGGATTGTCGGCATTCGAATAATTGAGCGTAACTTTTGAACACGGTGTCCGTTTTAGGCCCATAAGTACTTTTTCAAAAATGTAGCAACAATTTTAGATTGAACTCACAGCTTTATCATGACGTATGAGGGATTTCGGGCATTATTTTTCGAAGAACGAGCACTTGAATATTTGGATTGTCGGTGATCGAAGAATTGAGCGTAACTTTTGCACACGATTTCCGTTTTGGGCCCATAACTACTTTTCAGAAATGTAGCGACCCTTTTGGCTAGAACTCACCACTTTGCTGTGACGTATGAGGGATTTTAGGTGTTTGTTTTTTGAAGAACGAGCACTTGCATATTTGTATTGGCGGCGTTCGAAGAATTGAGCGTAACTTTTGCACATGGTGTCCGTTTTGGGCCCATAAGTACTTTTTGAAAATGTAACGTCCGTTTTGGATTGAACTCATGGCATCGTCATGACGTAAGAGGGATTTCGATCGTTTGTTTTTTGAAGAATGAGCACTTGCGAATTTGGGTTGTCGGCGTTCGAAGAATTGAGTGTAACTTTTGCACACGTGTCTTTTTTGGGCCCATAAGTACTTTTTGGAAATGTAGCAACCGTTTTGGATTGAACTCACGGCATCTTCGTGATGTAAGAGAGATTTTGAACATTTGTTTTTTGAAGAACGAGGACTTACATATTTGGATTGTCGGCGTTCGAAAAATTGACCGTAACTTTTGCACACGATTTTCGTTTTGGGCCCATAAGTACTTTTCGAAAATGTAGCGACCCTTCTGGATAGAACTCACCGCTTTATCATGACGTATGAGGGATTTTGGGTGTTTATTTTTCGAAGAATGAGCAATTGCATATTTGGATTGTCGACGTTCGAAGAATTGAGCGTAACTTTTGCACAAGGTGACCGTTTTGGGCCCATAAGTACTTTTCGGAGATGTAACGACCATTTTATATTGAACTCATGGCATCATCATGACGTAAGAGGAATTTCGATAGTTTGTTTTTCGAAGAACGAGCACTAGCGTATTTGGATTGTCGACGTTAGAAGAATGAGCATACCTTTGGCACACCGTGTCCGTTTTGGGCCCATAAGTACTTTTCGGAAAGGTAGCGACCATTTTGGATTGAACTCATCGCTTTTCCGTGACATATGAGGGATTTTGGGTGTTTTTTTTCGAAGAACGAGCACTTGCATATTTGGATTGTTGACTTTCGAAGAATTGAGCGTAACTTTTGCACATGGTGTCCGTTTTGGGCCCGAAGAATTGAGCGTAACTTTTGCACTTGGTGTCCGTTTTGGGCCCATAAGTACTTTTCGAAAATGTAGCGACAGTTTTGGATTGAACTCATGACATCGTCATGACGTAAGAGGGATTTTAACCATTTGTTTTTCGAAGAATGAGCACTTGCATATTTGGATTGTCGGCTTTCAAAGAATTGAGCGTAACTTTTGCACACGGTGTCCGTTTTGAGCCCATAAGTACTTTTCGAAAATGTAGCGACAGTTTTGGATTGAACTCACGGCATCTTCGTGATGTATGAGGGATTTTAATCATTTGTTTTTCGAAAAACGAGCACTTGCACATTTGGATTGTCGACGTTCGAAAAATTGACCGTAACTTTTGCACACGTTGTCCATTTTTGGACCATAAGTACTTTTCGGAAATGTGGCGACCGTTTCGGATTGAACTCACCACTTTGCCATGACGTATGAGGGATTTCGGGGTTTATTTTTCGAAGAACGAGGACTTGCGTTTTGGATTGTCGGCGTTCGAAGAATTGAGCGTAACTTTTGCACACGGTGTCCGTTTTGGGCCCATAAGTACTTTTCGAAAATGTAGCAACAGTTTTGGATTGAACTCACGGCATCATCATGACGTAAGAGGGATGCTGACATTTTTTCAAAGAACGAGCTCTTGCATTGTTGGATTGTCGGCGTTTGAAGAATTGAGCGTAACTTTTGCACACGGTGTTCGTTTTGGGCCCATAAGTACTTTTCGAAAATGTAGTGACCATTTTGGATTGAACTCATGGCATCCTCGAGATGTAAGAAGGATTTTTACCATTTTGTTTTTCGAAGAACGAGCACTTGCATATTTAGATTGTCGGCGTTCGAAAAATTGACCGTAACTTTTGCACACGGTGTCCATTTTGGGCCCATAAGTACTTTTCGAAAATGTAGCGACCATTTTAGATTGAACTCACCACTTTGCCATGATGTATGAGGGATTTCAAGTGTTTGTTTTTCGAAGAACAAGCACTTGCATATTTGGATTGTCGGCGTTCGAAAAATTGGCCGTAACTTTTGCACACGGTGTCCATTTTTGGCCCATAAGTACTTTTTGGAAATGTGGCGATCGTTTCGGATTGAACTCACCACTTTGCCGTGACATATGAGGGATTTCGAGTGTTTGTTTTTCGAAGAACGAGGACTTGCGTATTTGGATTGTCGGCGTTCGAAGAATTGAGCGTAACTTTTACACACGGTGTCCGTTTTGGGCCCATAAGTACTTTTCAAAAATGTAGCGACAGTTTTGGATTGAACTCACGAGATCATCGTGATGTAAGAGGGATGTCGGCCATTTATTTTTCAAAGAACGAGCTCTTGCATAGTTGGATTGTCAGCGTCTGAAGAATTGAGCGTAACTTTTGGACACGGTGTCCATTTTGGGCCCATAAGTACTTTTCGAAAATGTAGCGACCGTTTTGGATTGAACTCATGGCATCGTCGTGACATAAGAGGGATTTCGACCATTTTTTTCAAGGAATGAGCACTTGCATATTTAGATTGTTGGCGTTCGAAAAATTGACTGTAACTTTTGCACACGTTGTCCATTTTTGGCCCATAAGTACTTTTTGAAAAATGTAGCGATCGTTTTGGATTGAACTCACCATTTTGCCATGATGTATGAGGGATTTCGGGCTTTTGTTTGTTGAAAAATGAGCATTTGCATATTTGGATTGTCGGCGTTCGAAGAATTGAGCGTAACTTTTGCACACGGTGTCCGTTTTGGGCCCATAAGTACTTTTCGGAAATGTGATGACCATTTTGGATTGAACTCATGGCATCGTCGTGATGTATTAGGGATTTTAACCATTTGTTTTTCGAAGAACGAGCACTTATGTATTTAGATTGTCGACGTTCGAAGAATTGAGCGTAACTTTTGCACACGGTGTCCGTTTTGGGGCCGTATGTACTTTTCGAAAATGTAGCGACAGTTTGGGATTGAACTCACGACATCGTCGTGACATAAGAGGGATTTCGACCTTTTGTTTTCCGAAGAACGAGCTCTTGCGTAGTTGGGTTGCCGACATTCGAAGAATTGAGCGTAACTTTAGCACACGGTGTCCATTCTGGGCCCATAAGTACTTTTCGAAAATGTAGCGACCATTTTGGATTGAACTCACGGCACCGTCGTGACATAAGAGGAGTTTTGGCCATTTGTTTATTGAAGAATGAACATTTGCAAATTTGGATTGTCGGCGTTCGAATAATTGAGCGTAACTTTTCCACACGGTATCCGTTTTGGGCCCATAAGTACTTTTCGAAAATGTAGCAACATTTTTAGATTGAGCTCACAGCTTTACCATGATGTATGAGGGATTTCAGGTGTTTGTTTTTCAAAGAACGAGCACTTGCATATTTGGATTGTAGGTGTTCGAAGAATTGAGCTTAACATTTGCACACGGTGTCCGTTTTGCGCCCATAAGTACTTTTCGGAAATGTAATGACCGTTTTGGATTGAACTCATGCCATCGTCGTGATGTAAGAGGGATTTCGACCGTTTGTTTTTCGAAGAACGAGCACTTGCGTATTTGGATTGTCGGCGTTCGAAGAATTGAGCGTAACTTTTGCACCCGTTATCCGTTTATGGCCCATAAGTACTTTTCGAAAATGTAGCGACAATTTTGGATTGAACTCACGGCGTCATCGTGATGTAAGAGGGATTTTGACCGTTTATTTTTCGAAGAATGAGCACTTGCATAATTGGATTGTCGTCGTTCGAAAAATAGACCGTAACTTTTGCACACGGTGTCCGTTTTGGGCCCATAAGTACTTTTCAAAAATGTAGGGAACGTTTTGGATTGAACTCATTGCTTTTCCATGACGTATAATGGATTTTGGGTGTTTGTTTTTCAAAGAACGAGCACTTGCATAATTGGATTGTCGGCGTTCGAAGAATTGAGCGTAAATTTTGCACACGGTGTCCGTTTTGGGCCCATAAGTACTTTTCGAAAATGTAACGACCGTTTTGGATTGAACACATGGCATCGTCATGATGTAAGAGGGATTTCAACCGTTTGTTTTTCGAAGAACGAGCACTTGCATATTTGGATTGTTAGCTCTCGAAGAATTGAGTGTAACTTTTGCACACAGTGTCCGTTTTGGGCCCATAAGTACTTTTCGAAAATGTAGCGACAGTTTTGGACGGAACTCACGGAATCTTCATGATGTAAGAGAGATTTTGACCATTTGTTTTTCAAAGAATGAACACTTGCGTATTTGGATTGTCGACGTTCGAAGAATTGAGCGTAACTTTTGCACACGGTGTCCGTTTTGAGGCCATAAGTACTTTTCGGAAATGTAGCGACCATTTTGGATTGAACTCACGACATCATCATGATGTAAGAGGGATTTCGACCAGTTTTTCAAAGAACGAGCACTTGCATATTTGGATTGTCGGCGTTCGAAAAATTGAGAGTAACTTTTGCACACGGTGTCCATTTTGAGCCCATAAGTACTTTTCGAAAATGTAACGACCGTTTTGGATTGAACTCATGGCATATTCGTGACGTAGGAGATATTTCGATCGTTTGTTTTTCAAAGAACAAGCACTTGCGTATTTAGATTGTCGGCGTTTGAGGAATTGAGCGTAACTTTTGCACACGGTGTCCGTTTTGGGCCCATAATACTTTTCGGAGATGTAATGACCGTTTTGGATTGAACTCAAGGCATCGTCGTGATGTAAGAGGGATTTTGTCCGTTTGTTTTTCTAAGAACGAGCATTTGCGTATTTGGATTGTCGACGTTCGAAGAATTGAGCTTAACTTTTGCACACGGTGTCCGTTTTGGGGCCATAAGTACTTTTCGAAAATGTAGCTACCAGTTTGGATTAAACTCACGGCTTCATCATGACGTAAGAGGGATTTCGACCGTTTGTTTTTTTGAAGAACGAGCACTTGCATATTTGGATTGTCGGCGTTCGAAAAATTGAGCGTAACTTGTGCACACGGTGTCCATTTTGGGCCCATAAGTACTTTTCGAAAATGTAACTACCATTTTGGATTGAACTCATGGCATATTTGTGACGTAAGAGACATTTCGATCGTTTATTTTTCAAAGAATGAGCACTTGTATATTTGGATTGTCGGCGTTTGAAGAATTGAACGTAAATTTTGCACACGGTGTCCGTTTTGGGCCCATAAGTACTTTTCAAAAATGTAGTGACCGTTTTGGATTGAACTCACAGCATCGTGGTGATGTAAGAGGGATTTCAACTGTTTTTTTTTTGAAGATTGAGCACTTGCATAATTAGATTGTCGACGTTCGAAAAATTGATCGTAACTTTTGCACACGGTTTTCGTTTTGGGCCCATAAGTGCTTTTCGAAAATGTAGCGACCATTTTGGATTGAACTCACCACTTTACATCATGTATGAGGGATTTTGGGTGTTTGTTTTTCGAAAAATGAGCACTTGCATATTTGGATTGTTGGCATTCGAAGAATTGAGCGCAACTTTTGCACACAGTGTCCGTTTTGGGCCCATAAGTACTTTTCGGAGATGTAATGACAATTTTGGATTGAACTCATGGCATCGTCATGATGTAAGAGGGATTTCGACCATTTGTTTTTTGAAGAACGAGCACTTGCGTATTTGGATTGTCGACGTTCGAAGAATTGAGCGTAACTTTCAAACACGGTTTCCGTTTTGGGCCCAAAAGTACTTTTCAAAAATGTTGTAACAGTTTTAGATTGAACTCACAGCTTTATCATGATGTATGAGGGATTTTGGACGTTATTTGTTGAAGAACGAGCACTGGCATATTTGGATTGTCGATGATCGAAGAATTGAGCGTAACTTTTGCACACGGTTTCTGTTTTGGTCCCATAAGTACATTTTCGAAATGTAGTGACCCTTTTGGATAGAACTCACCACTTTGCCATTACGTATGAGAGATTTCGGGTGTTTTTTTTCAAAGTATGAGCACTTGCATAATTGGATTGTCGGCGTTCGAAGAATTGAGCGTAACTTTTGATCACGGTGTCTGTTTTGGGCCCATAAGTGCTTTTCGGAGATGTAACGACCGTTTTGGGTCGAACTCATGGCATCATCATGATGTAAGAGGGATTTTGACTGTAGTTTTTCAAAGAACGAGCACTTGCATATTTGGATTGTCGACGTTCGAAGAATTGAGCGTAACTTTTGCACACTGTGTCCATTTTGGGCCCATAAGTACTTTTCGAAAATGTAGCAACCATTTTGGATTGAATCACAGCTTTGCCGTGACGTATGAGGGATTTCGAGCATTTTTCTAGAAGAACGAGCACTTGCATATTTGGATTGTCGGCGTTCGAAGAATTGACCGTAACTTTTGCACACGATTTTCGTTTTGGGCCCATAACTACTTTTCGAAAATGTCGCGACCGTATTGGATTGACCTCACGGAATCGTTTTGATGCAAGAGGGATTTTGGCCGTTTGTTTTTTGAAGAACGAGCACTTGCATATTTAGATTGTCGGCGTTCAAAGAATTGAGCGTAACTTTTGCACACGGTGTCCGTTTTGGGCGTATAAGTATTTTTCAGAAATGTAGCGATCGTTTTGGCTGAACTCATGGCATCATTGTGACATTAGAGGGATTTTGACCTTTTGTTTTTCGAAGAACGAGCACTTGTATAGTTGGATTGTCGTTGTTCGAAGAATTGAACGCAACTTTTGGACACGGTGTCCATTCTGGGCCCATAAGTACTTTTCAGAAATGTAGCGACCATTTTGATTGAATTCACAGCTTTTTCGTGACGTATGAGGGATTTCAGGTGTTTTTTCGAAGAACGAGCACTTGCATATTTGGATTGTCGACGTTCGAAGGATTGAGCGTAACTTCTGCACACGATTTCCGTTTTGCACCCATAAGTACTTTTCGAAAATGTAGCGACCATTTTGATTGAATTCACAGCTTTTTCGTGACGTATGAGGGATTTCAGGTGTTTTTTTAAAAGAACGAGCACTTACATATTTGGATTGTCGGCGTTCGAAGAATTGAGCGTAACTTTTGCACACGATTTTCGTTTTGGGCCCATAGGTACTTTTCGAAAATGTAGCGACCGTATTGGATTGAACTCATGGCATCGTCTTGATGTAAGAGGGATTTTGGCCATTTTTTTCGAAGAACGAGCACTTTTATAGTTGGATTGTCGACGTTCGAAGAATTGCGCGCAACTTTTGCACACGGTGTCCGTTCTGGGCCCATAAGTACTTTTCGAAAATGAAGCGACCATTTTTGATTGAACTCACTGGTTTGCTGTGATGTATGAGGGACTTCAGGCCTTTTTTTCGAAGAACGAGCACTTGCATATTTGGATTGTCGACGTTCGAAGAATTGAGCGTAACTTTTGCACACGGTGTCCGTTCTGGGCCCATAAGTAATTTTCAAAAATGAAGCGACCGTTTTTGATTGAACTCACTGGTTTGCTGTGATGTATGAGGGACTTCAGGCCTTTTTTTCGAAGAACGAGCACTTGCATATTTGGATTGTCGACGTTCGAAGAATTGAGCGTAACTTTTGCACACGGTGTCCGTTTTAGGACAATAAGTATTTTTCAGAAATGTAACGATCATTTTGGATTGGACTCATGATATCATCATGACATAAGAGGGATATCGACCTTTTATTTTTTGAAGAACAAGCACTTGTATAGTTGGATTGTCGTTATTCAAAGAATTGAGCGTAACTTTTGCACACGGTGTCCGTTCTGGACCCATAATTACTTTTCAAAAATGTAACGACGGTTTTGGATTGAATTCATAGCTTTGTCGTGACGTATGAGGGATTTCGGGTGTTTTTTTTTGAAGAACAAGCAATTACATATTTTGATTGTCGGCATTCAAAGAATTGAGCGTAACTTTTACACACGGTATCCGTTTAGGGCCCATAAGTAATTTTTGGAAATGTAGCGACCGTTTCGGATTGAACTCACAGCATCATCATGATGTAAGAGGGATTACGACCTTCTATTTTTCGAAGAACGACCCCTTGTATAGTTGGATTGTCGGAGTTTCTTTGAATTGAGCACAACTTTTGCACACGGAGTCCGTTCTGGGCGCATAAGTACTTTTCGAAAATGTAACGACCGTTTTGGATTGAATTCACAGCTTTGTCGTGATGTATGAGGGATTTCGAGGGTTTTTTTTGAGGAACGAGCACTTGCATATTTTGATTGTCGGCGTTCGAAGAATTGAGCGTAACTTTTGCACACGGTGTCCGTTTGGGTCCAATAAGTACTTTTTGGAAATGGCATCATCGTGACATAAGAGGGATTTCGACCTTTTGTTTTTCGAAGAACGAGCACTTGTATAGTTGGATTGTCGGCGTTCGAAGAATTGAGCGCAACTTTTGCACACGATGTCTGTTCTGGGCCCATAAGCACTTGTATAGCTGGATTGTCGATATTCAAAGAATTGAACGCAACTTTTGCACACGGTGTCCATTTTGGGCCCATAAGTACTTTTCGAAAATGTAGCGACCATTTTGGATTGAATTCACAGCTTTCCCATGACGTATCAGGGATTTCGGGTGTTTGTTTTCAGAAGAATGAGCACTTGCATATTTGGATGATCGGCGTTCGAAGAATTGAGCGTAACTTTTGCACATGGTTTCCGTTCTGGGCCCATAAGTACTTTTTGAAAAAGTAGCGACCGTTTTGGAATGAACTCATGGCATCATCGTGACGTAAGAGGGATTTAAGCCTTTTTTTTTGAAGAACGAGCACTTGTATATTTGGATTGTTGGTGTTCGAAGAATTAAGTGTAACTTTTGCACACGGTTTTCGTTTTGGGCCCATAAGTACCTTTCAAAAATGTAGCGACCGTTTTGGATTGAACTCATGGCATTGTCATGACGTAAGAGGGATTTCAACCATTTGTTTTTTGAATAACGAGCACTTCCATAGTTTGATTGTAAGTGTTCGAAGAACTGAGAGTGGCTTTTGCACACGGTGTCCGTTCTGGGCCCATAATTACTTTTCGAGAATGTAGCGACTATTTTGGATTGAGCTCACTGCTTTGCCGTGACGAACGAGGGATTTCGGCATTTTTTTTAAGAACGAGTACTTGCGTATGTGGATTGTCGGCGTTCGAAGAATTGACCGTAACTTTTGCACACGGTGTCCGTCTTGGGACCATAAGTACTTTTCGAAAAATATAGCGACCGTTTTGGATTGAACTCACGACATCGTCGTGACGTAAGAGGGATTTCGACCGTTTTTCGAAGAACGAGCACTTGTATAGTTGGATTGTCGGCGTTCGAAGAATTGAGCGCAACTTTTGCACACGGTGTCCGTTCTAAGCCCATAAATACTTTTCGAAAATGTGGCGATCGTTTTGGATTGAATCACAGCTTTGCCGTGACGTATGAGGGATTTCGAGCAATTTTTTAAAGAACGAGCGCTTGCATATTTGGATTGTCGGCGTTCGAAGAATTGACCATAACTTTTGCACACGATTTTCGTTTTGGGCCCATAAGTACTTTTCGGAAATGTAGCGACCGTTTTGGATTGAACTCACGGCATTGTCATGACGTAAGAGGGATTTTGACCGTTTGTGTTTCGAGGAACGAGCACTTGCATAGTTGGATTGTCGTCGTTCAAAGAATTGAGCACAACTTTTGCACACGGTGTCCGTTCTAGGCCCATAAGTAGTTTTAAAAATGAAGCGACAGTTTTGGATTGAACTCACTGCTTTACTGTGACGTATGAGGGATTTCAGACCTTTCTTTTTTGGAGAATGAGCACTTGCATATTTGGATTGTCGGCGTTCGATGAATTAAGCGTAACTTTTGCACACAGTGTCCATTTTGTGCCCATAAATACTTTTCGAAAATGTAGCGACCCTCTTGGATTTAACTCACGGCATCATCGTGACATAAGAGGGATATTGACCTTTTGTTTTTCGAAGACCGAGCACTTGTATAGTTGGATTGTCGTCGTTCGAAGAATTGAGCGCAACTTTTGCATACGGTGTCCGTTCTGGGCCCATAAGTACTTTTCATAAATGTAGCGACCGTTTTGGATTGAATTCATAGCTTTGTCGTGATGTATGAGGGATTGTGGGTATTTTTTTGAAGAATGAGCACTTGCGTATTTGGATTGTCGGTGTTCGAAGAATTGAGAGTATCTTTTGCACACGATGTCCGTTTGGGCCCCATAAGTATTTTTCAGAAATGTAGCGACCGTTTTGGATTGAACTCACGGCATCATCGTGATGTAAGAGGGATTTCAACCTTTTCTTTCGAAGAACGAGCACTTGTATAGTTGGATTGTCGGCGTTCGAAGAATTGAGCGTAACTTTTGCACACGATGTCCGTTCTGGGCCCATTAGTACTTTTCAAAAATGCAGCGACCATTTTGGGTTGAATTCATAGCTTTTCAATGACGTATGATGGATTTTGGGTGTTTATATTTTGAAGAACAAGCACTTGCATATTTGGATTGTCGCCGTTCGAAGTATTGAGCGTAACTTTGGCACACGGTTTTTGTTTTGGGCCCATAAGTACTTTTTGGAAATGTAGCGACCCTATTGGATTGAACTCACGGCATCGTCTTGACTTAAGAGTGATTTTGGCCGTTTGTTTTTCGAAGAACGAGCACTCGTATAGTTGGATTGTCGGCGTTCGAAGAATTGAGCGCAACTTTTGCACACGGTGTCCGTTTTTGGCCCATAAGTACTTTTCAAAAATGTAGCGATAGCTTTAGACTGAACTCACGGCATCATTGTGACGTAAGAGGGATTTCAATCTTTTGTTTTTTGAAGAACGAGCACTTGTATAGCTGGATTGTCGACGTTCGAAGAATTGAACGCAACTTTTGCACACGGTGTCCATTTTGGGCCCATAAGTACTTTTCGAAAATGTAGCGACCATTTTGGATTGAATTCACAGGTTTATCGTAACGTATGAGGAATTTCGTGTGTTTGTTTTTCGAAGAACGAGCACTTGCATATTTAGATTGTCGGTGTTCGAAGAATTGAGTGTGACTTTTGCACACGGTTTCCGTTTTGGGCCCATAAGTACTCTTCCGAAATGTAGCGACCATTTTAGATTAAACTCATGACATCATCGTGACATAAGAGGGATTTAAGCCATTTAATTTTTGAAGAACGAGCACTTGCACATTTGGATTGTCGCCGTTCGAAGAATTTAGCGTAACTTTGGCACACGGTTTCCGTTTTGAGCCCATAAGTACTTTCTGGAAATGTAGCGACCCTATTGGATTGAACTCATGGCATCTTCTTGACGTAAGAGCGATTTTGGCCGTTTGTTTTTCGAAGAAAGCACTTCCATAGTTGGCTTGTCGACGTTCGAAGATTTGAGCGCAACTTTTGCACATAGTGTCCATTTTTGGCCCATAAGTACTTTTCGAAAATGTAGCGATAGCTTTGGACTGAACTCACGGCATCATTGTGACATAAGAGGGATTCCAACCTTTTGTTTTTCGAAGAACGAGCACTTGTATAGCTGGATTGTCGACGTTCGAAGAATTGAACGCAACTTTTGCACACGGTGTCCATTTTGGGCCCATAAGTACTTTTCGAAAATGTAGCGACCATTTTGGATTGAATTCACAGCATTATCGTGACTATGAGGAATTTCGTGTGTTTGTTTTTTGAAGAACGAGCACTTGCATATTTGGATTGTCAGCATTCGAAGAATTGAGCGTGACTTTTGCACACGGTTTCCATTTTGGGCCCATAAGTACTCTTCGGAAATGTAGCGACCATTTTGGATTGAACTCATGGCATCGTCGTGACATAAGATGGATTTAAGCCATTTAATTTTTGAAGAACGAGCATTTGCATATTTGGATTGTTGGCGTTCGAAGAATTGAGCGTAACTTTGGCACACGATTTTCGTTTTGGGCCCATAAGTACTTTTCGAAAATGTAGCGACCCTATTGGATTGAACTCACGGCATTGTCTTGACGTAAGAGCGATTTCGACAGTTTGTTTTTCGAAGAACGAGCACTTCCGTAGTTGGATTGTCGTCGTTCGAAGAATTGAGCCCAACTTTTGCACACGGTGTCCGTTTTTGGCCCATAAGTACTTTTCGGAAATGTAGCGATAGCTTTGGACTGAACTCACGACATCATTGTGATGTAAGAGGGATTTCAACCTTTTGTTTTTCGAAGAACGAGCACTTGTATAGCTGGATTGTCGACGTTCGAAGAATTGAACGTAACTTTTGTACACGGTATCCATTTTGGGCCCATAAGTACTTTTTGAAAATGTAGCAACCATTTTGGATTGAATTCACAGCTTTATCATGACGTATGAGGAATTTCGTGTGTTTGTTTTTCGAAGAACGAGCACTTGCATATTTGGATTGTCGACGTTCGAAGAATTGAGTGTGACTTTTGCACACGGTTTCCGTTTTGGGCCCATAAGTACTCTTCGGAAATGTAGCGATCATTTTGGATTGAACTCATGGCATCGTCGTGACATAAGAGGGATTTAAGCCATTTAATTTTTGAAGAACGAGCACTTGCATATTTGGATTGTTGGCGTTCGAAGAATTGAGCGTAACTTTGGCACACGGTTTTTGTTTTGGGCCCATAAGTACTTTTCGAAAATGTAGTGATCCTATTGGATTGAACTCATGACATTGTGTTGACGTAAGAGTGATTTCGACCGTTTGTTTTTCGAAGAACGAGCACTTCCTTAGTTGGATTGTCGGCGTTCGAAGAATTGAGCGCAACTTTTGCACACGGTGTCCGTTTTGGCCCATAAGTAATTTTTGGAAATGTAGCGATAGCTTTGGACTGAACTCACGGCATCATTGTAACATAAGAGGGATTTCAACCTTTTGTTTTTTGAAGAACGAGCACTTGTATAGCTGGATTGTCGACGTTCGAAGAATTGAACGCAACTTTTGCACACGGTGTCCATTTTGGGCCCATAAGTACTTTTCGAAAATGTAGCGACCCTATTGGATTGAACTCACGACATTGTGTTGAGGTAAGAGCGATTTCGACCGTTTGTTTTTTGAAGAACGAGCACTTCCATAGTTGGATTGTCGGCGTTCGAAGAATTGAGCGCAACTTTTGCACACGGTGTCCGTTTTGGCCCATAAGTAATTTTTGGAAATGTAGCGATAGCTTTGGACTGAACTCACGGCATCATTGTAACATAAGAGGGATTTCAACCTTTTGTTTTTTGAAGAACGAGCACTTGTATAGCTGGATTGTCGACGTTCGAAGAACTGAACGCAACTTTTGCACACGGTGTCCATTTTGGGCCCATAAGTACTTTTCGAAAATGTAGCGACCCTATTGGATTGAACTCACGACATTGTGTTGAGGTAAGAGCGATTTCGACCGTTTGTTTTTCAAAGAATGAGCACTTCCATAGTTGGATTGTCGGCGTTCGAAGAATTGAGAGCAACTTTTGCACACGGTGTCCGTTTTGGCCCATAAGTAATTTTTGGAAATGTAGCGATAGCTTTGGACTGAACTCACGGCACCATTGTGACGTAAGAGGGATTTCAACCTTTTGTTTTTTGAAGAACGAGCACTTGTATAGCTGGATTGTCGACGTTCGAAGAATTGAACGTAACTTTTGCACACGGTGTCCATTTTGGGCCCATAAGTACTTTTTGAAAATGTAGCGACCATTTTGGATTGAATTCACAGCTTTATCGTGACGTATGAGGAGTTTCATGTGTTTGTTTTTCGAAGGACGAGCACTTGCATATTTGGATTGTCGGCGTTCGAAGAATTGAGCGTGACTTTTGCACACGATTTCCGTTTTGGGCCCATAAGTACTCTTCGGAAATGTAGCGACCGTTTTGGATTGAACTCATGGCATCGTTGTGACATAAGAGGGATTTAAGCCATTTAATTTTTGAAGAATGAGCACTTGCATATTTGGATTGTTGGCGTTCAAAGAATTGAGTGTAACTTTTGCACACGGTTTTCGTTTTGGGCCCGTAAGTACTTTTCGAAAATGTAGCGATCATTTTGGATTGAACTCACGGCATTGTCATGACATAAGAGGGATTTCGACCATTTGTTTTTCGAATAAGGAGCACTTCCATAGTTGGATTGTCTGCGTTTGAAGAATTGGGAGTAACTTTTGTACACGGTGTCCGTTCTGGGCCCATAAGTACTTTTCGAAAATGTAGTGACTATTTTTGATTGAGCTCACAACTTTGCCGTGACCTATGAGGGATTTCGGCCTTTTTTTTTTAAGAATGAGCACTTGCGTATTTGGATTGTCGGCATTCGAAGAATTGACCATAACTTTTGCACACGGTGTTCGTCTTGAGCCCATAAGTACTTTTCAAAAATGTAGCGACCATTTTGGATTGAACTCACGGCATCGTTGTGGCGTAAGAGGGATTTCGACCATTTTTTTTTTGAAGAACGAGCACTTGTATAGTTGGATTGTCGGCGTTCGAAGAATTGAGCTTAACTTTTGCACACTGTGTCCGTTCTGGGCCCATAAGTACTTTTGGAAAATGTGGCGACCATTTTGGATTGAATCACAGCTTTGCCATGACGTATGAGGGATTACGAGCAATTTTTTGAAGAACGAGCACTTGCATATTTGGATTGTCGGCGTTCGAAGAATTGAGCGTAACTTTTGCACACGATTTTCGTTTTGGGTCCATAAGTACTTTTCAGAAATGCAGCGACCGTATTGGATTGAACTCATGGCATCGTCTTGACGTAAGAGGGATTTCAACCCTTTGTTTTTTGAAGAACGAGCACTTGCATATTTAGATTGTCGGCATTCGAAGAATTGAGCGTAACTTTTGCACACGATTTTCGTTTTGGGCCCAAAAGTACTTTTCGAAAATGTAGCGATCGTTTTGGATTGAACTCACGGCATCATCGTGATATAAGAGGGATTTTGACCGTTTGTTTTTCGAAGAACGGGCACTTGCATAGTTGGATTGTCGGCGTTCGAAGAATTGAGCGCAACTTTTGCACACGGTGTCTGTTCTGGGCCCATAAGTACTTTTCAAAAATATAGCGACCATTTTGGATTGAACTCACTACTTTGCTATGACGTATGAGGGATTTTGGGCCTTTGTTTTTCGAAGAACGTGCACTTGAATATTTGGATTGTCAGCGTTCGAAGAATTGAGCGTAACTTTTACACACGATATCCGTTTAGGGCCTTTAAGTACTTTTTGAAAATGTAGCGGCCGTTTCGGATTGAACTCATGGCATCATCATGACGTAAGAGGGATTTCAACCTTCTGTTTTTCAAAGAACGAGCACTTGTATAGTTGGATTGTCGATGTTCGAAGAATTGTGCGCAACTTTTGCACACTGTGTCCGTTCTGGGCCCATTAGTACTTTTCGGAAATGTGGCGACTATTTTGGATTGAATTCAAAGCTTTGCCATGACGTATGAGGGATTTCGAGCAATTTTTTGAAGAACGAGGACTTGCATATTTAGATTGTCGACCTTCGAAGAATTGAGCGCAACTTTTGCACACGGTGTCCGTTCTGGGCCCATAAGTACTTTTCAAAAATGTAGCGACTATTTTGGATTAAACTCACAGTATCGTCGCGACGTAAGAGGGATTTTGACCATTTGTTTTTCGAAAAATAAACACTTGCATAGTTGGATTGTCGACGTTCGAAGAATTGAGAGTAACTTTTGCACACGGTGTCCGTTCTAGGCCCATAAGTACTTTTTGAAAATGTAGCGACCATTTTGGATAGAACTCACAGCTTTGCCATAACGTATGGGGGATTTCAGGCCTTTATTTCAAAGAACTAGCACTTGCATATTTGGATTGTCGACGTTCGAAGAATTTAGCGTAACTTTTGCACACGGTTTCCGTTTTGGGCCCATAAGTACTTTTCGAAAATGTAACGACCGTTTTGGATTGAACTCACGACATCACCGTGATGTAAGAGGGATTTCGATCATTTGTTTTTTGAAGAATGAGTACTTGCGTATTTGGATGGTCGACGTTCGAAGAATTGAGCGTAACTTTTGCACACGGTGTCCGTTTGGGGCCCATAAGTACTTTTCAAAAATGTTGCGACCGTTTTGGATTGAACTCACCGCTTTGCCGTGATGTTTGATGGATTACGAGTGTTTGTCTTTCTAAAAACGAGCACTTGCATATCTAGATTGTCGGCGTCCAAAGAATTTAGCGTAACTTTTGCACACGGTTTCCGTTTTGGGCCCGTAAGAACTTTTCAAAAATGTAGCGACCATTTTGGATTGAATACACGGTGTCGTCGTGACATAAGAGGGATTTCATCCGTTTGTTTTTTGAAGAATGAGCTCTTGCATATTTGGATTATCGGCGTTCGAAGAATTGAGAGTAACTTTTGCACACGATTTTCGTTTTGGGCCCATAAGTACTTTTTGGAAATGTAGTGACCATTTTGGATTGAACTCACGGCATCGTCGTGACTTAAGAGGGATTTTGACCATTTATTTTTTGAAGAACGAGCACTTGCATAGTTGGGTTGTCGGTGTTCGAAGAATTGAGCGCAACTTTTGTACACAGTGTCCGTTCTGGGCCCATAAGTACTTTTCGAAAATGTAGCGACCGTTTGGATTGAACTCACACCATCGTCGTGACGTAATAGGGATTTTGACCATTTATTTTTCGAAGAACGAGCACTTGCATAGTTGTATTGTCGACGTTCGAAGAATTGAGAGTAACTTTTGCACACGGTGTCCGTTCTGGGCCCATTAGTACTTTTCGAAAATGTAGTGACCGTTTTGGATTGAACTTACAACTTTTCCGTGATGTATGAGGGATTTCGGCATTTTTTTCGAAGAACGAGCACTTGCATATTTGGATTATTGGCGTTCGAAGAATTGAGTGTAACTTTTGCACAAGGTGTCTTTCTTGGGCCCATAAGTACTTTTCAGAAATGTAGCGATTGTTTTGGATTGAACTCATGACATCGTCGTGACGTAAGAGAGATTTCGATCATTTTTTTCAAAGAACGAGCACTTGTATAGTTGGATTGTTGGCGTTCATAGAATTTAGCGCAACTTTTGCACACGATGTCCGTTCTGGGCCCATAAGTACTTTTTGAAAATGTAGTGACCGTTTTGGATTGAATCACAGCTTTGCCATGACATATGAGGGATTTCGAGCATTTTTTTCGAAGAACGAACACTTGCATATTTGGATTGTCGGTGTTCGAAGAATTGATCGTAACTTTTGCACACTGTTTCTGTTTTGGGCCCATAAGTACTTTTCGAAAATGTAGCGACCGTATTGGATTGAACTCACCGCATCGTCTTGAGGTAAGAGGGATTTTGGCTGTTTGTTTTTTGAAGAACGAGCACTTGCATATTTGGATTGTCGGCGTTCGAAGAATTGAGCGTAACTTTTGCACATGATGTCCGTTTTGGGCCCATAAGTACTTTTCGAAAATGTAGCGACCATTTTGGACTGAACTCACGACGTCATCAAGACGTAAGAGGGATTTTAACCTTTTGTTTTTCGAAGAACGAGCACTAGTATAGTTGGATTGTCGGCGTTCGAAGAACTGAGCGCAACTTCTGCACACGGTGTCCATTTTTGGGCCCATAATACTTTTCGAAAATGTAGCGACCATTTTGGATTGAATTCACAGCTTTGCCATGACGTATGAGGGATTTAGGGTGTTTGTTTTTCGAAGAACGAGCTCTTGCATATTTGGATCGTCGACGTTCGAAGAATTGAGCGTAACTTTTGCACCCGATTTTCGTCTTGGGCCCTTAAGTACTTTTTGGAAATGTGGCGACCATTTTGGATTGAACTCATGGCATCATCGTGATGTAAGAGGGATTTCAGCCATTTGTTTTTTGAAGAACGAGAACTTGCATATTTGGATTGTCGGCGTTCGAAGAATTGAGCATAACTTTTGCACGCAGTTTCCGTTTTGGGCCCATAAGTACTTTTTCGAAAATGTAGCGACCGTTTTGGATTGAACTCACTGTTTTGCTGTGACGTATGAGGGATTTCGGGCCTTTGTTTTTTGAAGAACGAGCACTTGCATATTTGGATTGTCGGCGTTCGAAGATTTGAGCGTACCTTTTCCACACGGTGTCTGTTTTGGGCCCATAAGTACCTTTCGGAAATGTAGCGACCGTTTTGGATTGAACTCACGGCATCATCATGATGTAAGAGGGATTTCGATCGTTTATTTTTCGAAGAACGAGCTATTGCATAATTGGATTGTCGGCATTCGAAGAATTGAGCAAAACTTTTGCACACGGTGTCCGTTCTGGGCCCATAAGTACTTTTCGAAAATGTAGCGACCGTTTTGGATTGAATCACAGCTTCGTCGTAACGTATGAGGGATTTCGAGCTTTTTTTTCCTAAAAATGACCACTTGCATATTTGGATTGTCGGCGTTCGAAGAATTGGGCGTAACTTTTGTACGTGATTTCCGTTTTGGGCCCATAAGTACTTTTCGAAGATGTAGCGACCGTATTGGATTGAACTCCCGATATCATCGTGACGTAAGAGAGATTTCGGTCATTTGTTTTTTGAAGAATGAGCACTTTCATAGTTGGATTGTCCGCGTTCGAAGAATTGAGCATAACTTTTGCACACGGTGTCCGTTTTAGGTCCGTAAGTACTTTTCGAAAATGTAGCGATCGTTTGGGATTGAACTCACGGCATCGTCTTGACGTAAGAGGGATTTTGGCCGTTTGTTTTTTGAAGAACGAGCACTTGCATAATTGGATTGTCGACGTTCGAAGAATTGAGAGTAACTTTTGCACAGGGTGTCCGTTTTGGGCCCATAAGTACTTTTCGAAATGTAGCAACAGTTTTGGATTGAACTCATGGCATCATCGTAACGTAAGAGAGATTACGGCCGTTTGTTTTTTGAAGAACGAGCACTTGCATAATTAGATTGTTGGCGTTCATAGAATTGAGTGTAACTTTTGCACACGGTGTCTGTTTTGGGCCCATAAGTACTTTTTGAAAATGTAGCGACCATTTTGGATTAAACTCATGGCATCGTCGTGATGTAAGAGGGATTTTGACTATTCGTTTTTTGAAGAACGAGCACTTGCATAGTTTGATTGCCGGCGTTCGAAGAATTGAGCACAACTTTTGCACACGGTGTCCGTTCCGGGCCCATAAGTACTTTTCAAAAATGTAGCGACAATTTTGGATTGAACTCACTATTTTGCTGTGACGTATGAGGGATTTCAGGCCTTCGTTTTTCGAAGAACGAGCACTTGCATATTTGGATTGTCGGCGTTCAAAGAATTGAGCGTAACTTTTCCACACGGTGTTCGTCTTAGGCCCATAATTACTTTTCGGAAATGTAGCGACCATTTTGGATTGAACTCACGGCATCGTCTTGACGTAAGAGGGATTTTGGCCATTTGTTTTTTGAAGAATGAGCACTTGCATATTTAGATTGTCGGTGAGCGTAACTTTTGCACAGGGTGTCCGTTTTGGGCCCATAAGTACTTTTCGAAATGTAACAATAGTTTTGGATTGAACTCACGGCATCATCATGACGTAAGAGGGATTACGGCCATTTTTTTGAAGAACGAGCACTTACATATTTAGATTGTCGGCGTTCGAAGAATTGAGGGTAACTTTTGTACACGGTGTCCGTTTTTGGCCCATAAGTACTTTTCGAAAATGTAGCGACCATTTTGGATTGAACTCATGGCATCATTGTGACGTAAGAGGGATTTCGTCCATTTGTTTTTCAAAGAACTTGCATAGTTTGATTGTCGGCGTTTGAAGAATTTAGCGTAACTTTTGCACACGGTGTCTGTTCTGGGCCCATAAATACTTTTTGAAAATGTAGCGACCAGTTTGGATTGAACTCACTACTTTGCCGTGATGTATGAGGGATTTCGACCATTTTGTTTTGAAGAACGAGCAGTTGCATAGTTGGATTATCGGTGTTCGAAGAATTGAGCCTAACTTTTGATCACGGTGTCCGTCTTGGGCCCATAATTACTTTTCGGAAATGTAGCGACCATTTTGGATTGAACTCATGGCATCGTCATGACATGAGAGAGATTTTGACCGTTCGTTTTTAGAAGAACGAGCACTTGCATAGTTGGATTGTCGACGTTCGAAGAATTGAGAGCAAATTTGCATACGGTGTCCGTTCTGGGCCTATAAGTACTTTTCGAAAATGTAGCGACTTTTTTGGATTGAGCTCACAGCTTTACCATGTCATATGAGGGATTTCGGCCTTTTTTTCGAAGAACAAGCACTTGCATATTTGGATTGTCGGCGTTCGAAGAATTGAGCGTAACTTTTACACACGATGTCCGTCTTGGGCCCATAAGAACTTTTCGAAAATATAGCGACTATTTTGGATTGAACTCACGGCATCATCGTGACGTAAGAGGGATTTTAACCGTTTGTTTTTTGAACAATGGGCACTTGTATAGTTGGATTGTCGGCGTTCGAAGAATTGAATGCAACTTTTGCACACGGTGTCCGTTCTGGGCCCATATGTACTTTTCAAAAATGTAGCGACCGTTTTGGATTGAACACACGACATCGTCGTGATGTAAGAGGGATTTCTACCATTTGTTTTTTGAAGAACGAGCACTTGCATAGTTAGATTGTTGACGTCCGAAGAATTCAGCGTAACTTTTGTACACGGTGTCCATCTTGGGCCCATAAGTACTGTTCGAAAATGTAGCGATCGTTTTGGATTGAACCCATGGCATCGTCGTGGCATAAGGGGGATTTCGACCATTTGTTTTTCGAAGAATGAGCACTTGCATAGTTGGATTGCTGGCGTTCGAAGAATTGAGAGCAGATTTTGCACACGGTGTCCATTCTGGGCCCATAACTACTTTTCGAAAATGTAGCGACTGTTTTGGATTGAACTCACAGCTTTGCCGTGACGTATGAGGGACTTTGGCATTTTTTTGAAGGACGAGCACTTGTATATTTAGATTGTCGGCGTTCGAAGAATTGAGCATAACTTTTGCACACGGTGTCCGTCTTGGGCCCATAAGTATTTTTCGAAAATGTAGCGATCTTTTTGGATTGAACTCACGGCATCATCATGACGTAAGAGGGATTTCAACCGTTTGTTTTTCAAAGAACGAGCACTTGTATAGTTGGATTGTCGGCGTTCGAAGAATTGAGAGCAACTTTTGCACACGGTGTTCGTTCTGGGCCTATAAGTACTTTTCAAAAATGTAGCAGCCATTTTGGATTGAATCACGGCTTTGCCGTGACGTATGAGGGATTTCGAGTATTTTTTTTGAAGAACGAGCACTTGCATATTTGGATTGTCGACGTTCGAAGAATTGAGCGCAACTTTTGCACACGGTTTCCATTTTCGGCCCATAATTACTTTACGGAAATGTGGCGACCTTTTTGGATTGAACTCATGGCGTCATCGTGATGTAAGAGGGGTTTCGGCCATTTGCTTTTTGAAGAACGAGTAATTACATATTTGGATTGTCGATGTTCGATAAATTGAGTGTAACTTTTGCATATGGTGTCCATTTTGGGCCCATAAGTACTTTTCAAAAATGTAGCGACATTTTTGGATTGAACTCATGGCATCGTTGTGACGTAAGAGGGATTTCGACTGTTTGTTTGTTGAAGAACGAGCACTTGCATAGTTGGATTGTCGGTGTTCGAAGAATTCAGAGCAACTTTTGCACATGATTTTCGTTTTGGGCCCATAAGTACTTTTCAGAAATGTAACGACCATTTTGGATTGAAATCATGGCATCGCCGTGATGCAAGAGGGATTTCGATCATTTGTTTTTCGAAGAACGAGCACTTGCGTATTTGGATGGTCGGCGTTTGAAGAATTGAGCGTAACATTTGCACACGGTGTCCGTTTTGGGCCGATAAGTACTTTTCGAAAATGTAGCGACCGTTTTGGATTGAACTCATCACTTTGCCGTGATGTATGAGGGATTTCGGGTGTCTATTTTTCGAAGAACAAGCATGTGCATATCTAGATTGTCGGCGTTCAAAGAATTGAGCGTAACTTTTGCACACAGTTTTCATTTTAGGCCCATAAGTACTTTTCGGAAATGTAGCAACCATTTTGGATTGAATACACAGCGTCGTCGTGATGCAAGAGGGATTTCAACCGTTTATTTTTTGAAGAACGAGCTCTTGCATATTTGGATTGTCGGCGTTCGAAGAATTAAGCGTAACTCTTGCACACGATTTTTGTTTTGGGCCCATAAGTACTTTTTGGAAATGTAGTGACAATTTTGGATTGAACTTACGGCATCGTCGTGACGTAAGAGGGATTTCGATCGTTTGTTTTTCGAAGAACGAGCACTTGCATAGTTGGATTGTCAGCGTTCGAAGAATTGAGCGCAACTTTTGTACACGGTGTCCGTTCTGGGCCCATAAGTACTTTTCGAAAATGTAGCGATAGTTTGGATTGAACTCGCGGCATCGTCGTGACGTAATAGGGATTTTAACCATTTGTTTTTCGAAGAACGAGCACTTGCATAGTTGGATTGTCAGCGTTCGAAGAATTGAGAGTAACTTTTGCACACGGTGTCCGTTCTGGGCCCATTAGTACTTTTCAAAAATGTAGCGACTATTTTGGATTGAACTCACAGCTTTCCTGTGACGTATGAGGGATTTCGGCATTTTTTTCGAAGAACAAGCACTTACATATTTGGATTGTTGGCGTTCGAAGAATTGAGCGTAACTTTTACACACGGTGTCTGTCTTGGGCCCATAAGTACTTTTCGAAAATGTAGCGACCGTTTTGGATTGAACTCATGACATCGTCATGACATAAGAGGGATTTTGATCGTTTATTTTTCGAAGAACGAGCACTTGTATAGTTGGATTTTTGACGTTCGCAGAATTGAGCGTAACTTTTGCACATGGTGTCCGTTCTGAGCCCATAAGTACTTTTCAAAAAATGTAGCGACCATTTTGAGTTGAATCACAGCGTTGCCGTGACGTATGAGGGACTTTGACCATTTTTTTGAAGAACAAGCACTTGCATATTTGGATTGTCGGCGTTCGAAGAATTGAGCGTAACTTTTGTACACTATTTCCATTTTAGGCCCATAATTACTTTTCGAAAATGTAGCGACCGTATTGGATTGAACTCACGGCATCGTCTTGACGTAAGAGGGATTTCGGCCATTTGTTTTTTGAAGAATGAGCACTTGCACATTTGGATTGTCGACGTTGGAAGAATTGAGCGTAACCTTTGCACACGGTGTTCGTTTTGGACCCATAAGTACTTTTCAAAAATGTGGCAACGATTTTGGACTGAACTCACGACATCATCATGACATAAGAGGGATTTCAACCTTTTGTTTTTTCGAAGAACGAGTACTTGTATTGTTGGATTGTCGGCGTTCGAAGAATTGAGCGCAACTTTTGTACACGGTGTCCGTTTTGGGCCCATAAGTACTTTTCAGAAATGTAGCGAACTTTTTGGATTGAATTATAGCTTTTTCGTGCCATATGAGAGATTTAGGGTGTTTGTTTTTCGAAGAACGAGCACTTGAATATATGGATTGTCAGCGTTCGAAGAATTGAGCGTAACTTTTACACACATTGTCCATTCTGGGCCCATAAGTACTTTTCAAGAATGTAGCGACCATTTTTGAATTGAACTCACTGCTTTGCTATGACGTATGAGGGATTTCGGGCCTTTATTTTTTGAAGAACGAGCACTTTCATATTTGGATTATCGACATTCGAAGAATTAAGCGTAACTTTTGCACACGGTGTCTGTTTTGGGCCCATAAGTACTTTTTGAAAATGTAGCGATCATTTTGGATTGAACTCACGGCATCATCGTGATGTAAGAGGAATTTCGACCTTTTATTTTTTGAAGAACGAGTACTTGTATAGTTGGATTGTCGACGTTCGAAGAATTGAGCGCAATTTTTGCACACGGTGTCCGTTCAGGGCCCATAAGTACTTTTCGAAAATGTAGTGACCATTTTGGATTGAATTCACAGCTTTGCCATGACGTATGAGGGATTTTGGGTGTTTGTTTTTCAAAGAACGAGCACTTGCATAGTTGGATTGTCGGCGTTCGAAGAATTGAGCGCAACTTTTGTACACGGTGTCCGTTCTGGGCCCATAAGTACTTTTCGAAAATGTAGCAACTGTTTGGATTGAACTCACGGCATCATCGTGACGTAAGAGGGATTTCGACTGTTTGTTTTTCGAAGAACGAGCACTTGTATGGTTGGATTGTCGGCGTTCGAAGAATTGTGAGTAACTTTTGCACACGGTATCCATTCTGGGCCCATTAGTACTTTTCGAAAATGTAGCGACTGTTTTGGATTGAACTCACAGCTTTCCAGTGACGTATGAGGGATTTCGGCATTTTTTCAAAGAACGAGCACTTGCAAATTTGGATTGTCGGCGTTCGAAGAATTGAGCATAACTTTTGCACACGGTGTTCGTCTTGGGCCCATAAGTACTTTTTAGAAATATAGCGGCCATTTTGGATTGAACTCACGACATTGTCGTGATGTAAGAGGGATTTCGATCATTTGTTTTTCGAAGAACGAGCACTTGTATAGTTGGATTGTCGACATTGTAGAATTGAGCGCAACATTTGTACACTGTGTCCATTCTGGGCTCATAAGTACTTTTCGAAAATGTAGCGATCGTTTTGGATTGAATCACAGCTTGGCCGTGACGTATGAGGGATTTCAATCATTTTTCGAAGAACGAGTACCTGCATATTTGGATTGTCGACGTTCGAAAAATTGAGCGTAACTTTTGCAAACGGTTTTCGTTTTGGGCCTATAAGTACTTCCCGAAAATGTAGCGACTATTTTGGTTTGAACTCACAGCATCATCTTGACGTAAGAAGGATTTCAGCCGTTTAGTTTTTGAAGAACTAGCACTTGCATATTTGAATTGTCAGAGTTCGAAGAATTGAGCGTAACTTTTGCACACGGTGTCCGTTTTGGGCCCATAAGTACGTTAGGACTGAACTCATGGCATCATCGTGACGTAACAGGGATTTTGATCTTTTGTTTTTCGAAGAACGAGCACTTGAATAGTTGGATTGTCGGCGTTCGAAGAATTGAGCGCAACTTTTACACACGGTGTCCGTTTTGGGCCCATAAGTTCTTTTTGAAAATGTAGCGACCGTTATGGATTGAACTCATGGCATCGTCGTGACGTAAGAGGGATTTTGACCATTTGTTTATCAAAGAACGAGCACTTGTATAGTTGGTTTGCCGGCGTTCGAAGAATTGAGCGCAACTTTTGCACATGGTGTCCGTTCTAGGCCCATAAGTACTTTTCGAAAATGTAGCGACCGTTTTGGATTGAACTCACAGCTTTGCCGTGATGTATGAGGGCTTTCAGCTATTTTTTTGAAGAACGAGCACTTGCATATTTGGATTGTCGGCGTTCGAAGAATTGAGCGTAACTTTTGCACATGGTTTTTGTTTTGGGCCCATAAGTACTTTTGGAAAATGTAGCGACCATTTTGGATTGAACTCACAGCTTTGCCGTGATGTATGAGGGCTTTCAGCTATTTTTTTGAAGAACGAGCACTTGCATATTTGGATTGTCGGCGTTCGAAGAATTGAGCGTAACTTTTGCACATGGTTTTTGTTTTGGGCCCATAAGTACTTTTTCGAAATGTAACGACCATTGGGGATTGAACTCACGGCATCATCGTGATGTAAGAGGGATTTCGACCATTTGTTTTTCGAAGAACGAGCGCTTGAGTATTTGGATGGTAGCATTCAAAGAATTGAGCGTAACTTTTGCACACGGTGTCTGTTTTGGGCCCATAAGTACTTTTGGAAAATGTAGCGACCATTTTGGATTGAACTCATCACTTTGCTGTGACGTATGAGGGATTTCAGGTGTTTGTTTTTCGAAGAACGAGCACTTACACATTTGGATTGTCGGCGTTCGAAGAATTGAGCGTAACTTTTGCACACGGTTTCTGTTTTGGGCCCATTAGTACTTTTCAAAAATGTAGGGATCATTTTGGATTGAACTCACGGCATCATCGTGACATAAGAGGGATGTTGACCATTTGTTTTTCGAAGAACGAGCACTTGCATAGTGGGATTGTCAGCGTTCGAAGAATTGAGCGCAACCATTGCACAAAGTGTCCGTTCTGGGCCCATGAGTACTTTTTGAAAATGTAATGACCATTTTGGATTGAACTCACGGCATTGTCATGACATAAGAGGGATTTCGACCGTTTATTTTTCGAAGAACGAGCACTTGCATAGTTGGATTATCGGCGTTCGAAGAATTGAGAGTAACTTTTGCACACGGTGTCCGTTCTGGGCCCATAAGTACTTTTCGAAAATATAGCGACAGTTTTCAATTGAACTCATGGCATCGTCGTGACGTAAGAGGGATTTCGACTGTTTGTTTTTCGAAGAACGAGCACTTGCATAGTTTGATTGTCGACGTTCAAAGAATTGAGCGAAACTTTTGCGCACGGTGTCCGTTCTGAGCCCATAAGTACTTTTCGAAAATGTAGTGACCATTTTGGATTGAACTCATGACATCATCATGACGTAAGAGAGATTTCGACTATTTGTTTTCGAAGAACGAGCACTTGCATAGTTGGATTGTCGGCGTTCGAAGAATTGATAGCAAATTTTGAGCACGGTGTCCGTTCTGGGCCCATAAGTACTTTTTGAAAATGTAGCGACTGTTTTGGATTGAACTCATAGCTTTGCCGTGACGTATGAGGGATTTCGGCATTTTTTTCGAAGAATAAGCACTTGAATATTTGGATTATCGGCGTTCGAAGAATTGAGTGTAACTTTTGCACACGGTGTCCGTCTTGGGCCCATAAGTACTTTTCGAAAATGTAGCGACTGTTTTGGATTGACCTCATGGCATCGTCGTGATGTAAGAGGGATTTCGACCATTTGTTTATCGAAGAACGAGCACTTTTATAGTTGGATTGTCGGCGTTCGAGGAATTGAATGCAACTTTTGCTCATGGTGTCCGTTCTGGGCCCATAAGTACTTTTCAAAAATGTAGCGACCGTTTTGGTTCACAGCTTTGCCGTGACGTATGAGGGATTTCGGGTGTTTGTTTTTCGAAGAACGAGCACTTGCATATTTGTATTGTCGGCGCACGAAGAATTGAGTGTAACTTTTGCAAACAGTTTCAGTTTTGGGTCCATAATTGCTTTTCGAAAATTAAGCGACTGTTTTGGTTTGAACTCGCGGCATCGTCATGACGTAAGAGGGATTTCAGCCGTTTGTTTTTTGAAGAACGAGCACTAGCGTAGTTGGATTATGGGCGTTCGAAGAATTGATCGTAACTTTTGCACACGATTTCATTTTGGGCCCATAAGTACTTTCCAAAAATGTAGCGACCAGTTCGGATTGAACTCACAGCATCGTCATGACGTAAGTGGGATTTAGAACGTTTATTTTTCGAAGAATGAGCACATGCATAGTTGGATTGTCGGTGTTCGAAGAATTGAGAGCAACTTTTGCACACGGTGTCCATTCTGGGCACATAAGTACTTTTTGAAAATGTAGCGACTGTTTTGGATTGAACTCATAGCTTTGCCGTGACGTATGAGGGATTTCGACATTTTTTTCGAAGAACGAGCACTTGCATGTTTGGATTGTCGGCGTTCGAAGAATTGAGCGTAACTTTTGCACACAGTGTCCGTCTTGGGCCCATAAGTACTTTTCGAAAATGTAGCGACCATTTTGGATTGAACTCACGGCATCGTCGTGACGTAAGAGGGATTTTGACCATTTGTTTTTCAAAGAACGAGCACTTGTATAGTTGGATTGTCGGCGTTCGAAGAATTGAGCGCAGCATTTGCACACGGTGTCCGTTCTTAGCCCATAAGTACTTTTCGAAAATGTAGTGATCGTTTTGAATTAAACTCCCAGCATCATCGTGACGTAAGAGGGATTTCAACCGTTTGTTTTTCGAAGAACGAGCACTTGTATAGTTGGCTTTTCGACGTTCGAAGAATTGAGTGCAACTTCTGTACACAGTATCCGTTCTCGGCCCATAAGTACTTTTCAAAATTGTAGCGATCGTTTTGGATTGAATCACAGTTTTGCCGTTATGTATGAGGGATTACGAGCATTTTTTTCTAAGAATGAGCACATGTATATTTGGATTGTCGGCGTTCGAAGAATTGAGTGTAAATTTTGCACACGATTTCCATTTTGGGTCCATAAGAACTTTTCGAAAATGTAGCGACCGTATTGGATTGAACTCCCGGCATCATCAAGACATAAGAGGGATTTCAGCCATTTATTTTCTGAAGAACGAGCACTTGCATATTTGGATTGTCGGTGTTCGAAGAATTGAGTGTTACTTTTGCACACGGTTTCCGTTTTAGGCCCATAAGTACTTTTCGAAAATGTAGCGATCGTTTTGGAATGAACTCACGACCTCGTCATGATTTAAGAGGGATTTTGACCGTTTGTTTTTCGAAGAACGGGCACTTGCGTAGTTGGATTGTCAGGGTTCGAAGAATTGAGCATAACTTTTGCACACGGTGTCCGTTTTGGGCCCATAAATACTTTTCGAAAATGTAGCGACCGTTTTGGATTGTACTCACGGCATCGTCGTGACATAAGTGGGATTTTGACCATTTGTTTTTTGAAGAATGAGCACTTACATAGTTGGATTGTCGGCGTTCGAAGAATTGAGCACGACGTTTGCACACGGTGTCCGTTCCGGGCCCATAATTACTTTTCAAAAATGTAGCGAACATTTTGGATTGAACTCACTGCTTTGCCGTGACGTATGAGGGATTTCGGACCTTTGTTTTTCGAAGAACGAGCACTTGCATATTTGGATTGTTGACGTTCGAAGAATTGAGCATAACTTTTGCACACGATTTCCGTTTTGGGCCCATAAATACTTTTCGGAAATGTAGCGACCATTTTGGATTTAACTCATGGCATCGTCGTGATGTAAGAGGGATTTTAACTGTTTGTTTTACGAAGAATGAGCACTTGCATAGTTGGATTGTCAGCGTTCGAAGAATTGAGCACAACTTTTGCACACGGTGTCCGTTCTGGGCCCATAAATACTTTTCGAAAATGTAGCGACCATTTTGGATTGTACTCACGAAATTGTCGTGACGTAAGTGGGATTTTGACCATTTGTTTTTCGAAGAACGAACACTTGCATAGTTGGATTGTCGGCGTTCGAAGAATTGAGCGTAACGTTTGCACGCGGTGTCTGTTCTAGGCCCATAATTACTTTTCAAAAATGTAGCGACCATTTTGGATTGAACTCACTGCTTTGCCATGACGTATGAGGGATTTCGGGCCTTTGTTTTTCGAAGAACGAGCACTTGCATATTTGGATTGTCGACGTTCGAAGAATTGAGCGTAACTTTTGCACACGATTTCCGTTTTAGGCCCATAAATACTTTTCGAAAATGTAGCGACCATTTTGGATTGAACTCACGGCATCGTCGTGATGTAAGAGGGATTTTAACTGTTTGTTTTTCGAAGAACGAGCACTTGCATAGTTGGATTGTCGGCGTTCGAAGAATTGAGAGCAACTTTTGCACACGGTGTCTGTTCTAGGCCCATACATACTTTTCGAAAATGTAGCGACTGTTTTGGATTAAACACTCAGCTTTACCGTGACATATGAGGGATTTTGGCATTTTTTTCGAAGAACGAGCGCTTGCATATTTGGATTGTCGACGTTCAAAGAATTGAGCGTAACATTTGCACAAGGTGTCCGTCTTTGGCCCATAAATACTTTTCGAAAATGTAGCGACCATTTCAGATTGAACTCATGGCATCGTCGTGATGTAAGAGGGATTTCGACCATTTGTTTATCGAAGAACGAGCACTTGTATAGTTGGATTGCCGGCGTTCGAAGAATTGAGCTCAACTATTACACATGGTGTCCGTTCTGGGCCCATAAGTACTTTTCGGAAATGTAGCGACTATTTTGGTTTGAACTTGCGGCATCATCATGACGTAAGAGGGATTTTGACCATTTGTTTATCGAAGAACGAGCACTTGTATAGTTGGATTGCCGGTGTTCGAAGAATTGAGCTCAACTATTACACATGGTGTCCGTTCTGGGCCCATAAGTACTTTTCAGAAATGTAGCGACTATTTTGGTTTGAACTTGCGGCATCGTCGTGACGTAAGAAAGATTTTAGCCATTTGTTTTTTGAAGAACATATTTGGATTGTCGGTGTTCGAAGAATTGTGCGTAACTTTTGCACTCGATTTCCGCTTTGGGCCGATAAAAACTTTTAGAAAGTGTAGCGACCGTATTGGATTGAACTCCCGGCATAATCATGACGTAAGAGGGATTTCAGCCATTTATTTTTTGAAGAACGAGCACTTGCATATTTTGATTGTCGGCGTTCGAAGAATTGAGTGTAACTTTTAGCACACGGTTTCAGTTTTGTGCCCATAAGTACTTTTCGAAAATGTAGCGACTATTTTGGATTGAACTCACGACATCGCTGTGATGTAAGAGGGATTTTGACCATTTGTTTTTCGAAGAACGAGCACTTGCATAGTTGGATTGTCGGCGTTCGAAGAATTAATCGCAACTTTTGAACACAGTGTCCGTTCTGGGCCCATAAGTACTTTTTGAAAATGTAGCGATCGTTTTGGATTGAATTCACCGCTTCGTCTTAATGTATAAGGGATTTCGGGTCTTTTTCTCAAAGAACGAGCACTTGCGTATTTGGATTATCGGCGCTCGAAGAATTGAGCATAACTTTTGCAAACGGTTTTCGTTTTGGGCCCATAAGTTCATTTCGGAAATTTAGTGACTATTTTGGTTTGAACTCGTGGCATTGTTGTGACGTAAGAGGGATTTCAGCCATTTTTTTTTGAAGAATGAGCATTTGCATAATTGGATTGTCGGCGTTCGAAGAATTGAGCGTAACTTTTGCACACGGTGTCCGTTCTAGGCCCATAAGTACTTTTCGAAAATATAACGACCATTTTGGATTGAATTCACAGCTTTGCAGTATTGTATGAGGGATTTCGGGTGTTTTTTTCCGAAGAATGAGCACTTGCATTTTTGGATTGTTGGTGTTCGAAGAATTGAGCGTAACTTTTGCACTCGGTTTCCGTTTTGGGCCCATAAGTACTTTTCGAAAATGTGGCGAACGTTTTGGATTGAACTCATGGCACCATCGTGACGTAAGATGGATTTTGGCCATTTGTTTTTTGAAGAACGAGCACTTGCATATTTGGATTCTCGGCATTCGATGAATTGAGCGTAACTTTTACACACGGTGTCCGTTCTGGGCCCATAATTGCTTTTCGAAAATGTAGCGACAGTTTTGGATTGAACTCACAGCATCATCATGACGTAAGAGGGATTTCGACCGTTTGTTTTTCGAAGCACGAGCACTTGCATAGTTGGATTGTAGGCGTTCGAAAAATTGAGAGCAACTTTTGCACACGGTGTCCGTTCTAGACCCATACATACTTTTCGAAAAAGTAGCGACTGTTTTGGATTGAACCCACAGCTTTGCCGTATGAGGGATTTCAGGAATTTTTTGAAGAACGAGCACTTGCATATTTGGATTGTCGGCGTTCGAAGAATTGAGCGTAATTTTTGCACACGGTTTCTGTTTTGGGCCCATCAGTACTTTTTCGAAACGTAACGACTGTTTTGGATTGAACTCTTGACATCACCGTGATGTAAGAGGGATTTTGACAATTTATTTTTCAAAGAACGAGCGCTTGCGTATTTGGATGGTCGACGTTCAAAGAATTGAGCGTAACTTTTGCACACGATGTCCGTTTTGGGCCCGTAAGTACTTTTGGAAAATGTAGTGACCATTTCTGGATCGAACTCATCGCTTTGCCGTGACATATGCAGGATTTCAGGTGTTTGTTTTTTGAAGAACGAGCACTTGCACATTTGGATTGTCGGCGTTTGAAGAATTGAGCGTAACTTTTGCACACGATTTTTGTTTTGGGCCCATAAGTACTTTTAAAAAATGTAGCAACCGTTTTGGATTGAACTCACGACATCGTCATGATATAAGAGGGATTTCAGCAGTTTGTTTTTTGAAGAACGAGCACTTGCATATTTAGATTGTCGGCGTTCGAAGAATTGAGCGTAACTTTTGCGCACGGTTTCTGTTTTGGGCCCATAAGTACTTTTCGGAAATGTAGCGACTGTTTTGAATTGAACTCAGGGCATCGTCGTGACATAAGAGGGATTTTGACTGCTTGTTTTTCGAAGAATGAGCACTAGCGTAGTTGGATTATCGGTTGGGCCCATAAGTACTTTTCGGAAATGTAGCGACTGTTTTGAATTGAACTCAGGGCATCGTCGTGACATAAGAGGGATTTTGACTGCTTGTTTTTCGAAGAATGAGCACTAGCGTAGTTGGATTATCGGTTGGGCCCATAAGTACTTTTCGGAAATGTAGCGACTGTTTTGAATTGAACTCAGGGCATCGTCGTGACATAAGAGGGATTTCAGCAGTTTGTTTTTTGAAGAACGAGCACTTGCATATTTAGATTGTCGGCGTTCGAAGAATTGAGCGTAACTTTTGCACACGGTTTCCGTTTTGGACCCATAAGTACTTTTCGAAAATGCAGGGTCCGTTTTGGATTGAACTCAGGGCATCGTCGTGACATAAGAGGGATGTCAACCATTTATTTTTCGAAGAACGAGCACTTGCATAGTTGGATTGTCGGCGTTCAAAGAATTGAGAACAACTATTGCACACGGTGTCCGTTCTGGGCCCATAGGTACTTTTCGAAAATGTAGCGATCATTTTGGATTGAACTCATGGCATCGTCGTGACGTAAGAGGGATTTCAGACTTTTTTTTAAGAACGAGCACTTGCATATTTAGTTTGTCAGCGTTCAAAGAATTGAGCGTAACTTTTGCGCACGGTTTCCGTTTTGGGCCCATAAGTACTTTTCGAAAATGTAGCAACCGCTTGTTTTTCGAAGAACGAGCACTAGCGTAGTTGGATTATCGGTGTTCGAGGAATTGAGCGCAACTTTTGCACAAGGTATCCGTTCTGGGCCCATGAGTACTTTTCAAAAATGTAACGACCATTTTGGATTGAACTTACTGCTTTGCTGTGATGTATGAGGGATTTCGGGCCTTTGTTTTGCGAAGAATGAGAACTTGCATATTTGGATTGTCAGCGTTCAAAGAATTGAGCGTAACTTTTGCACACGGTGTCCGTCTTTGGCCCATAAGTACTTTTAAAAAATGTAGCGATCATTTTGGATTGAATTCACAGCTTTCCCAAGATGTATGAGGGATTTCGGGTGTTTGTTTTTCGAAGAATGAGCAATTGCATATTTGGATTGTCAGAGTTCGAAGAATTGAGCGTAACTTCTACATACGGTTTCCGTTTTGGGCCCATAAGTACTTTTCGGAAATGTAGCGACCGTTTTGGATTGAACTCACGACATCGTCCTAACGTAAGAGGGATATCAGCCGTTTATTTTTTGAAGAACGAGCACTTATATAGTTGGATTGTTGGCGTTCGAAGAATTGAGCCCAACTTTTGCACACGGTGTTCGTTCTGGGCCCATAAGTACTTTTCGAAAATGTAGCGATCGTTTTGGAATGAATTCATAGCTTTCCCGTGACGTATGAGGGGTTTTGAGCATTTTTTTTGAAGAACGAGCACTTTCATATTTGGATTGTCGGCGTTCAAAGAATAAAGCGTAACTTTTGCACACGATTTTCGTTTTGGGCCCATAAGTACTTTTCAAAAATGTGGCGACCGTTTCGGATTGAACTCATGACATCGTTGTGATGTATGAGGGATTTCGACCATTTGTTTTTTGAAGAGCGAGCACTTGCATATTTGGATTGTCAGCGTTCGAAGAATTGAGCGTAACTTTTGCACACGGTGTCCGTTTTGGGCCCATAAGTACTTATCGAAAATATAGCGACCGTTTTGGACTGAACTCATGACATCATCATGACGTAAGAGGGATTTCGACCTTTTGTTTTTCGAAGAACGAGAACTTGCATATTTGGATTGTCGACGTTCGATGAATTGAGCGTAACTTTTACACACGGTGTCCGTTTTGGGCCCATAAGTACTTATCGAAAATATAGCGACCGTTTTGGACTGAACTCATGACATCATCATGACGTAAGAGGGATTTCGACCTTTTGTTTTTCGAAGAACGAGAACTTGCATATTTGGATTGTCAGCGTTCGAAGAATTGAGCGTAACTTTTGCACACGGTGTCCGTTTTGGGCCCATAAGTACTTTTCGAAAATATAGCGACCGTTTTGGACTGAACTCATGACATCATCATGACGTAAGAGGGATTTCGACCTTTTGTTTTTCGAAGAACGAGAACTTGTATAGTTAGATTGTCGACGTTCGAAGAATTGAGCTCAACTTTTGCACACGGTGTCCGTTCTGGGCCATAAGTACTTTTCAAAATTGTAGCGACCATTTTAGATTGAACTCACTGCTTTCCTGTGACGTATGAGGGTTTTTGGGCCTTTGTTTTTCGAAGAATGAGTACTTGCATATTTGGATTGTCGACGTTCGATGAATTGAGCGTAACTTTTACACACGGTGTCCGTTTTGGGCTCATAAGTACTTTTTGAAAATGTAGCGACCATTTTGGATTGAACTCATGGCATCATCGTGACGTAAGAGGGATTTAAATCTTTTGTTTTTCGAAGAACGAGAACTTGTATAGTTGGGTTGTCAGTGTTCGAAGAATTGAGCGTAACTTTTGCACACGTTGTCCATTCTGGGCCATAAGTACTTTTCAAAAATGTAGCGACCGTTTTGGATTGAATTCACCGCTTTGTCGTTACGTATGCCGGATTTCGGGAGTTTGTTTTTCGAAGAACGAGCACTTGCATATTCGGATTGACGGCATTCAATGAATTGAGCGTAACTTTTGCAAACGGTTTCCGTTTTGGGCCCATAAGTACTTTTCGAAAATGTAGCGACTATTTAGATTGAACTCACGACTTCGTCATGATGTAAGAGGGATTTTAGCAGTTTGTTTTTTGAAAAATGAGCACTTGCATATTTTGATTGCCGACGTTCGAAGAATTGAGCGTAACTTTTGCACACGGTTTCCGTTTTGGGCCCATAAGTACTTTTCGAAAATGTAGCGACCGTTTTGGATTGATCTCTCGGCATCCTCGTGACGTAAGAGGGATTTCAACCAATTGTTTTTCGAAGAACGAGCACTTGCATAGTTGGATTGTCGGCGTTCGAAGAATTGAGCGCAACTTTTGCACACGGTGTCCGTTCTGGGCCCATAAATACTTTTCGAAAATGTAGCGATCATTTTTGATTGAATTCATAGCTTTGCCATGATGTATGAGGGATTTTGGATGTTTTTTTTTTAAAGAATGAGCACTTGCATATTTGGATTATCGGCGTTCGAAGAATTGAGCGTAGCTTTTGTACATGCTGTCCGTTTTAGGCCCATAAGTACTTTTCGAAAATGTAACGACCATTTTGGACTGAACTCATGACATCATCATGATGTAAGAGGGATTTCAGCCTTTTGTTTTTCGAAGAACGAGCACCTGTATAGTTAGATTGTCGACGTTCGAAGAATTGAGCTCAACTTTTGCACACTGTGTCCGTTCTGGGCCCATAAGTATTTTTAAAAATTGTAGCGACCATTTTTGATTGAACTCACTACTTTGCTGTGACGTATGAGGGATTTCAGGCCTTTGTTTTTCGAAGAACGAGCACTTGCATAGTTGGATTGTCGGCGTTTGAAGAATTGAGCGTAACTTTTACACACGGTGTCCATTTTGGGCCCATAAGTACTTTTCGAAAATGTAGCGACCATTTTGGATTGAACTCACGGCATCATCGTGACGTAAGTGGGATTTAGACCTTTTTTTTTTGAAGAATTAGCACTTTTATAGTTGGATGTCAGCTTTCGAAGAATTGAGCGTAACTTTTGCACACACTGTCCGTTCTGGGCCCATAAGTACTTTTCGGAAATGTAGCGACCGTTTTGGATTGAATTCACCGTTTTGTCGTTACGTATGTGGGATTTTGGGAGTTTGTTTTTCGAAGAACGAGCACTTGCATATTTGGATTGTCGGCGTTCGAAGAATTGAGCGTAACTTTTGCAAACGGTTTCCGTTTTGGGCCCATAAGTAATTTTCGAAAATGTGGCGACCGTTTTGGATTGAAATCACGACATCGTCATGACGTAAGAGGGATTTCAGCCATTTGTTTTTTGAAGAACGAGTACTTGTATATTTGGATTGTCGACGTTCGAAGAATTGAGTGTAACTTTTGCACACGGTGTCCGTTTTGGGCCCATAAGTACTTTTCAGAAATGTAACGACCGTTTTGGATTGAATCACAGCTTTGCCGTGACGTATGAGGGATTTCGAGCATTTTTTTTAAGAACGAGCACTTGCATATTTGGATTGTCGGCGTTCGAAGAATTGTGCGTAACCTTTGCACACGGTGTCCGTCTTGGGCCCATAAGTACTTTTCAAAAATGTAGAGACCGTTTCGGATTGAACTCATGACATCGTCGTGACGTAAGAGAGATTTCGACCATTTGTTTTTTGAAGAACGAGCACTTGCATATTTGGATGGTTAGCATTCGAAGAATTGATCGTAACTTTTGGACACGTTGTCATAAGTACTTTTGGAAAATGTAGCGACCGCTTTGCCGTGACATTTGATGGATTTCGGGTGTTTGTTTTTCGAAGAACGAGCACTTACATATTTGGATTGTCTGCGTTCGAAGAATTGAGCATAACTTTTGCACACGGTTTACGTTTTGGGCCCATAAGTATTTTTCGAAAATGTAGCGACCATTTTGGATTGAACTCATGGCATCGTCATGATGTAAGAGAGATTTCAGCCATTTATTTTTTGAAGAACGAGCACTTGCATATTTGGATTGTCGGCGTTCGAAGAATTGAGCGTAACTTTTGCACACGGTGTCCGTTTTGGGCCCATAAGTACTTTTCAAAAATGTAACGACCGTTTTGGACTGAACTCACGACATCGTCATGACGTAAGAGGGATTTTGACCTTTTGTTTTTCGAAGAACGAGCATTTGTATAGTTGGATTGTTGGCGTTCGAAGAATTGAGCTCAACTTTTGCACACGGTGTCCGTTTTGGGCCCATAAGTACTTTTCAAAATTGTAGCGACCATTTTGGATTGAGCTCACTGCTTTGCTGTGACGTATGAGGGATTTTGGGCCTTTGTTTTTTGAAGAACAAGCACTTGCATATTTGGATTGTCGGCGTTCGAAGAATTGAGCGTAACTTTTACACACGGTGTCCGTTTTGGGCCCATAATTACTTTTCGAAAATGTCGCGATCGTTTTGGATTGAACTCACGGCATCATCATGATGTAAGAGGGCTTTAGACCTTTTGTTTTTTGAAGAATGAGCACTTGTATAGTTGGATTGTCGGCGTTCGAAGAATTGAGCGTAACTTTTGCACACGGTGTCCGTTCTGGGCCCATAAGTACTTTTCGGAAATGTAGCGACCGTTTTGGATTGAATTCACTGCTTTGCCGTTACGTATGACAGATTTCAAGAATTTGCTTTTCGAAGAACGAGCACTTGCATATTTGGATTGTCGGCGTTCGAAGAATTGAGCGTAACTTTTGCACACGGTTTCCGTTTTAGGCCCATAAGTACTTTTCGAAAATGTGGCAACTGTTTTGGATTGAACTCATGGCATCATTGTGACGTAGGAGGGATTTTAGCCATTTGCTTTTTGAAGAACGAGAACTTGCATATTTGGTTTGTCAATGTTTGAAAAACTGAGCGTAACTTTTGCACACGATTTTCGTTTTGGGCCCGTAAGTACTTTTCGGAAATGTAGCAACCGTTTTGGATGGAACTCACGACATTATCGTGACATAAGAGGGATTTTGACCGCTTGTTTTTTGAAGAACGAGCACTTGCATAGTTGGATTGTCTGCGTTCGAGGAATTGAGTGCAACTTTTTCACACAGTGTCCGTTCTGAGCCCATTAGTGCTTTTCAAAAATGTAGCAACCATTTTGAATTGAACTTACTACTTTGCTGTGACGTATGAGTTATTTCGGGCCTTTGTTTTTCGAAGAACGAGAACTCACATATTTTGATTGTCGGCGTTCGAAGAATTGAGCGTAACTTTTGCACACGGTGTCCGTTTTGGCCCATAAGTAATTTTCGAAAATGTGGTGACCGTTTTGGATTGAACTCATGGCATCGTCGTGACGTGCAAGGGATTTTGGCCTTTTGTTTTTTAAAGAACGAGCACTTGCATATTTAGCTTGTCGGCGTTCGAAGAATTGAGCGTAACTTTTGCACACGGTGTTCGTTTTGGGCCCATGAGTACTTTTCGAAAATGTAGCGACCATTTTGGACTGAACTCACGACATCATCATGATGTAAGAGGGACTTTGACCTTTTGTTTTTCGAAGAACGAGCACTTGTATAGTTGGATTGTCGGCGTTCGAAGAATTGAGCTCAACTTTTGCACACGGTGTCCGTTTTGGGCCCGTAAGTACTTTTCAAAATTGTAGCGACCATTTTCGATTGAACTCACTGCTTTGCTGTGACGTATGAGGGATTTTGGGCCTTTGTTTTTTGAAGAACGAGCACTTGCATATTTGGATTGTCGGCGTTCGAAGAATTGAGCATAACTTTTACACACGGTGTCCATTTTGGTCCCATAAGTACTTTTCGAAAATAGAGCGACCATTTTGGATTGAACTCACGGAATCATCGTGACGTAAGAGGGATTTAGACCTTTTGTTTTTCGAAGAACGAGCACTTGTATAGTTGGATTGTCGGCGTTCGAAGAATTGAGCGTAACTTTTGCACACGGTGTCCGTTCTGGGCCCAAGAGTACTTTTCAAAAATGTAGCGACCGTTTTGGATTGAATTCACCGCTTTGCCATTACGTATGACGGATTTCGGGAGTTTTTTTTTCAAAGAACGAGAACTTGCATTTTTGGATTGTCGGCGTTCGAAGAATTGAGCGTAACTTTTGAAAACGGTTTCAGTTTTAGGCCCATAAGTACTTTTCAGAAATGTAGCTATCGTTTTAGATTGAACTTACGACATCGTCTCGATGTAAGAGGGATTTTAGCTGCTTGTTTTTTGAAGAACGCGCACTTGCATATTTGGATTGCCGGCGTTCGAAGAACTGAGCGTAACTTTTGCACACGGTTTTCTTTTTGGGCCCATAAGTACCTTTCGAAAGTGTAGCGACCGTTTTAGATTGAACTCACGGCAACATCGTGACGTAAGAGGGATTTCAACCATTTGATTTCCGAAGAACGAGCACTTGCATAGTTGGATTGTCGGCGTTTGAAGAATTGAGCGTAACTTTTGCACATGGTGTCCATTCTGGGTCCATAAGTACTTTTTGAAAATGTAGCGACCATTTTGGATTGAAATCACGGCATCGTCGTGATGTAAGAGGGATTTCGACCGTTGGTTTTTTGAAGAACGAGCAGTTGCATAGTTGGATTGTCGACGTTCGAAGAATTGAGAGCAACTTTTGCACACGGTGTCCGTTCTGTGCCCACAAGTACTTTTCGAAAATGTAGCGACTATTTTGGATTGAACTCACAGCTTTGCCGTGATGTATGAGGGATTTTGGCATTTTTTTCGAAGAGTGAGCACTTGCATATTTGGATTGTCGGCGTTCGAAGAATTGAGCGTAACTTTTGCACACGGTGTCCGTCTTGGGCTCATAAGTACTTTTCAGAAATGTAGCAACCATTTTGGATTGAACTCATGGCATTGTCGTGACATAAGAGGGATTTCAATCGTTTGTTTTTCAAAAAACGAGCACTTGTATAGTTGGATTGTCGGAGTTCGAAGAATTGAGCGCAACTTTTGCACACGATGTCCATTCTGGGCTCGTAGGTACTTTTCGAAAATGTAACGACCGCTTTGGATTGAATCACAGCTTTGCCGTGACGTATGTGGGATTTTGAGCATTTCTTTCAAAGAACGAGCACTTGCAAATTTGGATTGTCAGCGTTCGATAAATTGAGCGTAACTTTTGCACACGATTTCCGTTTTGGGCCCATAAGTACTTTTCGATAATGTAGCGACTGTATTGGATTGAACTCACAGCATCGTCGTGATGTAAGAGGCATTTCAGCCATTTGTTTTTTGAAGAATGAGCACTTGCATATTTGGATTGTCGGCGTTTGAAGAATTGAGTGTAACTTTTGCACACGGTTTTCGTTTTGAGCCCGTAAATACTTTTCGAAAATGTAGCAACCGTTTTGGATTGAACTCACGGCATCATCGTGACATAAGAGGGATTTCGACCATTTGTTTTTCAAAGAACGAGTGCTTGTATAGTTGGATTGTTAGCGTTCGAAGAATTGAGGTCAACTTTTGCACACGGTGTCCGTTCTGGGCCGATAAGTACTTTTCGGAAATGTAGCCACAGTTTTGGATTGAATCACAGCTTTGTCGTGACGTATGAGGGATTTCGAGCATTTTTTCGAAGAACGAGTACTTGCATATTTAGATTGTCGACGTTCGAAGAACTGAACGTAACTTTTGCACACTGTGTCCGTTTTGGGCCCATAAGTACTTTATGAAAATGTAGCGACCATTTTAGATTAAACTCGCAGCTTTGTCGTGACGTATAAGGGATTTCGAGCATTTTTTTCGAAGAATGGGCACTTACATATTGGGATTGTCGACGTCCGAAGAATTGAGCTTAACTTTTGCACACGGTGTCCCTTTCGGGCCCATAGTGCTTTTTCGAAGTGTAACGATCATTTTGGATTGAACTCACGGCATCGTCGTGATGTAAGAGGGATTTCGACCGTTTGTTTTTCGAAGAACGAGCACTTGCATATTTGGATTGTCGGCGTTTGAAGAATTGAGTGCAACTTTTGCACACAGTGTCTGTTTTGGACCCACAAGTACTTTTCGAAAATGTAGCGACCGTTTCGGATTGAACTCACAGCATCTTCATGACATAAGAGGGATTTCGGTCGTTTCTTTTTAGAAGAACGAGCACTTGCATATTTGGATTGTTGGCGATCGAAAAATTGAGCGTAATTTTGCACACGATTTCCGTTTTGGGCCCAAAAATACTTTTCGAAAATGTAGCAACCATTTTAGATTGAGCTCATGGCATCGTCGTGACGTAAGAGGGATTTCGACCGTTTATTTTTCGAAGAACGAGCACTTTCATATTTGGATTGTCGTCGTTTAAAGAATTGAGTGTAACTTTTGCACACGGTGTCCGTTCTGGGCCCATAAGTACTTTTTGTAAATGTAGCGACCATTTTGGGTTAAACTCACAGCATCGTCATGACGTAAGAGAGATTTCAGCCGTTTGTTTTTTGAAGAACGAGTACTAGCATATTTGGATTGTCGGCGTTCGAAGAATTGAGCGTAACTTTTGCACACGGTTTCCATTTTGGGCCCATAAGTACTTTTCTTAAATGTAGCGACCATTTTGGATTGAACTCATGGCATCGTCGTTATGTAATAGGAATTTCGACCGTTTATTTTTCGAAGAACATAAACTTGCGTATTTGGATTGTCGGCGTTCGAAGAATTGAGCGTAACTTTTGCACACGTGTTTGTTTTGGGCCCATAAGTACTTTTCGAAAATGTTGCGGCCATTTTGGACTGAACTCACGACATCATCGTGACGTAAGAGGGATTTTGACCATTTTTTTCGAAGAATGAGCACTTGCATATTTGGATTGTCGGCGTTCGAAGAATTGAGAGCAACTTTTGCACATGGTGCCCGTTTTGGGCCCATAAGTACTTTTCGACAATGTAGCGACCATTTTGGATTGAACTCACCGCTTTGCCGTGACGTATGAGGGATTTCGGGCATTTTTCTTTTGAGGAACGAGCACTTGCATAATTGGATTGTCCGCGTTCGATGAATTGATCGTAACTTTTGCACATGATTTCCGTTTTAGGCACATAAGTACTTTTCGGAAATGTAGCGACCGTTTTGGATTAAACTCATGGCATCATCGTGATGTAAGAGGGATTTCAACCATTTGTTTTTTGAAGAATGAACACTTGCATATTTGGATTGTCGGCATTCGAAGAATTGAGCGTAACTTTTGCACACGGTGTTCGTTTTGGGCGCATAAGTACTTTTCACAAATGTAGCGACCATTTTGGATTGAACTCACAGCTTTGCCGTGACCTATGAGGGATTTCGAGCATTTTTTTGAAGAACGAGAACTTGCATATTTGGATTGCCGGTGTTCAAAGAATTAAGCGTAACTTTTGCACACGGTGTCCGTTTTGGGCCCATAAGTACGTTTGAAAAATGTAGTGACCATTTTGGATTGAACTCATGGAATCATCGTGATGTAAGAGGGATTTCGACCGTTTGTTTTTTGAACAACGAGCACTTGCATAATTGGATTCTCGACGTTCGAAGAATTGAGCCAACTTTTGCACACGGTTTCCGTTTTGGGCCCAAAAATACTTTTCGAAAATGTAGCGACCATTTTGGATTGAGCTCACGGCATCATCGTGACGTAAGAGGGATTTCGACCATTTGTTTTTCGAAGAATGAGCACTTGCATAGTTGGATTGTCGGCGTTCGAAGAATTGAGCGCAACTTTTGCACACGATGTCCGTTCTAGGCCCATAAGTACTTTTTGTAAATGTAGCGACCATTTTGGGTTAAACTCAGGGCATCTTCATGACGTAAGAGGGATTTCAGCCGTTTTTTTTTTAGAACGAGCACTTGCATATTTAGATTGTCGGCATTCGAAGAACTGAGCATAACTTTTGCACACGGTGTTCGTTTTTGGACCCATAAGTACTTTTCAAAAATGTAGCGACCATTTTGGATTGAACTCACGACATCGTCGTGATGTAAGAGGGATTTCGATCGTTTGTTTTTCGAAGAATGACCTCTTGCATATTTGGATTGTCGGCGTTCGAAGAATTGAGAGTAACTTTTGCACACGGTGTCCGTTCTGGGACCATGACAACTTTTCGAAAATGTAGCGACCGTTTTGGATTGAACTCATCACTTTGCCATGACGTATGAGAGATTGCGGGTGTTTTTCTTTCGAGGAGCGAGCACTTGCATATTTGGATTGTCCGCGTTCGAAGAATTGAGCATAACTTTTGCACACGGTGTTCGTTTTGGGCCCATAAGTACTTTTTGGAAATGTAGCGACCGTTTTGGATTGAAGTCATGACATCGTCGTGATGTAAGTGGGATTTTGACCATTTGTTTTTCGAAGAACGAGCAGTTGCATATTTGGATTGTCGGCGTTCGAAGAATTGAGCGTAACTTTTGCACACGGTGTTCGTTTTTGGCCCATAAGTACTTTTCAAAAATGTCGCGGCCGTTTTGGATTGAACTCACGACATTGTCGTGACGTAAGAGGGATTTTGACCGTTTGTTTATCGAAGAATGAGCACTTGCATATTTGGATTGTCAACATTCGAAGAATTGAGCGTAACTTTTGCACACGGTGTCCGTTTTGGGCCCATAAGTAATTTTCGAAAATGTCGTGGCCATTTTGGATTGAACTCACAACATCATCGTGGAGTAAGAGGGATTTCCACCATTTGTTTCTCGAAGAACGAGCACTTGCATATTTGGATTGTCGGCATTCGAAGAATTAAGAGCAACTTTTGCACACGGTGTCCATTCTGGGCCTGTAAGTACTTTTCGAAAATGTAGCAACCGTTTTAGATTGAACTCACTGCTTTGCCACGACGTATGAGGGATTTCGGGCATTTTTCTTTTGAGGAACGAGCACTCACATATTTGGATTGTCCGCGTTCGAAGAATTGAGTGTAACTTTTACACACGGTATTCATTTTGAGCCCATAAGTAATTTTCAAAAATGTAGCGACCATTTTGGATTGAACTCACAGCTTTGCCGTGATGTATGAGGGATTTTGGGCAATTTTTTTGAAGAACGAGCACTTGCATATTTGGATTGTCGGCGTTCAAAGAATTGAGCGTAACTTTTGCACACGGTTTTCATTTTGGGCCCATAAGTACTTTTCGAAAATGTAGCGATAGTTTTGGATTGAACTCACGGCATCGTCGTGACGTAATAGGGATTTCAACCATTTATTTTTCGAAGAACGACAACTTGCGTATTTGGATTGTCGGCGTTCGAAGAATTGAGAGCAACTTTTGCACACGGTGTCCGTTCTGGGCCCATAAGTACTTTTCGAAAATGTAGCGACCGTTTTGGATTGAACTCACCACTTTGCCATGATGTATGAGGGATTTCGGGCATTTTTCTTTCGAGGAACGAGCACTTGCATAGTTGGATTGTCCGCATTCGAAGAATTGAGCGTAACTTTTGCACATGATTTTCGTTTTTGGCACATAAGTACTTTTCGGAAATGTAGCGACCATTTTGGATTAAACTCACGGCATCGTCGTGACGTAAGAGGGTTTTTGGCCATTTATTTTTTGAAGAACGAACACTTGCATATTTGGATTGTCGACGTTCGAAGAATTGAGCGTAACTTTTGCACACGGTCTTCGTTTGGGCCCATAAGTACTTTTCGAAAATGTAGCGACCATTTTGGATTGAACTCACAGCTTTGCCGTGACCTATGAGGGATGTCGGGCATTTTTTTGAAGAACGGGCACTTGCATATTTGGATTGCCGGCGTTCACAGAATTAAGCGTAACTTTTGCACACGATTTTCGTTTTGGGCCGATAAGTACTTTTCGAAAATGTAGCGACCATTTTGGATTGAACTCACGGCATCGTCATGACGTAATAGGGATTTTGACCATTTTTTCGAAGAACGAAAACTTGCGTATTTGGATTGTCGGCGTTCGAAGAATTGAGCGTAACTTTTGCACACGGTGTCCATTTTGGGCCCATAAGTACTTTTCGAAAATGTAGCGACCATTTTGGATTGAACTCACCACTTTGCCATGATGTATGAAGGATTTCGGGTGTTTGTTTTTCGAAGAATGAGCATTTGCATATTTGATTGTCGACTTTTGAAGAATTGAGCGTAACTTTCGCACACGGTGTCCGTTTTGGGCCCATAAGTACTTTTCAGAAATGTAGAGACCATTTTGGATAGAACTCATCGCGTTGCTGTGACGCTTGAGGGATTTCGGGTGTTTATTTTTAGAAGAACGAGCACTTACATATTTGGATTGTCGGCGTTCGAAAAATTGAGCGTAACTTTTGCACACGGTGTTCGTTTTGGGCCCATAAGTACTTTTCGAAAATGTAAGGACCGTTTTGGATTGAACTCACGGCATCGTCATGATGTTAGAGGAATTTTGGCCGTTTGTTTTTTGAAGAATGAGCACTTGCATATTTAGATTGTCGACGTTCGAAGAACTGAACGTAACTTTTGCACACTGTGTCCGTTTTGGGCCCATAAGTACTTTGCGAAAATGTAGCGACCATTTTGGATTGAACCCTTGGCATCATCGTGACGTAAGAGGGATTTCAACCATTTTTCTTTCGAAGAATGAGCACTTGCATATTTGGATTGTCGGCATTCGAAGAATTGAGCGTAACTTTTGCACATGGTTTCCGTTTTGGGCCCATAAGTACTTTTCGAAAATGTAGTGACCGTTTTGGATTGAACTCATGGCATCGTCGGAACGTAAGAGGGATTTCAACAGTTTGTTTTTGAAGAATGAGCACTTGCGTAGTTGGATTGTCGACGTTTGAAGAATTGAGCTCAACTTTGGCACACGGTGTCCGTTCTGGGCCCATAAGTACTTTTCGAATTTGTAGCGACTGTTTTGGGTTGAATTCACAGCTTTTTCGTGACGTATGAGGGATTTCGAGTATTTTTTCGCTGAACGAACACTTGCATATTTGGATTGTCGGCGTTCGAAGAATTGAGCGTAACTTTTGCACGCGGTTTCCGTTTTGGGCCCATAAGTACTTTTTGAAAATGTAGCGACCATTTTGGATTGAACTCACGGTATCATCGTGATGTAAGAGGGATTTCGACCATTTATTTTTCGAAGAACGAGCACTTGCATAGTTGGATTGTCGACGTTCGAAGAATTGAACGCAACCTTTGCACACGGTGTCCGCTCAGGGCCCACAAGTACTTTTTGGAAATGCAGCGACTGTTTTGGATTGAACTCATGGCACCGTCATGATGTAAGAGGGATTTCGGGTGTTTGTTTTTTGAAGAACGAGCATTTGCTTATTTGGATTGTCGACGTTCGAAGAATTGAGCGAAACTTTTGCACACGATTTCTGTTTTGGGCCCGTAAGTACTTTTCAGAAATGTAGCGACCATTTTGGATTGAACTCACGGTATCATTGTGACGTAAGAGGTATTTCGACAATTTGTTTTTCGAAGAACGAAAACTTGTGTATTTGGATAGTCGGCGTTCGAAGAATTAAGTGTAACTTTTGCACACGGTGTCCATTTTGGGCCCATAAGTACTTTTCGAAAATGTAGAGACCGTTTTGGATTGAACTCACCACTATGCCGTGATGTATGAGGGATTTTGTGTGTTTGTTTTTTGAAGAACGAGCACTTGCATATTTGGATTGCCTGCATTCACAGAATTGAGCGTAACTTTTGCACATGGTGTCCGTTTTGGGGCCATAAGTACTTTTTAGAAATGTAGCGACCATTTTGGATTGAACTCATGGCACCATCGTGATGTAAGAGGGATTTCGGCTGTTTTTTTTTTAAAACGAGCATTTGCTTATTTGGTTTGTTCGCGTTCGAAGAATTGAGCGTAACTTTTGCACACGGTGTCCGTTTTGGGTCTATAAGTACTTTTCAGAAATGTAGCGACCATTTTGGTTGAACTCATGGCGTCGTCGTGACGTAAGAGGGATTTCAACCATTTGTTTTTGAAGAAAGAGCACTTGCATAGTTGGATTGTTGACGCTCGAAGAATTGAGAGCAACTTTTGCACACAGTGTCCGTTCTGGGCCCACAAGTACTTTTCAAAAATGTAGCGACCGATTTGGATTGAACTCACCGCTTTGCCGTGACGTATGAGGGATTTTAGGCATTTTTCTTTCGAAGAATGAGCACTTACATATTTGGATTGTCGCATTCGAAGAATTGAGCTTAACTTTTGCACACGATTTTTGTTTTGGGCAAATAAGTATTTTTTTTAAATGTAGCGACCATTTTGGATTGAACTCACGCATCGTCATGACGTAAGAGGGATTTCAACCATTTTTTTAGATGAACGAGCACTTGCATATTTGGATTGTCGGCGTTCGAAGATTTGAGCGTAACTTTTGCACACGGTGTCCGATTTGGGCCCATAAGTACTTTTCGGAATGTCGCGACCATTTTGGATTGAACTCGCCGCTTCGTCGTGACGTATGAGGGATTTTAGGCATTTTTCTTTCGAAGAACTAGCACTCGCATAATTGGATTGTTGACATTCGAAGAATGGAGCATAACTTTTGCACACTGTGTTCGTTCTGGGGCCATAAGTACTTTTCGGAAATGTAGCGACCATTTTGGATTGAACACATGGCATCGTCGCGATGTAAGAGCGATTTCAGCCTTTTGTTTTTTGAAGAACGAGCACTTGCATATTTAGATTGTCGTTGTTCGAAGAATTGAGCGTAACTTTTGCACACGGTTTTCGTTTTAGGCCAATAAGTACTTTTCGGAAATGTAGCGACCATTTTTTATTGAACTCACGGCATCGTCATGATGTAAGAGGGACTTCAACCATTTGTTTTTTGAAGAACGAGCACTTGCATATTTGGATTGTCGGTGTTCGAAGAATTGACCGCAACTTTATCACACGATGTCAGTTTTGGGCCCATAAGTACTTTTCAGAAATGTAGCGACCGTTTTGGATTGAACTCACCGCTTTTTCGTGACGTATGAGGGATTTTGGGCGTTTGTTTTTCGAAGAATGAGCACTTGCATATTTGGTTTGTCGACATTCGAAGAATTTAGCGTGACTTTTGCACACGGTTTTTATTTTGGGCCCATAAGTACTTTTCGTAGATGTATCAACCGTTTTGGATTAAACTCACGGCATCATCGTGATGTGAGAGGGATTTCGGCTGTTTATTTTTGGAAGAACGAGCAATTACATATTTTGATTGTCGGCATTTGAAGAATTGAGTGTAATATTTGCACGCGGTGTCCGTTTTGGGCCCATAAGTACTTTTCGAAAATGTTGCGACCATTTTGGATTGAACTCATGGCATCGTCGTGACGTAAGAGGGATTTCAACCATTTGTTTTTTGAACAACGAGTACTTGCATATTTGGATTCTCGACGTTAGAAGAATTGAGTGAAACTTTTGCACATGGTTTCCATTTTGGGCCCATAAGTACTTTTCGAAAATGTAGCGACCATTTTAGATTGAACTCACAGCTTTGCCGTGACGTATGAGGGATTTTGGGCATTTTTTTCGAAGAACGAGCACTTGCATATTTGGATTGTCGGCGATCGAAGAATTGAGCATAAGTTTTGCACACGGTTTCCATTTCGGGCCTATAAGTACTTTTCAAAAATGTAGCGACCATTTTGGATTAAACTTAGGACGTCGCCATGACGTTAGAGGGATTTCGACCGTTTGTTTTTCAAAGAACGAGCACTTGCATATTTGGATTGTCGGCGTTCGAAGAATTGAGAGCAACTTTTGCACACAGTGTCCGTTCTGGTCCCATAATTACTTTTTAAAAATGTAGCGACCATTTTGGATTGAACTCACCGCTTTTCCATGACGTATGAGGGATTTGGGGCATTTTTCTTTTGAAGAACGAGCACTTGCATAATTGGATTATCGACGTTCGAAGAATGGAGCATAACTTTTATACACGGTGTTCATTTTGGACCCATAAGTACTTTTCGAAAATGTACCGATCGTTTTGGATTGAACTTATGGCATCATCATGACGTAAGAGGGATTTCAGCAGTTTTTTTTTGAAGAACGAGTACTTGCATATTTGGATTGTCGGCATTCGAAGAATTGAGCGTAACCTTTGCACACGATTTCCGTTTTGGGCCCATAAGTACTTTTCGAAAATGTAGCGACCATTTTGGATTGAACTCACGACATCATCGTGACGTAAGAGGGATTTTGACCATTTGTTTTTCGAAGAATGAGCACTTGCATATTTGGATTGTCGGCGTTCGAAGAATTGATTGTAACTTTTGCACACGGTGTCAGGTTTGGCCCATAAGTACTTTTCAAAAATGTAGCGACCGTTTTGGATTGAACTCATCACTTTTCCGTGACATATGAGAGATTTTGGGCATTTTTTTTTTGAAGAACGAGCATTTTCATATTTGGATTGTCGGCATTCGAAAAATTGAGCGTCACTTTTGCACACGGTTTTCGTTTTGGGCTCATAAGTAAATTTCGTAAATGTAGCGACCGTTTTGGATTAAACTCATGGCATCATCGTGGCATAAGAGAGATTTCGATCATTTGTTTTTTGAAGAATGAGCACTTGCATATTTGGATTGTCGGCGTTCGAAGATTTGAGCGTAACTTTTGCACACGGTGTCCGTTTTGGGCCCATAAGTACTTTTTGAAAATGTAGGGACCGTTTTGGATTGAACACATGGCATCGTCGTGATGTAAGAGGGATTTCAGCCGTTTGTTTTTTGAACAACGAGCATGTGCATATTTGGATTCTCGACATTCGAAGAATTAAGCGTAACTTTTGCACACGGTTTTCATTTTGGGCCCATAAGTACTTTCCAGAAATGTAGCGACCGTTTTGGATTGAACTCACAGCTTTGCCATAACGTATGAGGGATTTCAGACATTTTTTCGAAGAACGAGCACTTGCATATTTGGATTGTCGGCATTCGAAGAATTGAGCATAATTTTTGCACACAACTTCCGTTTTGGGCCCATAAGTACTTTTCGAAAATGTAGCGACCGATTTGGATTGAACTCATGGCATTGTCGTGATGTAATATGGATTTTGGCCATTTATTTTTAGAAGAACGAGCACTTGCATATTTGGATTGTCGGCGTTCGAAGAATTGAGCGTAACTTTTGCACACGGTTTTCGTTTTGGGCCCATAAGTACTTTTCGAAAATGTAGCGACCGATTTGGATTGAACTCATGGCATTGTCGTGATGTAATATGGATTTTGGCCATTTATTTTTAGAAGAACGAGCACTTGCATATTTGGATTGTCGGCGTTCGAAGAATTGAGCGTAACTTTTGCACACGGTTTTCGTTTTGGGCCCATAAGTACTTTTCGAAAATGTAGCGACCCTTTTGGATTGAACTCATGACATCATCGTGACGTAAGAGGGATTTCGACCATTTGTTTTTTGAAGAACGAGCACTTGCATAATTGGATTGTCGGCGTTCGAAGAATTGATCGTAACTTTTGCACACGGTGTCAGGTTTTGGCCCATAAGTACTTTTCGAAAATGTAGCGACCGTTTTGGATTGAACTCATCACTTTTCCATGACGTATGAGAGATTTTGGGCATTTTTTTTGAAGAACGAGCACTTACATATTTGGATTGTCGATTTCGTAGAATTGACCGTAACCTTTGCATACGATTTTCGTTTTGGACCCATAAGTACTTTTCAAAAATGTAGCGATCGTTTTGGATTAAACTCCCAGCTTTGCCATGACATATGAGGGATTTCAGGCATTTTTTTCGAAGAACGAGCATTTGCATACTTGGATTGTCGGCCTTCGAAGAATTGAGCGTAACTTTTGCACACGATTTCTGTTTTGTGCCCATAAGTACTTTTCGAAAATGTAGCGACCATTTTGGATTGAACTCACGGCATCGTTGTGACGTAAGAGGGATTTCGACCATTTGTTTTTCGATGAACAAAAACTTGCGTATTTGGATTGTCGGCTTTCGAAGAATTGAGCGTAACTTTTGCACACAGTGTCCATTTTGGGCCCATAATTACTTTTCAAAAATGTAGCGACCATTTTGGATTGAACTCACCACTTTGATGTGATGTATGAGGGTTTTCGGGTATTTGTTTTTTGAAGAACGAGCACTTGCAAATTTGGATTGTCGACGTTCGAAGAATTGAGCGAAACTTTTGTACACGGCGTCCGTTTGGGGCCCATAAGTACTTTTCAGAAATGTAGCGACCGTTTTGGATTGAATTCACGGTACCATCATGACGTAAGAGGGGTTTCGACCTTTTTCTTTCGAAGAACGAGCGTTTACATATTTGGATTGTCGGCGTTCGATGAATTGAGCGTAACTTTTGCACACGGTGTCCGTTTTGGGCCCATAAGTACTTTTCAGAAATGTAGTTATTGTTTTGGATTGAACTCACTGCACCACCGTGATGTAAGAGGGATTTTGGCCCTTTTTTCTGAAAAATGTGCATTTGCATATTTGGATTGTCGGCGTTCGAAGAATTGAGCATAACTTTTGTATACGGTTTCTGTTTTGGGCCCATAAGTATTTTAAAAAATGTAGCGACCCTTTTGGATTGAACTCATGGCATTGTCGTGATGTAAGAGGGATTTCGGCCTTTTTCTTTCAAAGAACGAGCACTTGTATATTTTGGATTGTCGACGTTCGAAAAACTGAGCAAAACTTTTGCACACGATTTTCGTTTTGGGCTCATAAGTACTTTTCGAAAATGCAGCGACCATTTTAGATTAAACTCACGGCATCGTTGTGACATAAGAGGGATTTCGACCATTTGTTTTTTGAAGAATGAAAACTTGCGTATTTGGACTGTCGACATTCAAAGAATTGAGCGTAACTTTTGCACAAGGTGTCCATTTTGGGCCCATAAGTACTTTTTGGAAATGTAGTGACCATTTTGGATTGAACTCACCACTTTGTCGTGATATATGAGGGATTTCAGGTGTTTATTTTTTGAAGAACGAGCACTTGCATATTTGGATTGTCGGCCTTCGAATAATTGAGCGTAACTTTTGCACACGGTTTCCATTTTGTGCCCATAAGTACTTTTCGAAAATTTAGCGACCATTTTGGATTGAACTCACGGCATCGTCGTGATGTAAGAGGGATTTCGACCATTTGTTTTTCGAAGAATGAAAACTTGCGTATTTGGATTGTCGGCGTTCGAAGAATTGAGCGTAACTTTTACACACGGTGTCCATTTTTAGCCCAAAGTACTTTTCGAAAATGTAGTAACCGTTTAGGATTGAACTCACCACTTTTCCGTGATGTATGAGGGATTTTGGGTGTTTATTTTTCGAAGAATACGCACTTGCATATTCGGATTATCGGCGTTCGAAGAATTGAGCGTAACTTTTACACACGGTGTCCGTTTTGGGTCCATAAGTACTTTTCAAAAATGTAGCGACCGTTTTGGATTGAACTCACAGCACCATCGTGACGTCAGAGGGATTTTGGCCGTTTGTTTTTTGAATAATGAGCATTTACATATTTGGATTGTCAGCGTTCGAAGATTTGTGCGTAATTTTTGCACACGGTGTCCATTTTGGGCCCAAAAGTACTTTTCAGAAATGGAGCAGCCGTTTCGGATTGAACTCACGGCACCATCGAGATGTAAGCGAGATTTCAACCGTTTGTTTTTTGAAAAATGAGCATTTATAGATTTGGATTGTCGACGTTCGAAGAATTGAGCGTAACTTTTGCACACGATTTTCGTTTTGGGCCCATAAGTACTTTTCGGAAATGTAGCGACCATTTTGGATTGAACTCATGGCATCATCGTGATGTAAGAGGGATTTCGGCCTTTTTCTTTCGAAGAACGATTACTTGCATATTTGGATCGTCGGCATTCGAAGAATTGAGCGTAACTTTTGCACACGATTTTCGTTTTGGGCAAATAAGTACTTTTCGGAAATGTAGCGACCGTTTTGGACTGAACTCACGGCATCGTCATGACGTAAGAGGGATTTCGGCCACTTATTTTTTGAAGAACGAGCATTCGCATATTTGGATTGTCGGCGTTCGAAGAATTGAGCGTAACTTTTGCACACAGTGTCAGTTTTGGGCCCATAAGCACTTTTCGAAAATGTAGGGACCGTTTTGGATTGAACTCATGGCATCGTCGTGATGTAAGAGGCATTTTGGCCGTTTGTTTTTGGAACAACGAGCACGTGCATATTTGGATTCTCGACGTTCGAAGAATTGAGCATAACTTTTGCACACGGTTTCCATTTTTGGCCAATAAGTACTTTCCAGAAATGTAACGACTGTTTTGGATTGAACTCACAGCTTTGTCATGATGTATGAGGGATTTCAGACATTTTTCTCGAAGAATGAGCACTTGCATATTTGGATTGTCAGCGTTCGAAGAATTGAGCGTAACTTTTGCACACGGTTTCCATTTTGGTCCCATAAGTACTTTTCGGAAATGTAGCGACCATTTGGATTGAACTCACCACATCATCATGACGTAAGAGGGATTTCGACCGTTTGTTTTTTGAAGAATGAGCACTTGCATATTTGGATTGTCGGCGTTCGAAGAATTGATCGCAAGTTTTGCACACGGTGTCAGGTTTGGGCCCATAAGTACTTTTCGAAAATACAGCGACCGTTTTGGATTGAACTCATCACTTTTCCATGACGTATGAGAGATTTCGGGCATTTGTTTTTTGAAGAACGAGCACTTGCATATTTGGATTGTCGGCTTTCGTAGAATTGACCGTAACATTTGCTCACGATTTTCATTTTGGACCCATAAGTACTTTTCGAAAATGTAGCGATCGTTTTGGATTGAACTCACAGCTTTGCCATGATGTATGAGGGATTTCGGACATTTTTTTCGAAGAACGAGCACTTGCATATTTGGATTGTCGGCCTTCGAAGAATTGAGCGTAACTTTTGAACACGGTTTCCATTTTGCGCCCGTAAGTACTTTTTGAAAATGTAGCGACCATTATGGATTGGACTCACGGCATCGCCGTGACGTAAGAGGGATTTCGACCATTTGTTTTTCGAAGATCGAAAACTTGCGTATTTGGATTGTCGGCTTTCGAAGAATTGAGCGTAACTTTTGCACACGTGTCCATTTTTGGCCCACAAGTACTTTTCGAAAATGTAGCGACCATTTAGGATTGAACTAACCACTTTGCCATGATGTATGTGGGATTTTGGGTGTTTGTTTTTCGAAGAATGAGCACTTGCATATTTGGATTGTCGGCCTTCGGGGAATTGAGCGTAACTTTTGCACACGGTTTCCGTTTTGTGCCCATAAGTACTTTTCGAAAATGTAGCGATCATTTTGGATTGAACTCATGGCATCGTCGTGATGTAAGAGGGATTTCGACCATTTGTTTTTCGAAGAATGAAAACTTGCGTATTTGGATTGTCGTCATTCGAAGAATTGAGCGTAACTTTTACACACGGTGTCCATTTTTAGCCCAAAGTACTTTTCGAAAATGTAGTAACCGTTTAGGATTGAACTCACCACTTTACCATGATGTATGAGGGATTTTGGGTGTTTATTTTTCGAAGAATGAGGACTTGCATATTTGGATTGTCGGCGTTCGAAGAATTGAGCGTAACTTTTGCACACGGTGTCCGTTTTGGGTCCATAAGTACTTTTCGGAAATGTAGCGACCGTTTAGGATTGAACTCACCACTTTACCATGATGTATGAGGGGTTTTGGGTGTTTATTTTTCGAAGAATGAAAACTTGCGTATTTGGATTGTCGGCGTTCAAAGAATTGAATGTAACTTTTGCACACGATTTTCGTTTTGGGCCCATAAGTACTGAGCATTTACATATTTGGATTGTCGGCGTTCAAAGAATTGAATGTAACTTTTGCACACGATTTTCGTTTTGGGCCCATAAGTACTGAGCATTTACATATTTGGAAGAACAATTACTTGCATATTTGGATTGTCGGCGTTCGAAGAATTGAGCGTAACTTTTGCACACGGTGTCCGTTTTGGGTCCATAAGTACTTTTCAAAAATGTAGCGACCGTTTTGCATTGAACTCACAGCACCATCATGACGTAAAAGGGATTTCGGCCATTTTTTTTTTTGAATAATGAGCATTTACATATTTGGATTGTCAGCGTTCGAAGATTTGTGCGTAACTTTTGCACACGGTGTCCATTTTGGGCCCAAAATTACTTTTCAGAAATGGAGCGATCGTTTCGGATTGAACTCACGGCACTATCGAGATGTAAGCAAGATTTCAACCGTTTGTTTTTTGAAAAACGAGCATTTACATATTTGGATTGTCGACGTTCGAAGAATTGAGCGTAACTTTTGCACACGATTTTCGTTTTGGGCCCATAAGTACTTTTCGAAAATGTAGCGACCATTTTGGATTGAACTCATGGCATCATCATGATGTAAGAGGGATTTCGGCCTTTTTCTTTCGAAGAACGATTACTTGCATATTTGGATCGTCGGCATTCGAAGAATTGAGCGTAACTTTTGCACACGATTTTCGTTTTGGGCAAATAAGTACTTTTCGAAAATGTAGCGACCGTTTTGGACTGAACTCATGGCATCGTCATGACGTAAGAGGGATTTCGACCGCTTGTTTTTTGAAGAACGAGCATTCGCATATTTGGATTGTCGACGTTCGAAGAATTGAGCGTAACTTTTGCACACGGTGTCCGTTTTGGGCCCATAAGCACTTTTCGAAAATGTAGGGATCATTTTGGATTGAACTCATGGCATCGTCGTGATGTAAGAGGTATTTTGGCCATTTGTTTTTGGAACAACGAGCACGTGCATATTTGGATTCTCGACGTTCGAAGAATTGAGCGTAACTTTTGCACACGGTTTCCGTTTTTGGCCCATAAGTACTTTCCAAAAATGTAGCGACTGTTTTGGATTGAACTCACAGCTTTGTCATGATGTATGAGGGATTTCAGACATTTTTCCCGGAGAATGAGCACTTGCATATTTGGATTGTCAGCGTTCGAAGAATTGAGCGTAACTTTTGCACACAGTTTCCGTTTTGGGCCCATAAGTACTTTTTGAAAATGTGGCGATCGATTTGGATTGAACTTGTGGCATCGTTGTGATGTAAGATGGACTTCAACCATTTATTTTTAGAAGAACGAGCATTGCATATTTCGATTGTCGGCGTTCGAAGAATTGAGCGTAACTTTTGCACACGGTTTCCGTTTTGGTCCCATAAGTACTTTTCGGAAATGTAGCGACCATTTGGATTGAACTCACCACATCATCATGACGTAAGAGGGATTTCGACCATTTGTTTTTTGAAGAACGAGCACTTGCATATTTGGATTGTCGGCGTTCGAAGAATTGATCGCAAGTTTTGCACACGGTGTCAGGTTTGGGCCCATAAGTACTTTTCGAAAATACAGCGACCGTTTTGGATTGAACTCATCACTTTTCCATGACGTATGAGAGATTTCAGGCATTTGTTTTTTGAAGAACGAGCACTTGCATATTTGGATTGTCGGCTTTCGTAGAATTGACCGTAACCTTTGCTCACGATTTTCATTTTGAACCCATAAGTACTTTTCGAAAATGTAGCAATCATTTTGGATTGAACTCACAGCTTTGCCATGATGTATGAGGGATTTCGGACATTTTTTTCGAAGAACGAGCACTTGCATATTTGGATTGTCGGCCTTCGAAGAATTGATCATAACTTTTGCACACGATTTCCATTTTGGGCTCATAAGTACTTTTCGAAAATGCAGCGACCATTTTGGATTAAACTCACGGCATCATCGTGACGTAAGAGGGATTTCGACCGTTTGTTTTTTGAAGAACGAAAACTTGCGTATTTGGATTGTCGACGTTCAAAGAATTGAGCGAAACTTTTGCATATGATGTTCGTTTTGGGCCCATAAAGTACTTTTCGAAAATGTAGCGACCGTTTTGGATTGAACTCACCACTTTTCCGTGATGTATGAGGGATTTCGGGTGTTTATTTTTTGAAGAACGAGCACTTGCATAGTTGGATTGTCAGCCTTCGAAGAATTGGGCGTAACTTTTGCACATGATTTTTGTTTTGTGCCCATAAGTACTTTTTGAAAGTGTAGCGACCATTTTGGATTGAACTCACAGCATCATCGTGATGTAAGAGGGATTTTGACCATTTGTTTTTCGAATAACGAAAAATTACGCATTTGGATCGTCGACGTTCGAAAAATTGAGCGTAACTTTTGCACACGGTGTCCATTTTTGGCCCATAAGTACTTTTCGGAAATGTAGCGACCGTTTAGGATTGAACTAACCACTTTGCCATGATGTATGAGGGATTTTGGGTGTTTGTTTTTCGAAGAACGAGCACTTGAATATTTGGATCGTCAGCGTTCGAAGAATTGAGCGTAACTTTTGCACACAGTGTCCGTTTTGGGTCCATAAGTACTTTTCAGAAATGTAGCGACCGTTTTGGATTGAACTCACAGCACCATCGTGACGTAAGATGGATTTTGGCCATTTATTTTTTGAATAACGAGCATTTACATATTTGGATTGTCAGCGATCGAAGAATTAAGCGTAACTTTTGCACACGGTGTCCGTTTTTGGGCCCAAAAGTACTTTTCAGAAATGTAGGAGCCGTTTTGGATTGCACTCTCGGCACCATCGAGATGTAAGAGGGATTTCAAACATTTGTTTTTTGAAAAAGAGCATTTACATAGTTGGATTGTCGGCGTTCAAAGAATTGAACGTAACTTTTGCACAGGATTTCTGTTTTGGGCCCATAAGTACTTTTCAAAAATGTAGCAACCGTTTTGGATTGAACTCATGGCATCATCGTGATGTGAAAGGGTTTTTGGTCTTTTTCTTTCAAAGAATGAGCACTTGCATATTTTGATTATCGGTGTTCGAAGAATTGAGCGTAACTTTTGCACACGATTTTCGTTTTGGGCAAATAAGTACTTTTCGAAAATATAGCGACCGTTTTGGATTGAACTCACAACATCGTCATGACGTAAGAGGGATTTCGGCTGCTTGTTTTTTGAAGAATGAGCACTTGCATATTTGGATTGTCGGCGTTCGAACAATTGATCGTAACTTTTGCACACGGTTTCCGTTTTGGGCCCATAAGTACTTTTTGAAAATGTAGCGACCGTTTTGGATTAAACTCACGCATCGTCGTGACGTAAGAGGGATTTCGACCATTTGGTTTTGATGAACGAGCACTTGCATATTTGGATTGTCGGCGTTCGAAGAATTGAGCGTAACTTTTGCACACGGTGTCCGTTTTGGGTCCATAAGTGCTTTTCGGAATGTCGCGACCATTTTGGACTGAACTCACCACTTTGTCGTGACGTATGAGGGATTTCGGGCATTTTTCTTTCGAAGAACGAGCACTTGCATAATTGGATTGTCGGCGTTCGAAGAATGAAGCGTATCTTTTGCACACTGTGTTCGTTTTGGGCCCATAAGTACTTTTCGAAAATGTAGCGACCATTTTGGATTGAACTCATGGCATCGTCGTGACGTAAGAGGGATTTTGGCCGTTTGTTTTTTGAAGAATGAGCAATTGCATATTTGGATTGTCGTCGTTCGAAGAATTGAGCGTAACTTTTGCACACGGTTTCCGTTTTAGGCCAATAAGTACTTTTCGAAAATGTAGCGATCGTTTTTGATTGATCTCACGGCATCGTCGTGAAATAAGAGAGATTTTGACCATTTGTTTTTCGAAGAACAAGCACTTGCATATTTGGATTGTCGACGTTCGAAGAATTGACCGCAACTTTTGCACACGGTGTCAGTTTTTGGCCCATAAGTACTTTTCAGAAATGTAGCGACCGTTTTGGATTGAACTTACCGATTTTCCATGATGCATGAGGGATTTCGAGCATTTTTTTTTGAAGAACGAGCACTTGCGTATTTAGTTTGTTGGCATTCGAAGAATTTAGCGTAACTTTTGCACACGGTTTCCATTTTGGGCCCATAAGTACTTTTCGTAGATGTATCGACCGTTTTGGATTAAACTCACGGCATCGTCGTCACGTGAGAGGGATTTCGACTGTTTGTTTTTGTAAGAACGAGCACTTGCATATTTTGATTGTCGACGTTCGAAGAATTGAGCATAACTTTTGTACGCGGTGTCCGTTTTGGGCCCATAAGTACTTTTCAAAAATGTAGCAACCATTTTGGATTGAACGCATGGCATCGTCGTGACGTAAGAGGGATTTTGACCATTTGTTTTTTGAACAACGAGTACTTGCATATTTGGATTCTCGACGTTCGAAGAATTGAGCGTAACTTTTGCACACGGTTTCCATTTTGGGCTCATAAGTACTTTTCGAAAATGTAGTAACCATTTTGGATTGAACTCACAGCATTGCCGTGATGTATGAGGGATTTTGGGCTTTTTTTTCGAAGAACGAGCACTTGCATATTTGGATTGTCGGCGATCGAAGAATTGAGCGTAACTTTTGCACACGGTTTTCGTTTCAGGCCCATATGTACTTTTCGAAAATGTAGCGACCGTTTTGGATTGAACTCATGACATCGTCGCGATGTAAGAGGGATTTCGACCATTTGTTTTTTGAAGAACGAGCACTTGCATATTTGGATTGTTGGCATTCGAAGAATTGAGCGTAACTTTTGCATACGATTTCCGTTTTGGGCCCATAAGTACTTTTCTAAAATGTAGCGACCGTTTTGGATTGAAGTCATGGCATTGTCGTGATGTAGGAGGGTTTTTGGCCTTTTTCTTTCGAAGAACGAGCACTTGCATATTTGGATTGTCGACATTCGAAGAACTGAGCGTAACTTTTGCACACGATTTTCGTTTTGGGCTCATAAGTACTTTTTGAAAATGCAGCGACCATTTTGGATTAAACTCATGGCATCATCTTGACTTAAGAGGGATTTTAACCGTTTGTTTTTTGAAGAACGAAAACTTGCGTATTTGGATTGTCGACGTTCAAAGAATTGAGCGTAACTTTTGAACACGGTGTCCATTTCGGGCCCATAAGTACTTTTCGAAAATGTAGCGACCGTTTTGGATTGAACTCACCACTTTTCTGTGATGTATAAGGGATTTTGGGTATTTATTTATCGAAAAATGAGCACTTGCATATTTGAATTGTCGGCCTTCGAAGAATTGAGCGTAACTTTTGCACACGGTTTCCGTTTTGTGCCCATAAGTAGTTTTCGAAAATGTAGCAACCATTTTGGATTGAACTCATGGCATCGTCGTGATGTAAGATGGATTTTGACCATTTGTTTTTCGAAGAACGAAAACTTACGTATTTGGATTGTCGGCGTTCGAAGAATTGAGCGTAACTTTTGCACACGGTGTCCATTTTTGGCCCATAAGTACTTTTCGAAAATGTAGCGACCATTTTTGAGCGTAACTTTTGCACACGGTGTCCATTTTTGGCCCATAAGTACTTTTCGAAAATGTAGCGACCGTTTTGGATTGAACTCACCACTTTGCCGTGATGTATGAGGGATTTCGGGTGTTTTTTTGAAGAACGAGCACTTGCATATTTGGATTGTCGGCGTTCGAAGAATTGAGCGTAACTTTTACACACGGTTTCCGTTTTGTGCCCATAAGTACTTTCGAAAACATAGCGACCATTTTGGATTGAACTCACGGCATCGTTGTAACGTAAGAGGGATTTCGACCAATTATTTTTCGAAGAACGAAAACTTGCATTTTTGGATTGTCGGCGTTCGAAGAATAGAGCCTAAATTTTGCACACGGTGTCCATTTTTGGCCCATAAGTACTTTTCAAAAATGTAGCGACCGTTTTGGATTGAACTCACCACTTTGCCATGATGTCTGAGGGATGTTGACTGTTTGTTTTTCGAAGAACGAGCACTTGCATATTTGGATTGTCGGCGTTCGAAGAATTGAGCGTAACTTTTGCACACGGTGTCCGTTTTGGGTCCATAAGTACTTTTTAGAAATGTAGCAACTGTTTTGGATTGAACTCACGGCACCATCATGACGTAAGAGGGATTTCAGCCATTTTTTTTAATAACGAGCATTTGTATATTAGGATTGTCGACGTTCGAAGAATTGAGCGTAACTTTTGCACACGGTGTCCGTTTTGGGCCCATAAGTACTTTTCAGAAATATAGCGGCCATTTTGGATTGAACTCATGGCACCATCAACATGTAAGAGGGATTTTGACAGTTTGTTTTTTGAAAAACGAGCATTTACATATTTGGATTGTCGGCGTTCGAAGAATTGAGCATAACTTTTGGACACGATTTTCGTTTTGGGCCCATAAGTACTTTTCAAAAATGTAGCGACCGTTTTGGATTGAACTCATGGCATCATTGTGATGTAAGAGGGATTTCAGCTTTTTTCTTTCGAAGAACGAGCGCTTGCATATTTGGATTGTCGGCGTTCAAAGAATTGAGCGTAACTTTCGCACTCGGTTTTCGTTTTAGGCAAGTAAGTACTTTTTGAAAATGTAGCGACCGTTTTGGATTGAACTCAGGGCATCGTCATGATGTAAGAGGGATTTCGATCGCATGTTTTTTGATGAGCGAACACTTGCATATTTGGATTGTCGACATTCGAAGAATGGAGCGTAACTTTTGCACACGGTTTTCGTTTTGGGCCCATAAGTACTTTTTGAAAATGTAGCGACCGTTTTGGATTGAACTCATGGCATCATCGTGATGTAAGAGGGATTTCAGCTTTTTTCTTTTGAAGAACGAGCACTTGCATATTTGGATTGTCGGCGTTCGAAGAATTGACTGTAAATTTTGCACACGATTTTCGTTTTGGGCAAGTAAGTACTTTTCGAAAATGTAGCGACCGTTTTGGATTGAACTCAGGGCATCGTCATGATGTAAGAGGGATTTTGGCCGCTTTTTTTTTGAAGAACGAGCACTTGCGTATTTGGATTGTCGGCATTCGAAGAATGGAGCATAACTTTTGCACACAGTTTTCGTTTTGGGCCCATAAGTACTTTTCGGAAATGTAGCGACCGTTTTGGATTGAACTCATGGCATCATCATGATGTAAGAGGGATTTCGGCCTTTTTCTTTAGAAGAACGAGCACTTGCATATTTGGATTGTCGACGTTCGAAGAATTGAGCGTAACTTTTGCACACGTTGTTTGTTTTGGGCCCATAAGTACTTTTCAAAAATGTAGCAACCGTTTTGGATTGAAATCATGGCATCGTCGTGACATAAGAGGGATTTCGGCCGTTTATTTTTAGAAGAACGAGCACTTGCTTATTTGAATTATCGGCGTTCGAAGAATTGAGCGTTACTTTTACACACGATTTCCATTTTGGGCCCATAAGTACTTTTCAGAAATGTATCTACCGTTTTTGATTGAACTCACGGCATTGTCGTGACGTAATAGGGATTTCGACCGTTCGTTTTTTGAAGAACGAGCACTTACATATTTGGATTGTCGACGTTCAAAGAATTGAGCGTGACTTTTGTACACGGTGTTCGTTTTGGGCCCATAAGTACTTTTCGAAAATGTAACGACCATTTTGGATTGAACTTACGACATCGTTGTGACGTAAGAGGGATTTCGACTGTATGTTTTTCGAAGAACGAGTACTTGCATAGTTGGATTGTCGGCGTTCGAAGAATTAAACACAACTTATGCACACAGTGTTCGTTCTGGGCCCATAGGTACTTTTCGAAAATGTAGCGACCGTTTTGGATTGAACTCATGGCATCATCATGACGTAAGAGGGATTTTGGCCATTTGTTTTTAGAAGAACGAGCACTTGCTTATTTAGATTGTCAGCATTCGAAGAATTGAGCACAACTTTTGCACACGGTGTCCGTTTTGGGCCCACAAGTACTTTTCGAAAATGTAGCGACCGTTTTGGATTGAACTCACCACTTTTCCATGACGTATGAGGGTTTTCGGGTGTTTGTTTTTCGAATAACGAGCACTTGCACATTTGGATTGTCGGCATTTGAAGAATTGAGCGTAACTTTTGTATACGGTTTTCGTTTTGGGCCCATATGTACTTTTCGTAAATTAGGGACCATTTTGGATTAAACTCATGGCATCGTCGTGACGTAAGAGAGATTTTGGCTGTTTGTATTTAGAAGAACGAGCACTTGATTATTTGGATTGTCGGCGTTCGAAGAATTGTGCGTAACTTTTGCACACGGTTCCGTTTTGGGCCCATAAGTACTTTTCGAAAATGTAGCGACCATTTTGGATTGAACTCACGGCGTCGTCGTGACGTAAGAGGGATTTTGACCTTTTATTTTTTGAAGAACAAGCACTTGCATATTTGGATTGTCGACGTTCGAAGAATTGTGCGTAACTTTTCCATACGGTCTTCGTTTTGGGCCCATAGGTACTTTTCGAAAATGTAGCGACCGTTTTGAAATGAACTCACGCATCATCATGATGTAAGAGGGATGTCGACCATTTTTTTTTCAAAGAACTAGCACATGCATATTTGGATTGTCGACGTTCGATGAATTGAGCGTAACTTTTGCACACGGTGTCCGTTTTGGGCCCATAAATACTTTTCGAAAATGTAGCGACCATTTTGGATTGAACTCAGGGCATCGTTGTGATGTAAGAGGGATTTTGATCGTTTGTTTTTCGAAGAACGAGCACTAGCATAATTGGATTGTCGGCGTTCGAAGAATTGAGCTCAACTTTTGCACACGGTGTCCATTTTGGGCCCATAATTACTTTTCAGAAATGTAGCGACCATTTTGGATTGAACTCACTGCTTTTCCATGACGTATGAGGGTTTTCTAGTGTTTTTTTTCGAAGAACAAGCACTTACATATTTTGATTGTCGGCATTCGAAGAATTGAGCGTGACTTTTGCACACGATTTTCGTTTTGGGCCCAAAAGTACTTTTCGTAATGTAGCGACCGTTTTGGATTAAACTCACGGCATCGTCATGATGTAAGAGGGATTTCGACAGTTTGTTTTTTGAACAACAAGCACTTGCATAATTGAATTCTCGACGTTCGAAGAATTGAGCTTAACTTTTGCACACGATTTCCGTTTTGGGCCCATAATACTTTTCGAAGATGTAGCGATTGTTTTGGATTGAACTTATGGCCTCGTCGTGATGTAAGAGGGATTTTGACTGTTTGTTTTTTGAAGAATGTGCACTTGCATAGTTGGATTGTCGGCGTTCGAAGAATTGAGCGCAACTTTTGCACACGGTGTCCGTTCTGGGCCCATAAGTACTTTTCGAAAATGTTACGATCGTTTTGGATTGAACTCACAGCTTTTCCATGATGTATGAGGGATTTTGAGCATTTTTTCGAAGAACGAGCACTTGCATATTTGGATTGTCGGCGTTCGAAGAATTGAGTTTAACTTTTACACACGGTGTCCGTTTAGGGCCCATAAGTACTTTTCGATAATGTAGCGATAGTTTTGGATTGAACTCACAGCTTTACCGTGATGTATGAGGGATTTCGATTATTTTTTCTCAAAGAACGAGCACTTACATATTTGGATTGTCGACGTTCGAAGAATTGAGTGCAACTTTTGCACACAGTGTCCATTCTAGGCCCATAAGTACTTTTCAAAAAATGTAGCGACTGTTTTGGATTGAACTCACGGCACCTTCGTGACGTAAGAGGGATTTCAGCCTTTTGTTTTTAGAAGAATGAGCACTTACTTACTTGGATTGTCGGCGTTCGAAGAATTGAGTGTAACTTTTGCACAAGGTGTCCGTTTTGGGCCCATAAGTACTTTCAAAAATGTAGCGACCGTTTTGGATTGAACTCACTGCTTTTTCGTGACGTATGAGGGTTTTTGGGTGTTTGTTTTTCAAAGAACGAGCACTTGCATATTTGGATTGTCGGCATTTGAAGAATTAAGCATAACTTTTGCACACGGTTTTCGTTTTGGGCCCATAAGTACTTTTCGTAAATTTAGCGACCGTTTTGGATTAAACTCATGGCATCGTCGTGACGTAAGTGGGATTTTGGCCGTTTGTTTTTAGAAGAATGAGCACTTGCTTAGTTGGATTGTGGTGTTTGAAGAATGAGCACTTGCATATTTGGATTGTCGACGTTCGAAGAATTGATCGTAACTTTTGCACACGGTTTCCGTTTTAGGCCCATAAGTACTTTTCGAAAATGTAGCGATCATTTTGAATTAAACTCACACATCATCGTGACGTAAGAGGGATATCCACTGTTTGTTTTTCGAAGAACGAGCACTTGCATATTTGGATTGTCGACGTTCGAAGAATTGAGTGTAACTTTTGCACACGGTGCCCGTTTTGGGCCCATAAGTACTTTTCGAAAATGTAGCAGCCATTTTGGATTGAACTCATGGCATCTTCATGATGTAAGAGGTATTTCAATCATTTGTTTTTGAAGAACGAGCATTTGCATATTTGGATTGTCGACGTTCGAAGAATTGAGCGTAACTTTTGCATATGGTTTCCGTTTTGGGCCCATAAGTACTTTTCGAAAATGTAGCGACCGTTTTGGATTGAACTCATGGCATCGTCGTGATGTAAGAAGGATTTCGACCATTTTTCTTTCGAAGAATGAGTACTTACATATTTGGATTGTCGGCATTTGAAGAATTGACAGTAACTTCTGCACACAGTTTCCGTTTTGGGCCCAAAAGTACTTCTCAGAAATGTAGCGATCATTTTGGAATGAACTCATGGCATCGCCATGACGTAAGAGGGATTTCGACCATTTTTTTTTTGAGGAACGAGCACTTGCATAGTTGGATTGTTGGCGTTCGAAGAATTGAGCACAACTTTTGCACACGGCGTCCGTTCTGGGCCCATAAATACTTTTCGGATATGTAGCGACCGTTTTGGATTGAATTCACAGCTTTGCCATGACGTGTGAGGGATTTCGGGCATTTTTTCAATGAACGAGCACTTGCATATTTGGATTTTCGGCGTTAGAAGAATTGAGCGTAACTTTTGCACACGATTTTCGTTTTGGGCCCAAAAGTACTTTTCAGAAATGTAGCGACCGTTTTGGATTGAACTCACAGAATCATCGTGACACAAGAGGGATTTTGGCCATTTGTTTTTAGAAGAATGAGCACTAGCTTATTTGGATTGTCGGCGTTCGAAGAATTGAGCTTAACTTTTGCACACGGTTTCTATTTTGGGCCCATAAGTACATTTCCTAAATGTAGCGACCGTTTTGGATTAAACTCATGGCATCGTCAGGATGTAAGAGGGATTTCGACCGTTTATTTTTTGAAGAATGAGCACTTGCATATTTAGATTGTCGGCGTTCAAAGAATTGTACGTAACTTTTGCACACGGTGTCCGTTTTGGGCCCATAAGTACTTTTCGGAAATGTAACGACAGTTTTGAATTGAACTCACAACTTTACTGTGATGTATGAGGGATTTCGGGCATTTTTTCTGAAGAACGAGCACTTGCATATTTGGATTGTCGGAGTTCGGAGAATTGAGCGTAACTTTTGCACACGGTGTTCGTTTTCGGCCCATAAGTACTTTTCGAAAATGTGGCGACCGTTTTGGATTAAACTCACGACATCGTCGTGACATAAGAGGGATTTCGACCGTTTGTTTTTAGAAGAACGAGCACTTGCTTATTTGGATTGTCGGCAGTCGAAGAATTGAGCGTTACTTTTACACACGGTTTCTGTTTTGGGCCCATAAGTACTTTTCGAAAATACAGCTACCGTTTTGGATTGAACTCATGGCATCGTTTTGACGTAAGAGGGATTTTGACCATTTGTTTTTCGAAGAAAGAGCACTTGCATAGTTGGATTGTCGGCGTTCAAAGAATTGAGCGCAACTTTTGCACACGGTGTCCATTCTAGGCCCATAAGTACTTTTCGAAAATGTAGTGACCATTTTAGATTGGACTAACAGCTTTCCCATGACGTATGAGGCATTTCGGGCATTTTTTCGAAAAACGAGCACTTGCATATTTGGATTGTCGGCGTTCGAAGAATTGAACGCAACGTTTGCACACGATTTTCGTTTTGGGCCCATAAGTACTTTTTGAAAATGTAGCGACCATTTTGGATTGACCTTACGGCATCGTCGTGACGTAAGAGGGATTTCAGTCATTTGTTTTTAGAAGAACGAGCACTTGCTTATTTGGATTGTCGGCGTTCAAAGAATTGAGCGTAACTTCTGCACACGATTTTCGTTTAGGGCCCATAAGTACAGTTCGTAAATGTAGCGACCGTTTTGGATTAAACTCACGGCATCGTCGTAACGTAAGAGGGATTTAGGCCTTTTTTTTAAGAACGAGCACTTGCGTATTTGGATTGTCGGCGTTCGAAGAATTGAGCGCAACTTTTGCACAGGGTGTCCATTTTGGGCCTATAAGTAATTTTCAGAAAAGTAGCGACCATTTTGGATTGAACTCACCGCTTTGCCATGACGTATGAGGGATTTCAGGCATTTTTTCGAAGAATGAGCACTTGCATATTTGGATTTTCGGCGTTCGAAGAATTGAGCTTAACTTTTACACACGGAGTCTGTTTTGCGCCCATAAGTACTTTTTGAAAATATAGCGACAGATTTGGATTGAACTCACAGCTTTACCACGACGTATTAGGGATTTCGGGCATTTTTTTTGGAAGAACGAGCACTTGCATATTTGGAGTGTCGGGTTCGAAGAATTGAGCGTAACTTTTGCACACGGTGTCCGTTTTAGGCCCATAAGTACTTTTCGAAAATGTAGCGACCATTTTGGATTGAACTCACAACATCGTCATGACGTAAGAGGGATTTTGGCCGTTTGTTTTTAGAAGAATGAGCACTTGCATATTTGGATTGTCAGGGTTTGAAGAATTGAGCATTACTTTTACGCACGATTTCTATTTTGGGTCCATAAGTACTTTTCGAAAATGTAGCGACCGTTTTGGATTGAACTCACGGCATCATCGTGATGTAACAGGGATTTCGGCTGTTTGTTTTTTGAAGAATGAGCACTTGCATATTTATAGCTTCGACGTTCGAAGAATTGAGCGTAACTTTTGCACACGATTTCCGTTTTAGGTCCATAAGTACTTTGTGGAAATTTACCGGCCATTTTGGGTTGAACTCATGCATCATCGTGATGTAAGAGGGATATCGACCGTTTGTTTTTCGAAGAACGAGCAATTGCATATTTGGATTGTCGGCGTTCGATGAATTGAGCGTAACTTTTGCACACGGTGTCCATTTTGGACCCATAAGTACTTTTCGAAAATGTAGCGACCGTTTTGGATTGAGCTCATGGCACCGTCATGACATAAGAGGGATTTTGACCGTTTTTTTTTAAGAACAAGCACTTGCATAGTTGGATTGTCGGTGCTCAAAGAATTGAGCGCAACTTTTGCACACGGTGTCTGTTCTTGGCCCATAAGTACTTTTCAAAAATGTAGCGATCATTTTGGATTGAACTCACAGCTTTGCCGAGACGTATGAGGGATTTCGGGCATTTTTTCTGGAGAACGAGCACTTGCATATTTGGATTGTCGGCGTTTGAAGAATTGAGCTTAACATTTGTACACGGTGTCCGTTTTGGGTCCATAAGTACTTTTCGAAAATGTAGCGACAGTTTTGGATTGAACTCACAGCTTTACCGTGACGTATAAGGGATTTCGAGCATTTTTTTGAAGAATGAGCACTTGCATATTTGGATTGTTGGCGTTCAAAGAATTGAGCGTGACTTTTGTACACGGTGTTCGTTTTGGGGCCCTAAGTACTTTTCAAAAATGTAGCGACCGTTTAGGATTGAACTCACGACATCGTCTTGACGTAAGAGGGATTTTGACAGTATGTTTTTCAAAGAATGAGCACTTGCATAGTTGGATTGTCGGCGTTCGAAGAATTGAGCGTAACTTATGCACACAGTGTCCGTTCTAGGCCCATAAGTACTTTTCAAAAATGTAGCGACCATTTTGGATTTAACTCACGGCATCATCATGACGTAAGAGGGATTTCGACCATTTGTTTTTAGAAGAACGAGCATTTTCTTATTTGGATTGTTGGCATTCGAAGAATTGAGCACAACTTTTGCACACGGTATCCATTTTGGGCTCATAAGTACCTTTCGAAAATGTAGCGACCGCTTTGGATTTAACTCACCGCTTTTTCATGATGTATGAGGGTTTTCGGGTATTTGTCTTTTGAAGAACGAGCACTTGCATATTTGGATTGTCAGCATTCGAAGAATTGAGTGTAACTTTTGTACACAGTTTTCGTTTTGGGCCAATATATACTTTTCATAAATTTAGGGACTGTTTTGGATTAAACTCACGGCATTATCGTGACATAAGAGGGATTTCGGCTGTTTGTTTTTTGAAGAACGAGCACTTGCTTATTTGGATTGTCGACGTTCGAAGAATTGTGCGTAACTTTTGCACACGGTTCTGTTTTGGGCCCATAAGTACTTTTCAGAAATGTAGCGACCATTTTGGATTGAACTCACGGCATCGTCGTGACATAAGAGGGATTTTGGCCATTTGTCTTTTGAAGAATGAGCACTTGCATATTTGGATTGTCGACGTTCGAAGAATTGAGCGTAACTTTTGCACACGGTTTCCGTTTTGGGCCTATAAGTATTTTTCGAAAATGTAGCGACCATTTTGAATTGAACTCATGCATCATCGTGATGTAAGAGAGATATCGACCGTTTGTTTTTCGAAGAACTAGCACTTGCATATTTGGATTGTCGGCGTTCGAAGAATTGAGCGTTACTTTTGCACACGGTGTCCGTTTTGGGCCCATAAATACTTTTCAAAAATGTAGCGACCATTTTGGATTGAACTCACGGCATCGTCATGATGTAAAAGGGATTTTGACCACTTGTTTTTCGAAGAACAAGCACTTGCATATTTCGATTGTCGGCGTTTGAAGAATTGAGCACAAGTTTTGCACACGGTGTCCGTTTTGGGCTCATAAGTACTTTTCAGAAATGTAGCGACCATCTTGGATTGAACTCACCATTTTTCCATGATGTATGAGGGTTGTCTGGTGTCTGTTTTTCAAAGAACGAGCACTTGCATATTTTGATTGTTGGCATTCGAAGAATTGAGCGTAACTTTTGCACACGGTTTTCATTTTGGGCCCAAAAGTACTTTTCGTAAATGTAGCGACCGTTTTGGATTAAACTCAAGGCATCGTCATGATGTAAGAGGGATTTCGGCCATTTGTTTTTTGAACAACGAGCACTTACATATTTGGATTTTTGAAGTTCGAAGAACTGAGCGTAACTTTTGTACACGATTTTCATTTTGGGTCCATAAGTACTTTTCGAAAATGTAGCGATGTTTTGGATTGAACTCATGGCATCGTCGTGATGTAAGAGGGATTTGGACCATTTGTTTTTCGAAGAACGAGCACTTGCATAGTTGGGTTGTCGGCGTTCGAAGAATTGCAAAACTTTTGCACACGGTGTCCGTTCTGGGCCCATAAGTATTTTTCGAAAATGTAGCGACCGTTTTGGATTGAACTCACAGCTTTGCCATGATGTATGAGGGATTTTAGGCATTTTTTTCCGAAGAACGAGCACTTGCATATTTGGATTGTCAACGTTCAAAGAATTGAGCTTAACTTTTGCACACGATGTCCGTCTTGGGCCCATAGGTACTTTTCGAAAATGTAGCGATAGTTTTTGATTGAACTCACAGCTTTATCGTGACGTATGAGGGATTTCGGGCATTTTTTCTAAGAACGAGCACTTGCATATTTGGATTGTCGGCGTTCGAAGAATTGAGCGTGACTTTTGTACACGGTGTTCATTTTGGGCCCTTAAGTACTTTTAAAAAATGTAGCGACTATTTTGGATTGAACTCACGACATCATCGTGACGTAAGAGGAATTTCAACTGCATATTTTTCGAAGAACGAGCACTTGTATAGTGGGATTGTCGACGTTCGAAGAATTGAGCACAACTTATGCACACAGTGTCCGTTCTAGGCCCATAGGTACTTTTTGAAAATGTAGCGACCATTTTGGATTGAACTCACGACATCATCGTGACGTAAGAGGGATTTCGACCATTTCTTTTTAGAAAAACAAGCACTTGCTTATTTGGATTGTCGATGTTCGAAGAATTGAGCGCAACTTTTGTACACGGTATCCATTTTGGGCGCATATGTACTTTTCGAAAATGTAGCGACCGCTTTGGATTGAACTCACCGCTTTTCCATGACGTATGAGGGTTTTCGGGTGTTTTTTTTTGAAGAACGAGCACTTGCATATTTGGATTGTCGGCATTCGAAGAATTGAGTGTAACTTTTGCACATGATTTTTCTTTTGGGCCCATATGTACTTTTCATAAATTTAGCGACTGTTTTGGATTGAACTCACGGCATTGTCATGACGTAAGAGGGATTTTGGCAATTTTTTTTAGAAGAACGAGCACTTGCATATTTGGATTGTCGGCGTTCGAAGAATTGAGCACAACTTTTGCACACGGTGTCCGTTTTGGGCTCATAAGTACTTTTCAGAAATGTAGCGACCATTTTGGATTGAACTTACCACTTTTCCATGATGTATGAGGGTTGTCTGGTGTCTGTTTTTCAAAGAACAAGCACTTGCATAATTTGATTGTCGGCATTCGAAGAATTGAGCGTAACTTTTGCACACGATTTTCGTTTTGGGCCCAAAAGTACTCTTCGTAAATGTAGCGACCATTTTGGATTAAACTCATGGCATCATCGTGATGTATGAGGGATTTCGGCCATTTGTTTTTTGAACAACGAGCACTTACATATTTGGATTCTCCACGTTCGAAGAATTGAGCATAACTTTTGTACACGGTTTTCATTTTGGGCCCATAAGTTCTTTTCGAAAATGTAGCGACGTTTTAGATTGAACTCATGGCATCGTCGTGATGTAAGAGGGATTTGGACCATTTGTTTTTCGAAGAACGAGCACTTGCATAGTTGGGTTGTCGGCGTTCGAAGAATTGAGCGTAACTTTTGCACACGGTGTCAGTTCTGGGCCCATAAGTACTTTTTGAAAATGTAGCGCACGTTTTGGATTGAACTCACAGCTTTGCCGTGACGTATGAGGGATTTCAGGCATTTTTTCGAAGAACGAGCACTTGCATATTTGGATTGTCGGCGTTCAAAGAATTGAGATTAACTTTTGCACACGGTGTCCGTCTTGGGCCCATAAGTACTTTTCGAAAATGTAGCGACAGTTTTGGATTGAACTCACAGCTTTACATGACGTATGAGGGATTTCGGGCATTTTTTTGAAGAACGAGCACTTGCATATTTGGATTGTCGGCGTTCGAGGAATTGAGCATAACTTTTGCACACGGAGTTCGTTTTGGGCCCATAAGTACTTTTCAAAAATGTAGCGACCATTTTAGATTGAACTCACGGCATCGTCGTGACGTAAGGGGGATTTTAGCCATTTGTTTTTAGAAGAACGAGCACTTGTTTCTTTGGATTGTCGACGTTTGAAGAATTGAGCGTAACTTTTGCACACGATTTCCGTTTTGGGCTCATAAGTACTTTTCGAAAATGTAGCTACCGTTTTGGATTGAACTCATGGCATCGTCATGATGTAAGGGGGATTTCGAACGGTTGTTTTTAGAAGAACGCGCACTTCCTCATTTGGATTGTCGACGTTCGAAGAATTGAGCATAACTTTTGTACACGATTTCCATTTTGGGCCCATAAGTACTTTCCAGAAATTTAGCGATCGTTTTGGAATGAACTCATGGCATCATTGTGATGTAAGAGGGATTTAGGCCATTTGTTTTTAGAAGAACGAGCACTTGTTTATTTGGATTGTCGGTGTTCGAAGAATTGAGCGTAACTTTTGCACACGGTTTCCATTTTGGGCCCATAAGTACTTTTCGAAAATGTAGCGACCGTTTTGGATTGGACTCATGGCATCATCGTGACGTAAGAGGGATTTCGACCGTTTGTTTTTTGAAGAACGAGCACATGCATATTTGGATTGTCGACGTTCGAAGAATTGAGCGTAACTTTTGCACACGGTTTTCGTTTTGGGGCCATAAGTGCTTTTCAAAAATGTAGTGACCATTTTGGATTGAACTAACGCATCATCATGATGTAGGAGGGATATCGATCGTTTGTTTTTCGAAGAATGAGCACTTGCGTATTTGGATCATCGACGTTCGAATAAATGAGCGTAACTTTTGCACACGGTGTCCGTTTTGAGCCCATAAGTACTTTTCGAAAATGTAGCGACCATTTGGATTGAACTCACGGCATCGTCATGACGCAAGAGGGATTTCAACCGTTTATTTTTTGAAGAATGAGCACTTGCTTATTTGGATTGTCGACGTTCGAAGAATTGAGCGCAACTTTTACACACGGTGTTCGTTTTGGGCCTATAAGTACTTTTCGAAAATGTAGCGAGCGTTTTGGATTGAACTCACAGCTTTTCCATGACGTATGAGGGATTTCGGGCATTTTTTTTGAAGAACGAGCACTTGCATATTTGGATTATTGGCGTTCGAGGAATTGAGCGCAACTTTTACACACGGTGTCCGTTTTGGGCCCATAAGTACTTTTCGAAAATGTAGTGACCATTTCGGATTGAACTCACCGCTTTTCCATGATGTTTGAGGGTTTCCGGGTGTTCGTTTTTCGAAGAACGAGCACTTGCACATTTGGATTGTCGGCGTTCGAAGAATTGGGAGCAACTTTTGTACACGGTGTTCATTTTGGGCCCATAAGTACTTTTTGAAAATGTAGCGACCGTTTCAGATTGAACTCACGGCATTGTCATGATGTAAGAGGGATTTCAGCCATTTGTTTTTAGAAGAAAGAGCACTTCCTTATTTGGATTGTCGGGGTTCGAAGAATTGAGCATAACTTTTGCACACGGTGTCCGTTTTGGGCCCATAAGTACTTTTCGAAAATGTAGTGACCATTTCTGATTCAACTCACAGCTTTTCCGTGATGTATGAGGGATTTTCGAGCATTTTTCTTTCGAAGAACGAGCACTTGCATATTTGGATTGTCGATGTTCGAACGATTGAGCATAACTTTTGCACACGATTTCCGTTTTGGGCCCATAAGTACTTTTCGGAAATGTAACGACCATTTTGGATTGAACTCACACCTCCTCCAAGACATACGATGGATTTCAGGATTTTTTTGAAGAACGAGCACTTGCATATTTGGATTGTCGACGTTCGAAGAATTGACCGCAACTTTTGCACACACTGTCCGTTTTAGGCTCATAAGTACTTTTCGAAAATGTAGCGACCGTTTTGGATTGAACTCACAGCTTTTTCGTGTCGTATGAGGGATTTCGAGCATTTTTTTCGAAGAATGAGCACTTGTATATTTGGATTGTCGGCGTTCAAAGAACTGAGCGTAACTTTTGCACGCGGTGTCCGTTTTAGGCCCATAAGTACTTTTCAGAAATGTAGTGACCGTTTTGGATTGAACTCACAACTTTTCCATGATGTGTGAGGGATTTCGGGCATTTTTCTTTAGAAGAATGAGCACTTGCCTATTTGGATTGTCGATGTTTCGAACAATTGAGCATAACTTTTGAAGACGGGGTCCGTTTTGGGCCCATAAGTACTTTTCGAAAATGTAATGACCGTTTTGGATTGAACTCACAACTTTGCCATGACATATGAGGGATTTCGGGCATTTTTTTCGAAGAACGAGCACTTGCATATTTTGATTGTTGGTGTTCGAAGAATTGAGCGCAACTATTGTACACGGTGTCCGTTTTGGTCCCATAAGTACTTTTTGATAATGTAGCGACTGTTTTGGATAGAACTCATCGCTTTTCCGTGATGTATGCGTGTTTTCGGGATGTTAGTTTTTTGAAGAACAAGCACTTGCATATTTGGATTGTCGGTGTTCGAAGAATTGGGCGCAACTTTTCACACGGTGTTCGTTTTTGGCCCATAAGTACTTTTTGAAAATGTAGCGACCATTTTGGATTGAACTCACGGCATCCTCATGATGTAAGAGGGATGTCAGCTGTTTGTTTTTAGAAGAACAAGCACTTGCTTATTTGAACTGTCGGCGTTCGAAGAATTGAGCGTAACTTTTGCACACGGTGTCCGTTTTGGGCCCATAAGTACTTTTGGGAAATGTAGTGACCGTTTTAGATTCAACTCACAGCTTTTCCGTGATGTATGAGGGATTTCGTGCATTTTTCTTTTGAAGAACGAGCACTTGCATACTTGGATTGTCGATGTTCGAACAATTGAGCATGACTTTTGCACACGGTTTCCGTTTTGGGCCCATAAGTACTTTTCGAAAATGTAACGACCGTTTTGGATTGAACTCACAGCTCTTCCATGACGTATGAGGGATTTCGGGTGTTTTTCTTTCGAAGAACGAGCACTTGCATATTTGGATTGTCGACATTCGAAGAATTGAGCGTAACTTTTACACACGATGTCCGTTTTGGGCCCATAAGTACTTTTCAAAAATGTAGTGACCATTTTGGATTGAACTAATAGCTTTTTCGTGATGTATGAGGGATTTCAGGCATTTTTGTTTCGAAGAACTAGCACTTGCATATTTGGATTGTCGATGTTCGAACAATTGAGCATAACTTTTGCACACGGTGTCCGTTTTGGACCCATAAGTACTTTTTGAAAATGTAGCAACTGTTTTGGATTGAACTCACAGCTTTTCCATGACATATGAGTGTTTTCGGTCATTTTTTTCGAAGAACAAGTACTTGCATATTTGGATTTTCGGTGTTCGAAGAATAGAGCATAACTTTTGCACACGTTGTCCGTTTTAGGCCCATAAGTACTTGTCGAAAATGTAGCGACCGTTTTGGATTGAACTCATAGCTTTTTCGTGACGTATGAGGGATTTCGGGCAATTTTTTAGAAGAACAAGCACTTGCATATTTAGATTGTCGGAGTTCGAAGAATTGAGCGTAACTTTTGCACACGGTGTCCGTTTTGGGCCCATAAGTACTTTTCAGAAATGTAGTGACCGTTTTGGATTGAACTCACAGATTTTCCATGATGTATGAGGGATTTTGGGCATTTTTCTTTCGAAGAATGAGCACTTGCATAATTGGATTGTCGGCGTTCGAAGAATAGAGCGTAAGTTTTGGACACGGTGTCCGTTTTAGGCCCATAAGTACTTTTCGAAAATGTGGTGATCGTTTTGGATTGAACTCACAGCTTTTCCGTGATGTATGAGGGATTTCGATATTTTTCTTTCGAAGAACTAGTACTTACATATTTGGATTGTCGATGTTCGAACAATTGAGCATAACTTTTGCACACGGTGTTCCTTTTGGGCCCATAAGTACTTTTTGAAAATGTAGCGACCGTTTTGGATTGAACTCACAGCATCATCGTGATGTAAGAGGGATTTTGGACGTTTGTTTTTTGAAAAACGAGCACATGCATATTTGGATTGTCGACGTTTGAAGAATTGAGCGTAACTTTTGCACACGGTTTTCGTTTTGGGCCCATAAGTACTTTTCGAAAATGTAGCGACCCTTTGGGATTGAACTCACACATCATCGTGATTTGAGAGGGATATTGATTGTTTGTTTTTCGAAGAACGAGCGCTTGCATACTTGGATTGTTGGCGTTCGAAGAATTGAGCGTAACTTTTGCACACGATGTCCGTTTTGGGCCCATAAGTACTTTTTGAAAATGTAGCGACCGTTTTGGATTGAACTCACGACATCATCGTGACGTAAGGGGGATTTTTACCGTTTGTTTTTCGAAGAACGAGCACTTGCATATTTGGATTGTTAGCGTTCGAAGAATTGAGCGCAACTTTTGTACACGGTGTTCGTTTTGGGCCCATAAGTACTTTTTGAAAATGTAGCGAGCATTTTGGATTGAACTCACAGCTTTTCCATGACGTATGAGGGATTTCGGGCATTTTTTTTGAAGAACGAGCACTTGTATATTTGGATTGTCGGCGTTCGAAGAATTGAGCGCAACTTTTGCACACGGTGTCTGTTTTGGGCCCATAAGTACTTTTTGAAAATGTAGCGACCATTTTGGATTGAACTCATCACTTTTCCATGATGTTTGAGGGTTTTTGGGTGTTTGTTTTTCGAAGAACGAGCACTTGCACATTTAGATTGTCGGCGTTCGAAGAATTGGGAGCAACTTTTGCACACGGTGTTCGTTTTGGGCCCATAAATACTTTTTGAAAATGTAGCGACCGTTTTGGATTGAACTCACGGCATCGTCATGATGTAAGAGGGATTTCGACAGTTTGTTTTTAGAAGAACGAGCACTTCCTTATTTGGATTGTCGGCGTTCGAAGAATTGAGCGTAACTTTTGCACACGGTGTCCGTTTTGGGCCCATAAGTACTTTTCGGAAATGTAGTGACCATTTTGGATTGAACTCACAGATTTTCCGTGATGTATGAGGGATTCTAGGCATTTTTCTTTCGAAGAATGAGCACTTGCATAATTGGATTGTCGACGTTCGAAGAATAGAGCGTAACTTTTGCACACGGTGTCCGTTTTAGGCCCATAAGTACTTTTCGAAAATGTGGTGATCGTTTTGGATTGAACTCACAGCTTTTCTGTGACGTATGAGGGATTTCGACGTTTTTCTTTCGAAGAACTAGCACTTACATATTTGGATTGTCGATGTTCGAACAATTGAGCATAACTTTTGCACACGGTGTTCCTTTTGGGCCCATAAGTACTTTTCGAAAATGTAGCGACCATTTTGGATTGAACTCATGGAATCGTCTTGATGTAAGAGGCATTTTGGCTATTTGTTTTTAGAAGAATGAGCACTTACTTATTTCGATTGTCGGCGTTCGAAGAATTGAGCGTAACTTTTGCACACGGTGTCCGTTTTGGGCCCGTAAGTACTTTTTGAAAATATAGCAACCGTTTGGGATTGAACTCACAACTTTGCCATGACGTATGAGGGATTTTGGGCATTTTTTTCGAAGAACGAGCACGTGCATATTTGGATTGTTGGCGTTCAAAGAATTGAACGCAACTATTGTACACGGTGTCCGTTTTGGTCCCATAAGTACTTTTCGATAATGTAGCGACTGTTTTGGATTGAACTCACCGCTTTTCCGTGATGTATGAGGGTTTTCGGGATGTTAGTTTTTTGAAGAACGAGCACTTGCATATTTGGATTGTCGACGTTCGAAGAATTGGGCGTAACTTGTACACACGGTGTTCGTTTTTGGCCCATAAGTACTTTTCGAAAATGTAGCGACCATTTTGGATTGAACTCACGGTATCCTCATGATGTAAGAGGGATGTCGGCCATTTGTTTTTAGAAGAATGAGCACTTGCTTATTTCGATTGTCGGCGTTCGAAGAATTGATCGTAACTTTTGCACACTGTGTCAGTTTTGGGCCCATAAGTACTTTTCGAAAATGTAGTGACCGTTTTAGATTCAACTCACAGCTTTTTCGTGATGTATGAGAGATTTTGAGCATTTTTTTCGAAGAACGAGCATTTGCATATTTGAATTGTCGGCGTTCGAAGAATTGAGCGTAACTTTTGCACACGGTGTCCGTTTTGGGCCCATAAGTACTTTTGGGAAATGTAGTGACCATTTTAGATTCAACTCACAGCTTTTCCGTGATGTATGAGGGATTTCGGGCGTTTTTCTTTCAAAGAACGAGCACTTGCATACTTGGATTGTCGATGTTCGAACGAGCGCACACGGTTTTCGTTTTGGGCCCATAAGTACTTTTCGAAAATGTAACGATCGTTTTGGATTGAACTCACATCTCTTCCCTGACGTATGAGGGATTTAGGGAGTTTTTCTTTCAAAGAACGAGCACTTGCATATTTGGATTGTCGATGTTCGAAGAATTGAGAGTAACTTTTACGTGTCCGTTTTGGTCCCATAAGTACTTTTCGAAAATGTAGTGACCATTTTGGATTGAACTCACAGCTTTTTCGTGATGTATGAGGGATTTCAGGCATTTTTCTTTCGAAGAACTAGCACTTGAACATTTGGATTGTCGATGTTCGAACAATTGAGCATAACTTTTGCACACGGTGTCTGTTTTGGGCCCATAAGTACTTTTCAAAAATGTAGCAACTGTTTTGGATTGAACTCACAGCTTTTCCATGACATATGAGTGTTTTCGGTCATTTTTTTAGAAGAACAAGCACTTGCATATTTGGATTTTTGGCGTTCGAAGAATAGAGCGTAACTTTTGCACACGGTGTCCGTTTTAGGCCCATAAGTACTTGTCGGAAATGTAGCGACCGTTTTGGATTGAACTCATAGCTTTTCCGTGACCTATGAGGGATTTCGGGCAATTTTTTCGAAGAACGAGCACTTGCATATTTAGATTGTCGGCGTTCGAAGAATTGAGCGTAACTTTTGCACACGGTGTCTGTTTTGGGCGCATAAGTACTTTTCGAAAATGCAGCGACCGTTTTTTACAGAACTCACGGCATTATCGTGATGTAACAGGGATCTTTGCCATTTATTTTTAGAAGAACAAGCCCTTGTTTATTTGGATTGTCGACGTTCGAAGAATTGACCGTAACTTTTGCACATGGTTTCGTTTTGGGCCCATAAGTTCTTTTCGAAAATGTAGCGACCGTTTTGGATTGAACTCACAGCATCGTCGTGACGTAAGTGGGATTTTGTCCGTTTGTTTTTATAAGAATGAGCACTTGCTTATTTGGATTGTCGGCGTTCGAAGAATTGAGTGTAACTTTTACACACGGTTTTCGTTTTGGGCCCATAAGTACTTTTCGGAAATGTAACGACCATTTTGGATTGAACTCATGGCATCATCGTGATGTTTTTTGAAAAACAAGCACATGCATATTTGGATTGTCGACGTTCGAAGAATTGAACGTAACTTTTGCACACGGTTTTCGTTTTGGGCCCATAAGTACTTTTCGAAAATGTAGTGACCCTTTGGGATTGAACTAACACATCATCGTGATGTGAGAGGGATATTGATCATTTGTTTTTCGAAGAACGAGCGCATGCATACTTGGATTGTTGGCGTTCGAAGAATTGAGCGTAACTTTTGCACACGGTGTCCGTTTTGGGCCCATAAGTACTTTTCGAAAATGTAGCGACCATTTTGGATTGAACTCACGACATCATCATGACTTAAGGGGGATTTTTACTGTTTATTTTTCGAAGAACGAGCACTTGCATAGTTGGATTGTTAGCGTTCGAAGAATTGAGCGCAACTTTTGCACACGTTGTTCGTTTTGGGCCCATAAGTACTTTTTGAAAATGTAGCGAGCGTTTTGGATTGAACTCACAGCTTTTCCATGACGTATGAGGGATTTCGAGCATTTTTTTTGAAGAACGAGCACTTGTATATTTGGATTGTCGGCGTTCGAAGAATTGAGCGCAACTTTTGCACACGGTGTCCGTTTTGGGCCCATAAGTACTTTTTGGAAATGTAGCGACCGTTTTGGATTGAACTCATCGCTTTTCCATGATGTTTGAGGGTTTTCAGGTGTTTGTTTTTCGAAGAACGAGCACTTGCACATTTGGATTGTCGGCGTTCGAAGAATTGGGAGCAACTTTTGCACACGGTGTTCGTTTTAGGCCCATAAGTACTTTTTGAAAATGTAGCGACCGTTTTGGATTGAACTCACGACATCATCATGATGTAAGAGGGATTTCGACCGTTTGTTTTTAGAAGAACGAGCACTTGCTTATTTGGATTGTCGGCGTTCGAAGAATTGAGTGTAACTTTTGCACACGGTGTCTATTTTGGGCCCATAAGTACTTTTCAGAAATGTAGTGACCGTTTTGGATTGAACTCACAGATTTTTCGTGATGTATGAGGGATTTTGGGCATTTTTCTTTCGAAGATCGAGCACTTGCATATTTGGATTGTCGATGTTCGAATAATTGAGCATAACTTTTGCACACGATTTCCGTTTTGGGCCCATAAGTACTTTTCGAAAATGTAACGACTGTTTTGGATTGAAATCACAGCTCTTCCATGACATATGAGGGATTTCGGGCATTTTTTTCGAAGAACGAGCACTTGCACATTTGGATTGTTGACGTTCGAAGAATTGAGCGTAACTTTTGTACACGGTCTTCGTTTTTGGCTCATAAGTACTTTTCAAAAATATGGCGACCATTTTGGATTGGACTCATAGCTTTTTCGTGACGTATGAGGGATTTGGGGCATTTTTTTCGAAGAACGTGCACTTGCATATTTGGATTGCCGACATTTGAAGAATTGAGCGTAACTTTTGTACACGGTCTCCTTTTTGGGCCCATAAGTACTTTTCAAAAATGTAGTGACCATTTTGGATTGAACTCACAGCTTTCCCGTGATGTACGAGGGATTTTCGGCGCTTTTCTTTCGAAGAATGAGGACTTGCATATTTGGATTGTCGATGTTCGAACAATTGAGCATAACTTTTGCACACGGTGTCCGTTTTGGGACCATAAGTACTTTTCGAAAATGTATCGACCATTTTGGATTGAACTTACAACTTTGTCGTGACGTATGAGGGATTTCGTGCAATTTTTTCGAAGAACGAGCACTTGCATATTTGGATTGTCGGCGTTCGAAGAATTGAGTTTAACTTTTCCACACGGTGTCCATTTTGATCCCATAAGTACTTTTCGATAATTTCGCGACAGTTTCGGATTGAACTCATAGCATTACCGTGACGTATGAGAGATTTTTAGTGGGTTTTTCAAAGAACGAGCACTTGCATATTTGGATTGTCGGCGTTCGAAGAATTGAGCGTAACTTTTGCACACGGTGTTCGTTTTGGGCCCAAAAGTACTTCTCAGAAATGTAGTGACCATTTTGGATTGAACTCACAGCTTTTCCGTAAAGTATGAGGGATTTCGTGCATTTTACTTTCGAAGAACGAACACTTGCATATTTGGATTGTCGGCGTTCGAAGAATTGATCGCAACTTTTGCACATGGTTTCTGTTTTGGGCCTATAAGTACTTTTCGAAAATGTAGCAACCATTTTGGATTGAACTCACGGCATCATCGTGATGTTAGAGGGATTTCAACCATTTATTTTTCGAAGAACGAGCACATGCATATTTGGATTGTCAGCGTTCGAAGACTTGAGCGTAACTTTTGCACACGAATTTCGTTTCGGGCCCATAAGTACTTTTCAAAAATGTAACGATGGTTTTGGATTGAACTCACACATCATCGTGATGTGAGAGGGATATCGATCATTTTTTTCGAAGAACGAGCACTTACATATTTGGATTGTCGGCGTTCGAAGAATTGAGCGTAACTTTTGCACACGGTGTCCGTTTTGGGCCCATAAGTACTTTTCGAAAATGTAACGACAGTTTTGGATTGAACTCATGGCATCATCGTGATGTAAGGGGGATTTTGATCATTTGTTTCTCGAAGAACGAGCACATGCATATTTGAATTGTTGGCGCTCGAAGAATTGAGCGTAACTTTTGCACACGGTGTCTGTCTTTGGCCCATAAGTACTTTCGAAAATGTAGCAACCGTTTTGGATGAACTCATAGCTTTTCCATGACGTATGAGGGATTTCGGGCATATTTTTTGAAAAACGAGCACTTCCATATTTAGATTGTCGGCGTTCAAAGAATTGAGCGCAACTATTGAACACGGTGTCCGTTTTGGGCCCATAAGTACTTTTTGGAAATTTAGCGACCATTTTGGATTGAACTCACCGCTTTTCCATGATGTGTGAGGGTTTTTGGGATGTTAGTTTTTCGAAGAATGAGCACTTGCATATTTCGATTGTCGGCGTTCGAAGAATTGGGCGCAACTTTTGCACACGGTGTTCGTTTACCATTTTGGATTGAACTCAAGGCATTGTCATGATGTAAGAGGGATGTCAGCCATTTGTTTTTAGAAGAACAAGCACTTGCTTATTTGAATTGTCGGCGTTCGAAGAATTGAGCGTAACTTTTCCGTTTTGGGCCCATAAGTACTTTTCAGAAATGTAGTGACCGTTTTAGATTCAACTCACAGCTTTTCCATGATGTATGAGGGATTTCGGGCATTTTTCTTTCGAAGAACGAGCACTTGCATAGTTGGATTGTCGATGTTCGAACAATTGAGCATAACTTTTGCACATGGTTTCCGTTTTGGGTACATAAGTACTTTTCGAAAATGTAACGACGTTTTGGATTGAACTTGCAGCTCTTCCATGACGTATGAGGGATTTCGGGTGTTTTTTTCAAAGAACAAGCACTTGCATATTTGGATTGCCGACGTTCGAAGAATTGAGCGTAACTTTTACACACGGTGTCCATTTTTGGCCCATAAGTACTTTTCGAAAACGTAGTGACTGTTTTGGATTGAACTCACAGCTTTTTCGTGATGTATGAGGGATTTCGGGCCTTTTTCTTTTGAAGAGCTAGCACTTGCATATTTGGATTGTCGATGTTCGAACGATTGAGCATAACTTTTGCACACGGTGTCCGTTTTGGGCCCATAAGTACTTTTCAAAAATGTAGCAACCGTTTTGGATTGAACTCACAGCTTTTCCATGACATATGAGTGTTTTTAGTCATTTTTTTCGAAGAACGAGCACTTGAATATTTGGATTGTTGGCGTTCGAAGAATAGAGCGTAACTTTTGCACATGGTGTCCGTTTTAGGCCCATAAGTACTTGTCGAAAATGTAGCGACCATTTTGGATTGAACTCACAGCTTTTCCATGATTTATGAGGGATTTCGGCCATTTTTCTTTCGAAGAACGAGCACTTGCATATTTGGATTGTCGATGTTCGAACAATTGAGCATAACTTTTGCACACGGTTTCCCGTTTTGGGCCCATAAGTACTTTTCGAAAATGTAGCGACCGTTTTGGAGTGAACTCACGGCATCGTCGTGATGTAAGAGGGATTTCGACCATTTGTTTTTCGAAGAACAAGCACATGCATATTTGGATTGTCGGCGTTCGAAGAATTGAGGGTAACTTTTGCACACGATTTTCGTTTCGGGCCCATTAGTACTTTTCAAAAATGTAGCGACCGTTTTGGATTGAACTCATGGCATCATCATGACGTAAGGGGGATTTTAACCATTTGTTTTTCGAAGAACGAACACTTGCATATTTGGATTGTCAGCGTTCGAAGAATTGAGCCCAACTTTTGCACACGGTGTTCGTTTTGGGCCATAAGTACTTTTCGAAAATGTAATGACCGTTTTGGATTGAACTCACACCTTTTACGTGATGTATGAGGGATTTCGGGCATTTTTCTTTCGAAGAACGAGCACTTGCATATTTGGATTGTCGATATTCGAACAATTGGGCATAACTTTTGCACACGAATTTCGTTTTGGGCTCATAAGTACTTTTCGAAAATGTAACGGCCATTTTGGATTGAACTCACAGCTCTTCCATGAAGTATGAGGATTTCGGGCATTTTTTTGAAGAACGAGCACTTGCATATTTGGATTGTCGACGTTCGAAGAATTGAGCGTAACTTTTGCACACGGTGGTCGTTCTGGGCGCATAAGTACTTTTCGAAAATGTAGCGACCATTTTGGATTGAACTCACGCATCATCGTGATGTGAGAGGGATTTTGGGCATTTTTCTTTCGAAGAACGAGAACTTGCATATTTGGATTGTCGATGTTCGAACAATTGAGCATGACTTTTGCACATGGTTTCTGTTTTGGGCCCATAAGTACTTTTCGAAAATGTAGCGACCGTTTTGGATTGAACTCACGGCATCCTAGTGATGTAAGAGGGATTTCGACCGTTTGTTTTTCGAAGAATGAGCACATGCATATTTGGATTGTCGACGTTCAAAGAATTGAGCGTAACTTTTGCACACGATTTTCGTTTTGGGCCCATAAGTATTTTTCAAAAATGTAGCGACCGTTTTGGATTGAACTCACGTATCATCGTGATGTGAGAGGGATATCGATCGTTGGTTTTTCGAAGAATGAGCACTTACATATTTGGATTATCGGCGTTCGAAGAATTGAGCGTAACTTTTGCACACGGTGTCCGTTTTGGGCCCATAAGTATTTTTCGAAAATGTAGCGACCGTTTTGGATTGAACTCACGCATCATCGTGATGTGAGAGGGATATCGATCGTTTGTTTTTCGAAGAATGAGCACTTACATATTTGGATTATCGGCGTTCGAAGAATTGAGCGTAACTTTTGCACACGGTGTCCGTTTTGGGCCCATAAGTACTTTTCGAAAATGTAGTGACCGTTTTGGATTGAACTCACGCATCATCGTGATGTGAGAGGGATATCGATCGTTTTTTTTTCGAAGAATGAGCACTTACATATTTGGATTATCGGCGTTCGAAGAATTGAGCGTAACTTTTGCACACGGTGTCCGTTTTGGGCCCATAAGTACTTTTCGAAAATGTAGTGACCGTTTTGGATTGAACTCACAGCTTTTTTGTGATGTATGAGGGATTTTGGCATTTTTCTTTCGAAGAACTAGCACCTCCATATTTGGATTGTCGATGTTCGAACAATTGAGCATAACTTTTGCACACGGTGTCCGTTTTGGGCCCATAAGTATTTTTCGAAAATGTAGTGACCATTTTGGATTGAACTCGCAGCTTTTCCTTGATGTATGAGGGATTTCGGGCATTTTTCTTTCGAAGAACGAACACTTGCATATTTGGATTGTCAGCGTTCGAAGAATTGAGCGCAACTTTTGCACACGGTGTTCGTTTTGGGCCCATAAGTACTTTTCGAAAATGTAGTGGCCGTTTTGGATTGAACTCACACCTTTTACGTGATGTATGAGGGATTTTGGGCATTTTTCTTTCGAAAAATGAGCACTTGCATAATTGGATTGTCGATGTTCGAACAATTGAGCATAACTTTTGTACACGATTTTCATTTTGGGCCCATAAGTACTTTTCGGAAATGTAACGACCGTTTTGGATTGAACTCACAGCTCTTCCATGACGTATGAGGATTTCGGGCATTTTTTCGAAGAACGAGCACTTGCATATTTGGATTGTCGACGTTCGAAGAATTGAGCGTAACTTTTGCACACGGTGGTCGTTCTGGGCCCATAAGTACTTTTCGAAAATGTAGGACCGTTTTGGATTGAACTCACGCATCATCGTGATGTGAGAGGGATTTCGAGCATTTTTCTTTCGAATAACGAGCACTTGCATATTTGGATTGTCGATGTTCGAACAATTGAGCATGACTTTTGTACATGGTGTCCATTTTGGGCCCATAAATACTTTTTGAAAATGTAGCAACCGTTTTGGATTGAACTCACAGCTTTTCCATGACATATGAGGGTTTTCGATCATTTTTTTTGAAGAACGAGCACCTGCATATTTGGATTGTCGATGTTCGAAGAATAGAGCGTAACTTTTGCACACGGTGTCCGTTTTGGGCCCATAAGTACTTTTCGAAAATGTAGCGACAGTTTTGGATTGAACTCACAGTTTTTCCATGACATATGAGGGTTTTCGATCATTTTTTTTGAAGAACGAGCACCTGCATATTTGGATTGTCGGCGTTCGAAGAATAGAGCGTAACTTTTGCACACGGTGTCCGTTTTGGGCCCATAAGTATTTTTCGAAAATGTAGTGACCGTTTTGGATTGAACTCACAGCTTTTCCTTGATGTATGAGGGATTTCGGGCATTTTTCTTTCGAAGAACGAACACTTGCATATTTGGATTGTCAGGGTTCGAAGAATTGAGCGCAACTTTTGCACAAGGTGTTTGTTTTGGGCCCATAAGTACTTTTCGAAAATGTAGTGACCGTTTTGGATTGAACTCACACCTTTTACGTGATGTATGAGGGACTTTGGGCATTTTTCTTTCGAAGAACGAGCACTTGCATATTTGGATTGTCGATGTTGGAACAATTGAGCATAACTTTTGCACACAATTTTTGTTTTGGGCCCATAAGTACTTTTCGGAAATGTAACGACCGTTTTGGATTGAACTCACAGCTCTTCCATGACGTATGAGGATTTCGGGCATTTTTTCGAAGAACGAGCACTTGCATATTTGGATTATCGGCGTTCGAAGAATTGAGCGTAACTTTTGTACACGGTGTCCGTTTTGGGCCCATAAGTACTTTTCGAAAATGTAGTGACCGTTTCGGATTGAACTCACAGCTTTTTTGTGATGTATGAGGGATTTCGGGCATTTTTCTTTCGAATAACGAGCACTTGCATATTTGGATTGTCGATGTTCGAACAATTGAGCATAACTTTTGCTCACGGTGTCCGTTTTGGGCCCATAAGTACTTTTCGAAAATGTAGCGACCGTTTTGGATTGAACTCACAGCTCTTCCATGACGTATGAGGATTTCGGGCATTTTTTCGAAGAACGAGCACTTGCATATTTGGATTATCGGCGTTCGAAGAATTGAGCGTAACTTTTGTACACGGTGTCCGTTTTGGGCCCATAAGTACTTTTCGAAAATGTAGTGACCGTTTCGGATTGAACTCACAGCTTTTTTGTGATGTATGAGGGATTTCGGGCATTTTTCTTTCGAAGAACTAGCACTTCCATATTTGGATTGTCGATGTTCGAACAATTGAGCATAACTTTTGCACACGGTGTCCGTTTTGGGCCCATAAGTACTTTTCAAAAATGTAGCGACCGTTTTGGATTGAACTCACAGCTTTTCCATGACATATGAGGGTTTTCGATCATTTTTTTTGAGGAACGAGCACCTGCATATTTGGATTGTCGATGTTCGAAAAATAGAGCGTAACTGTTGCACACGGTGTCCGTTTTGGGCCCAAAAGTACTTTTCGAAAATGTAGCGACCGTTTTGGATTGAACTCACAGCTTTTCCATGACATATGAGGGTTTTCGATCATTTTTTTGAAGAACGAGCACCTGCATATTTGGATTGTCGGCGTTCGAAGAATAGAGCGTAACTTTTGCACCCGGTGTCCGTTTTTGGCCCATAAGTATTTTTCGAAAATGTAGTGATCGTTTTGGATTGAACTCACAGCTTTTCCTTGATGTATGAGGGATTTCGGGCATTTTTCTTTCGAAGAACGAACACTTGCATATTTGGATTGTCAGCATTCGAAGAATTGAGCGCAACTTTTGCACACGGTGTTCGTTTTTGGCCGATATGTACATTTCGAAAATGTAGTGACCGTTTTGGATTGAACTCACACCTTTTACGTGATGTATGAGGGATTTCGGGCATTTTTCTTTCGAAGAACGAGCACTCGCATATTTGGATTGTCGATGTTCGAACAATTGAGCATAACTTTTGCACACGGTTTTCATTTTGGGCCCATAAGTACTTTTCGGAAATGTAACGACCGTTTTGGATTGAACTCACAGCTCTTCCATGACGTATGAGGATTTCGGGCATTTTTTCGAAGAACGAGCACTTGCATATTTGGATTGTCGATGTTTGAAGAATTGAGCGTAACTTTTGCACACGGTGGTCGTTCTGGACCCATAAGTACTTTTCGAAAATGTAGCGACCGTTTTGGATTGAACTCACGCATCATCGTGATGTGAGAGGGATCTCGGGCATTTTTCTTTCGAAAAACAAGCACTTGCATATTTGGATTGTCGATGTTTGAACAATTGAGCATGACTTTTGCACATGGTTTCCGTTTTGGGCCCATAAGTACTTTTCGAAAATGTAGCGACCGTTTTGGATTGAACTCACGGCATCCTCGTGATGTAAGAGGGATTTCGACCGTTTGTTTTTCGAAGAATGAGCACATGCATATTTGGATTGTCGGCCTTGAAAGAATTGAGCGTAACTTTTACACACGGTTTTCGTTTTGGCCCCATAAGTATTTTTCGAAAATGTAGCGACCGTTTTGGATTGAACTCACGCATCATCGTGATGTGAGAGGGATATCGATCGTTTGTTTTTTGAAGAACGAGCACTTGCATATTTGGATTATCGGCGTTCGAAGAATTGAGCGTAACTTTTGTACACGGTGTCCGTTTTGGGCCCATAAGTACTTTTCGTAAATGTAGTGACCGTTTTGGATTGAACTCACAGCTTTTTTGTGATGTATTAGCGATTTTGGGCATTTTTCTTTCGAAGAACTAGCACTTCCATATTTGGATTGTCGATGTTCGAACAATTGAGCATAACTTTTGCACACAGTGTCTGTTTTGGGCCCATAAGTACATTTCGAAAATGTAGCGACCGTTTTGGATTGAACTCACAGCTTTTCCATGACATATGAGGGTTTTCGATCATTTTTTTGAAGAACGAGCACCTGCATATTTGGATTGTCGGCGTTCGAAGAATAGAGCATAACTTTTGCACACGGTGTCCGTTTTGGGCCCATAAGTATTTTTCGAAAATGTAGTGACCGTTTTGGATTGAACTCACAGCTTTACCTTGATGTATGAGGGATTTCGGGCATTTTTCTTTCGAAGAACGAGCACTTGCATATTTGGATTATCGGCGTTCGAAGAATTGAGCGGACCATTTTGGATTGAACTCACAGCTTTACCTTGATGTATGAGGGATTTCGGGCATTTTTCTTTCGAAGAACGAGCACTTGCATATTTGGATTATCGGCGTTCGAAGAATTGAGCGGACCATTTTGGATTGAACTCACAGCTTTACCTTGATGTATGAGGGATTTCGGGCATTTTTCTTTCGAAGAACGAGCACTTGCATATTTGGATTATCGGCGTTCGAAGAATTGAGCGGACCATTTTGGATTGAACTCACAGCTTTACCTTGATGTATGAGGGATTTCGGGCATTTTTCTTTCGAAGAACGAGCACTTGCATATTTGGATTATCGGCGTTCGAAGAATTGAGCGGACCATTTTGGATTGAACTCACAGCAGCACTTGCATATTTGGATTATCGGCGTTCGAAGAATTGAGCGTAACTTTTGCACACGGTGTCCGTTTTGGGCCCATAAGTACTTTTCGGAAATGTAGTGACCGTTTTGGATTGAACTCACAGCTTTTCCGTGATGTGTGAGGAATTTCGAGCTTTTTCTTTTGAAGAACGCGCACTTGCATATTTGGGTTGTCAGTAGGGGTGGGCGTAGGTCGGTTCAATTCGGTTCTGAAGAGAACCGAGGCGAACCAAAACTTTCGGGTATTTAGTAAATGGAATCGTCGGGTCCAAATATAATTATGGAACCGTTCGGGTTCGGTTCCATTCGGTTCGGTTCGGTTCGGTTCCATTCGGTTCTGTATTATAATTAGATTTTTTAACATTTATAACAACATTATATAAATACAACTAATGACATATTCAATGGTTTTGAGATGTCAGAGACTCGTAAACTACCTTGTTCAAATGATCGCTACAGTCAAAATTTTGGTTGGTGGATGTCACAGCGTCGGTCGACGATTGTATAAGTTTTGGAATGTCGACAAGGCTGCGAGAGTCGAGACAGCGTTATGCACTTTAGTGTAGGTATTTGGGGTTATTTAGTAGGTTGGATCTTGTTGGGCTAAGAAATGAGACAATAAAATGGGTAATTGGGCCAAAAATTAAAAAATTGAAAATGAAACAAATTATTGGGCCAAAAGTTTGGATTTAAAAATTGTTAATTTGTTAATTTGTTGAGAAAAAATTAAAATTAAAATAATTTGATTTATTCAATATAAAAAAAATTAGAAAGATTCGGTTCTTTTTCGGTTCTTCGGTTCTTGGTCTAGAACCGAGAACCGAACCGTACCCGTCGGTTCTTAATTCAGATACCTGTTCGGGTATTTAATTTGACAAGAACCGTCGGGTTCGGTTCGGTTCGGGTTCAGTTCGGTCGGTTCGGTTCGGGAGATTTGCCCAGCCCTAGTTGTCGGTGTTCGAAGAATAGAGCGTAACTTTTGCATACGGTGTCCGTTTTAGGCCCATAAGTACTTTTCAAAAATGTAGCGACCGTTTTTGATTGAACTCACGGCTTTTTCGTGATGTATGAGGGATGTCGGGCATTTTTTTCGAAGAACGAGCACTTGCATATTTGGATTGTCCGCGTTCGAAGAATTGAGCGTAACTTTTGCACACGGTGTCCGTTTTGGGCCCATAAGTACTTTTCGGAAATGTAGTGACCGTTTTGGATTGAACTCACAGCTTTTCCATGATGTAGGAGGGATTTCGGGCATTTTTCTTTCGAAGAACTGGCAATTACATATTTTGATTGTCGATGTTCGAACAATTGAGCATAACTTTTGCACACTGTGTTAGTTTTGGGCCCATAAGTACTTTTCGAAAGTGTAGCGACCATTTTGGATTGAACTCATGACATCGTCATGATGTAAGAGGCATTTTGGCCTTTTGTTTTTAGAAGAACCAGCACTTGCTTATTTGGATTGTCGGCGTTCGAAGAATTGAGCGTAACTTTTGCACACGATTTCCGTTTTGGGCCCATAAGTACTTTTCGAAAATGTAGTGACCATTTTGGATTGAACTCATAGCTTTTCCATGAAGTATGAGGGATTTTGGGCATTTTTCTTTCGAAGAACGAGCACTTATATAGTTGGATTGTCGATGTTCGAACAATTGAGCATAACTTTTGCACACGGTGTCCGTTTTGGGGCCATAAGTGCTTTTCAAAAATGTAGCGACCATTTTGGATTGAACTCACAGCTTTTCCATGACATATGAGGGTTTTCGGTCATTTTTTTCGAAGAACGAGCACTTGCATATTTGGATTGTCAGCGTTCGAAGAATAGAGCGTAACTTTTGCACACGGTGTCCGTTTTAGGCCCATAAGTGCTTGTCGAAAATGTAGCGACCGTTTTGGATTGAATTCACAGCTTTTCCATGACGTATGAGGGATTTTGGGCATTTTTTTCGAAGAATGAGCACCTGCATATTTGGATTGTCGGCGTTCGAAGAATTGAGCGTAACTTTTGCACACGGTGTCCATTTTGGGCCCATAAGTATTTTTCGAAAATGTAGTGACCGCATTGGATTGAACTCATAGCTTTTTCTTGATGTATAAGGGATTTCGGGCATTTTTCTTTCGAAGAACGAGCACTTGCATATTTGGATTATCGGCGTTCGAAGAATAGAGCGTAACTTTTGCACACGGTGTCCGTTTTAGGCACATAAGTACTTTTCGGAAACGTAGCGACCATTTTGGATTGAACTCACAGCTTTTTCGTGATGTATGAGGGATTTCGGGAATTTTTTTCGAAGAACGAGCACTTGCATATTTGGATTGTCGGCGTTCGAAGAATTGAGCGTAACTTTTGCACACGTTGTCCGTTTTGGGCACATAAGTACTTTTCGAAAACGTAGCGACCGTTTTGGATTGAACTCACAGCTTTTTCGTGATGTATGAGGAATTTCGGCCTTTTTCTTTTGAAGAACGCGCACTTGCATATTTGGGTTGTCGGCGTTTGAAGAATAGAGCGTAACTTTTGCACACGGTGTCCGTTTTAGGCCCATAAGTACTTTTTGGAAATGTGGCGACCGTTTTTGATTGAACTCACGACTTTTCCATGATGTATGAGGGATGTCGGGAATTTTTTTCTAAGAACGAGCACTTGCATATTTAGATTGTCAGCGTTCGAAGAATAGATCGTAACTTTTACACACGGTGTCCGTTTTAGGCCCATAAGTACTTTTCGAAAATGTAGAGACCGTTTTGGATTGAACTCACAGCTTTTCCATGACATATGAGGGTTTTCGGTCATTTTTTTTGAAGGATGAGCACTTGCATATTTGGATTATCGGTGTTCGAAGAATAGGGCATAACTTTTGCACACGGTGTCCGTTTTAGGCCTATAAGTACTTGTCGGAAATGTAGCGACCGTTTTGGATTGAACTCACAACTTTTCCATGACGTATGAGGGATTTCAGGCATTTTTTTCGAAGAACGAGCACTTGCATATTTGGATTGTCGGCGTTCGAAGAATTGAGCGTAACTTTTGCACACGGTGTCCGTTTTGGGCCCATAAGTACTTTTCGAAGATGTAGTGACCGTTTTGGATTGAACTCACAGCTTTTCCGCGATGTATGAGGGATTTCGGGTGTTTTTCTTTCGAAGAACGAGCACTTGCATATTTGGATTGTCGGCGTTCGAAGAATAGATCGTAACCTTTGCTCACGGTGTCCGTTTTAGGTCCATAAGTACTTTTCAGAAATGTAGCGATTGTTTTAGATTGAACTCATAGCTTTTCCGTGACGTATGAGGGATTTCGGGCATTTTTTTCGAAGAACGAGCACTTGCATATTTAGATTGTCGGCATTCGAAGAATTGAGTGTAACTTTTGCACACGGTGTCCGTTTTGGGCCCATAAGTACTTTTTGAAACTGTAGTGACCGTTTTGGATTGAACTCATAGCTTTTCCACGATGTATTAGGGATTTCGGGCATTTTTCTTTCGAAGAACGAGCACTTGTATATTTGGATTGTCGATGTTCGAACAATTGAGCATAACTTTCACACATGGATTTCGTTTTGGGCCCATATGTACTTTTCAGAAATGTAACGACCATTTCGCATTGAACTCACAGCTGTTCCATGATGTATGAGGGATTTCGGGCATATTTTTTGAAGAACGAGCACTTGCATATTTTGATTGTCGGCGTTCGAAGATTTGAGCATAACTTTTGCACACGGTTTCCGTTTCGGGCCCATAAGTACTTTTCGGAAATGTGGTGAACGTTTTGGATTGAACTCAAAGCTTTTCCGTGATGTATGAGGGATTTCGGGCATTTTTCTTTCGAAGAATGAGAACTTACATATTTGGATTGTCGATATTCGAACAATTGAGCATAACTTTTTCACACAGTGTCCGTTTCGGGTCCATAAGTACTTTTCGAAAATGTAGCGACCGTTTTGGATTGAACTCATAGCTTTTCCATGACATATGAGGGTTTTCGATCATTTTTTTCGAAGAAAGAGCACTTGCATATTTGGATTGTCGGCGTTCGAAGAATTGAGCGTAACTTTTGCACACGGTGTCCGTCTTAGGCCCATAAGTACTTTTCGAAAATGTAGCAACCGTTTTCGATTGAACTCATAGCTTTTCCATGACCTATGAGGGATTTTGGGCATTTTTTTCGAAGAACGAGCACTTGCATATTTGGATTGTCGGCGAAGAATTGAGCGCAACTTTCGCACACGGTGTCCGTTTTGGGCCCATAAGTACTTTTCGAAAATGTAGCGACCGTTTTGGATTGAACTCACCACTTTTCCGTGATGTATAAGGTTTTCAGGTTTTTTTTCCGAAGACCGAGCACTTGCATATTTGGATTGTCGGCGAAGAATTGAGCGCAACTTTCGCACACGGTGTCCGTTTTGGGCCCATAAGTACTTTTCGAAAATGTAGCGACCGTTTTGGATTGAACTCACCACTTTTCCGTGATGTATAAGGTTTTCAGGTTTTTTTTCCGAAGACCGAGCACTTGCATATTTGGATTGTCGGGGTTCGAAGAATTGGGCGCAACTTTTGCACACGGTGTTCGTTTTGGGCCCATAAGTACTTTTCGAAAATGTAGCGACCGTTTTGGATTGAACTCACAGCATCGTCATGATGTAAGAGGGATTTGGACCGTTTGTTTTTAGAACAATGAGCACTTGCATATTTGGATTGTCGGCGTTCAAAGAATTGAGCGTAACTTTTGCACACGGTGTCCGTTTTGGGCCCATAAGTATTTTTCGAAAACGTAGTGACCATTTTGGATTGAACTCACAGCTTTTCTGTGATGTATGAGGGATTTCGGGCATTTTTCTTCCGAAGAACGAGCACTTACATATTTGGATTGTCGATGTTCGAACAATTGAGCATAACTTTTGTACATGGTGTCCGTTTTGGGCCCATAAATACTTTTTGAAAATGTAGCAACCGTTTTGGATTGAACTCACAGCTTTTCCATGACATATGAGGGTTTTCGGTAATTTTTTTTGAAGAACGAGCACTTGCATATTTGGATTGTCGGCATTCGAAGAATTCAGCGTAAATTTTGCACACGGTGTCCATTTTAGGCCCATAAGTACTTTTCGGAAATGTAGCATCCATTTTGGATTGAACTCATAGCTTTTCCATGACGTATGAGGGATTTTGGGCATTTTTTTGAAGAACGAGCACTTGCATATTTGGATTGTCGGCATTTGAAGAATTGAGTGTAACTTTTGCACACGGTGTCCGTTTTGGGCCCATAAGTACTTTTCGAAAATGTAGTGACCCTTTTGGATTGAACTCACAGCTTTTCCTTGATGTATGAGGGATTTCGGGTATTTTTTTCGAAGAACGAGCACCTGCATATTTGGATTGTCGATGTTCGAACAATTGAGCATAACTTTTGCACGCGATTTCCATTTTGGGCCCATAAGTACTTTTGGGAAATGTTGCAACCATTTTGGATTGAACTCACGGCATCCTCATGATGTAAGAGGGATTTTGATCGTTTGTTTATCGAAGAACTAGCACACGCATATTTGGATTGTCGGCGTTCGAAGAATTGAGCGTAACTTTTTCACACGATTTTCGTTTGGGCCCATAAGTACTTTTAAAAAATGTAGCGACCGTTTTGGATTGAACTCACGCATCATCGTGATGTGAGAGGGATATCGATCATTTGTTTTTTGAAGAACGAGCACTTGCATATTTGGATTGTCGGAGTTCGAAGAATCAAGCGTAACTCTTGCACACGGTGTCCGTTTTGGGCCCATAAGTATTTTTCGAAAATGTAGCGACCAGTTTGGGTTGAACTCACGGCATCATCGTGACGTAAGGGAGATTTTGACCGTTTGTTTTTCAAAGAATGAACACTTGCATATTTGGATTGTCAGCGTTCGAAGAATTGAGCGCAACTTTTGCACACGGTGTTCGTTTTGGGCCCAGAAGTACTTTTCGAAAATGTAGCGAGCATTTTGGATTGAACTCACAGCTTTTCCATGGCGTATGAGGGATTTCGGGCATTTTTTTTTGGAGAACAAGCACTTGCATATTTGGACTGTCGGCATTCGAAGAATTGAGCGCAACTTTTGCACACGGTGTCCGTTTTGGGCCCATAAGTACTTTTCGGAAATGTAGTGACCATTTTGGATTGAACTCACCGCTTTTTCGTGATGTATGAGGGCTTTCAGGTGTTTCTTTTTTGAAGACCGAGCACTTGCATATTTGGATTGTCGGCGTTCGAAGAATTGGGCGTAACTTTTGCACATGGTGTTCGTTTCGGGCCCATAAGTACTTTTCAAAAATGTAGAGACCGTTTTGGATTGAACTCACGGCATCATCATGATGTAAGAGGGATTTCGGCCATTTGTTTTTAGAAGAACGAGCACTTGCTTATTTGGATTGTCTGCGTTCGAAGAATTAAGCGTAACTTTTGCACACGGTGTCCATTTTGGGCCCACAAGTACTTTTCGAAAATGTAGTGACCATTTTGGATTGAACTCACAGGTTTTCTGTGATGTATGAGGGATTTCAGGCATTTTTCTTTCGAAGAATGAGCACTTGTATATTTGGATTGTCGATGTTCGAACAATTGAGCATAACGTTTGCACACGGTTTTCGTTTTGGGCCCATAAGTACTTTTCGAAAATGTAACGACCATTTTGGATTGAACTCACAGCTTTTCCATGACGTATGAGGGATTTCGGGAATTATTTTCAAAGAACGAGCACTTGCATATTTGGATTGTCGACGTTCGAAGAATTGAGCGTAACTTTTGCTCACGGTGTCCGTTTTGGGGCCATAAGTACTTTTCGAAAATGTAGTGACCGTTTTGGATTGAACTCACATGTTTTTCGTGATGTATAAGGGATTTCGGGCATTTTTCTTTCGAAGAATGAGCACTTGCATATTTTGATTGTCGATGTTTTAACAATTGAGCTTAACTTTCGTACACGGTTTCCATTTTGGGCCCATAAGTATTTTTCGAAAACGTAACGACTGTTTTGGATTGAACTCGTGGCATCATCGTGATGTAAGAGGGATTTCGACCGTTTTTTTCAAAGAACAAGGAGTTGCATAGTTGGATTGTCGGCGTTCGAAGAATTAAGCACAACTTTTGCACACGGTGTCCGTTCTGGGCCCATAAGTACTTTTCGAAAATGTAGCGACCGTTTTAGATTTTACTCACAGCTTTGCCATGACGTAAGAGGGATTTCAGCCATTTTTTTTAGAAGAACGAGCACTTGCTTATTTGGATTGTCGACGTTTGAAGAATTGAGCATAACTTTTGCACACGGTTTCCGTTTTGGGCCCATAAGTACTTTTCGAAAATGTAACGACCATTTTGGATTGAACTCATGGCATCTTCATGACGTAAGAGGGATTTTAGCCGTTTCTTTTTTGAAGAACGAGCACTATCATATTTGGATTGTCGGAGTTCGAAGAATTGAGCGTAACTTTTGCACACGATTTCCGTTTTGGGTCCACAAATACCTTTCGAAAATGTAGCGACAGTTTTGGATTGAACTCACAGCTTTACCATGACGTATGAGGGATTTCATGCTTTTTTTTCAAAGAACGAGCACTTGCATATTTGGATTGTTGGCGTTTGAAGAATTGAGCGTAACTTTTGCACACGGTGTCCATTTTGGGCCCATAAGTAATTTTCAAAAATGTAGCACTATTTTGGACTGAACTCATGGCATCGTTGTGATGGAAGAGGGATTTTGACCGTTTGTTTTTCGAAGAACGAGCACTTGTATATTTGGATTGTCGGCATTCGAAGAATTGAGCGTAACTTTTGCACACGGTTTTCGTTTTGGGCCCATAAGTACTTTTCGTGAATGAGGCGACCATTTTGGATTAAACTCCCGGCATCTTCGTGACGTAAGAGGGATTTTGGTCGTTTGGTTTTTGAAGAATGGGCACTTGCATATCTGGATTGTCGGCGTTCGAAGAATTGAGTGTAACTTTTGCACACGGTGTCAGTTTTGGGCCCATATGTACTTTTCAGAATTGTAGGGACCGTTTTGGATTGAACTCACAGCTTTTTCATGACATATGAGGGATTTTTGGCATTTTTCTTTTGGCGAACGAGCACTTGCATATTTGGATTGTCGATGTTCGAAAAATTGAGCATAACTTTTGCACATGGTTTCCGTTTTGGCCCATAAGTACTTTTCGGAAACGTAACGACCATTTTGGATTGAACTCACAGCATCGTCATGATGCAAGAGGGATTTCCATCGTTTGTTTTTCGAACAACGAGCACTTGCATAGTTGGACTGTCAGCGTTCGAAGAATTGAGCGTAACTTTTGCACACGGTGTCCGTTTTGGGCCCATAAGTGCTTTTTGAAAATGTAGCGACCATTTTGGATTGAACTCACCACTTTTCTGTGATGTATGAGGGTTTTCAGGTGTTTGTTTTTTGAAGACTGAGCACTTGCATATTTGGATTGTCGGCATTCGAAGAATTGGGCGTAACTTTTGCACATGGTGTCCGTTTTGGGTCCGTAAGTACTTTTCGAAAATGTAGTGACCATTTTGGATTGAACTCACGGCTTTTTTGTGATGTATGAGGGATTTTAGTCATTTTTCTTTCGAAGAACGAGCATTTGCATATTTGGATTGTCGACGTTCGAACAATTGAGCATAACTTTTGCACACGATTTTCGTTTTGGGCCCATAAGTACTTTTCGAAAATGCAGCGACCATTTTGGATTGAACTCACGGCAACCTCATGATGTTAGAGGGATTTTAACCTTTTGTTTTTCGAAGAACAAGCACTTGCATAGTTGGTTTGTTGGCGTTCGAAGAATTAAGCACAACTTTTGAACACGGTGTCCGTTCTGGGCCCAAAGTACTTTTCAAAAATGTAGCGACCGTTTTGTATTGAACTCACGCATCATCGTGATGTGAGAGGGATATCGATCGTTTATTTTTTGAAGAACGAGCACTGGGATATTTGGATTGTCGACGTTCGAAGAATTGAGCGTAACTTTTGCACACGGTGTCCGTTTTGGGCCCATAAGTATTTTTTGGAAATGTAGCAACCGTTTTGGATTGAACTCACGGCATCATCGTGACATAAGGGGGATTTTCACCGTTTGTTTTTCGAAGAACGAGCACTTGCATATTTGGATTGTCAGCGTTCGAAGAATTGAGTGCAACTTTTGCACACGGTGTTCGTTTTGGGCCCATAAGTACTTTTCGAAAATGTAGCGAGCATTTTGGATTGAACTAACAGCTTTTTCATGACGTATGAGGGATTTCGGGCATTTTTTCGGAGAACTAGCACTTGCATATTTTGATTTTCGGGGTTCTAAAAATTGAGCGTAACTTTTACACACGATGTCAGTTTTGGGCCCATATGTACTTTTCAGAATTGTAGGGACCATTTTGGATTGAACTCACAGCTTTTTCATGACGTATGAGGGATTTTTGGCATTTTTCTTTTGGAGAACGAGCACTTGCATATTTGGATTGTCGATGTTCGAACAATTGAGCATAACTTTTGCACACGATTTTCGTTTTGGCCCATAAGTACTTTTCGAAAATGTAACGACCATTTTGGATTGAACTCACAGCATCGTCATGATGCAAGAGGGATTTCCACCGTTTGTTTTTCGAACAACGAGCACTTGCATAGTTGGATTGTCGATGTTTGAAGAATTGAGCGTAACTTTTGCATACGGTGTCCGTTTTGGGCCCATAAGTACTTTTCGAAAATGTAGCGACCATTTTGGATTGAACTCACCACTTTTTTGTGATGTATGAGGGTTTTCGGGTGTTTGTTTTTGAAGATCGAGCACTTACATATTTGGATTGTCAGCATTCGAAGAATTGGGTGTAACTTTTGCACACGGTGTCCGTTTTGGGCCTGTAAGTACTTTTCGAAAATGTAGTGACCATTTTGGATTGAACTCATGGCTTTTTCGTAATGTATGAGGGATTTCAGGCATTTTTCTTTCGAAGAACGAGCATTTGCATATTTGGATTGTCGACGTTCGAACAATTGAGCATGACTTTTGCATACGGTTCCGTTTTGGGCCCATAAGTACTTTTCGAAAATGTAGCGACCATTTTGGATTGAACTCATGGCATCCTCGTGATGTTATAGGGATTTTGACCTTTTGTTTTTCGAAGAACAAGCACTTGCATAGTTGGTTTGTCGGCGTTCGAAGAATTAAGCACAACTTTTGAACACGGTGTCCGTTCTGGGCCCATAAGTACTTTTCGAAAATGTAGCGTTCGTTTTGGATTGAACTCACGTATCATCGTGATGTGAGAGGGATATCGATCATTTGTTTTTCAAAGAACGAGCACTTGGACATTTAGATTGTCGACGTTCGAAGAATTGAGCGTAACTTTTACACACGGTGTCCGTTTTGGGCCCATAGGTATTTTTTGGAAATGTAGCAACCATTTTGGATTGAACTCACGGCATCATCGTGACATAAGGGGGATTTTGACCGTTTGTTTTTCAAAGAACGAGCACTTGCATATTTGGATTGTCAGCGTTCGAAGAATTGAGTGCAACTTTTGCACACGGTGTTCGTTTTGGGCCCATACGTACTTTTCGAAAATGTAGCGAGCGTTTTGGATTGAACTCACAGCTTTTCCATGACGTATGAGGGATTTCGGGCATTTTTTTTGAAGAACGAGCACTTGCATATTTGGATTGTTGGTGTTCGAAGAATTGAACACAACTTTTGCACACGGTGTCCGTTTTGGCCTCATAAGTACTTTTCAAAAATGTAGCGATCATTTTGGATTGAACTCACTATTTTTCCGTGATGTATGAGGGTTTTTGGGTGTTTATTTTTCGAAGAACGAGCACTTACATATTTGGATTGTCGGGATTCGAAGAATTGAGCGTAACTTTTGCACACGATTTTTATTTTGGGTCCATAAGTACTTTTCGTGAATAAGGCGACCTTTTTGGATTAAACTCACGGCATCATCATGACGTAAGAGGGATTTCGGCCATTTGTTTTTTGAAGAACGAGCACTTGCATATTTGGATTGTCGGCGTTCGAAGAATTTAGCGTAACTTTTGCACACGGTGTCCGTTTTGGGCCCATAAGTACTTTTCGAAAATGTAGCGACCATTTTGGATTGAATTCATAGCTTTTCCGTGACGTATGAGGGATTTCGGGCATTTTTTCGAAGAACGAGCACTTGCAAATTTAGATTGTCGACATTCGAAGAATTGAGCGTAACTTTTGGACACGTTGTTCGTTTTGGGCTCATAAGTACTTTTCAAAAATGTACGGACCGTTTTGGATTGAGCTCACAGCTTTTTCATGACGTATGAGGGATTTCGGGTAGTTTTTTTCAAAGAACGAGCACTTGCATATTTAGATTGTCGGCGTTCGAAGAATTGAGCATAACTTTTACACACGTTGTTCGTTTTGGGTCCACAAGTACTTTTTGAAAATGTAGCGACCATTATGGATTGAACTCACTGCATCATCGTGACGTAAGAGGGATTTTGACCATTTGTTTTTCAAAGAATGAGCACTTGCATAGTTGGATTGTTGGCGTTCGAAGAATTGAGCGCAACTTTTACACACGGTGTCCGTTCTGGGCCCATAAGTACTTTTCGAAAATGTAGCGACCGTTTTGGATTGAATGCACAGTTTTTCCATGACATATGAGGGATTTCGAGCATTTATTTTGAAGAACGAACACTTGCAAATTTGGATTGTTGGCATTCGAAGAATTGAGCGTAAACTTTGGACACGTTGTCCGTTTTGGGCCCATAAGTACTTTTCAAAAATGTAGGGACTGTTTTGGCTTGAACTCACAGCTTTTCTGTGACGTATGAGGGATTTCGAGCTGTTTTCTTTCGGAGAACGAGCACTTGCGTATTTGGATTATCGGTGTTCGAACAATTGAGCATAACTTTTGTACACGGTTACCATTTTGGCCCATAAGTACTTTTCGGAAACGTAGCGATGGTTTTGGATTGAACTCATGGTATTATTGTGACGTAAGAGGGATTTCGGCCGTTTGTTTTTCGAAGAACGAGCACTTGCATAGTTGGATTGTCGGCGTTCGAAGAATTGAGTGCAACTTTTGGACACGGTGTCCGTTCTGGGCCCATAAGTACTTTTTGAAAATGTAGTGACCGTTTTGGATTGAACTCACAGCTTTGTCGTGACGTGTGAGGGATTTCGGGTGTTTTTTCAAAGAACGAGCACTGGCATATTTGGATTGTCGGTGTTCGAAGAATTGAGCGTAACTTTTGCATACGGTTTCCATTTTGGGCCCATAAGTACTTTTCGAAAATATAGCGATCGTTTTGGATTGAACTCATGACAACATCATGATGTAAGTGGGATTTCGATCATTTTTTTGAATGACGAGCACTTGCATATTTGGATTGTCGGCGTTCGAAGAATTGAGCGTAACTTCTGCACACGATGTTCGTTTTGGGCCCATAAGTACTTTTCGAAAATGTTTAGACCGTTTTGGATTGAACTCACCGCGTTTTCGTGATGTATGAGGGTTTTCGGGTATTTTTTTTTTGAAGAACAAGCACTTGCATATTTGGATTGTCAGCATTCGAAGAATTGAGCGCAACTTTTGCACACAGTTTTCGTTTTTGGTCCATAATTACTTTGCGTAAATGAAACGACCATTTTGGATTAAACTCACGGCATAGTCATGACGTAAGAGGGATTTCGGTCATTTGTTTTTTAAAGAACGAGCATTTGCATATTTGGATTATCGACGTTCGAAGAATTGAGCGTAACTTTTGCACACGGTGTTCGTTTTGGACCCATAAGTACTTTTCGAAAATGTAATGACCGTTTTGGATTGAACTCACGGCATTGTCGTGATGTAAGAGGGTTTTCGGCTGTTTGTTTTTAGAAGAACGAGCACTTGCCTATTTGGATTGTCGGTGTTCGAAGAATTGAGCATAACTTTTGCACACTATTTTCGTTTTGGGCCCATAAGTACTTTTCGAAAACATTGTGACCATTTTGGACTGAACTAACGGCATCGTCCTGACATAAGAGGGATTTCAGCCGTTTGTTTTTTGAAGAACGAGCACTAGCATATTTGGATTGTCTGCGTTCGAAAAATTGAGCGTAACTTTTGCACACGGTGTCCCTTTTGGGCCAATAAATACCTTTCGGAATGTAGCGACAGTTTTGGATTGAACTCACAGCTTTACCGTGACGTATGAGGGTTTTTGGGTGTTTATTTTTCGAAGAACTAGCACTTGCATATTTGGATTGTTGGGACTTGAAGAATTGTGCGTAACTTTTGCACACGATTTTCGTTTTGGGCCCATAAGTACTTTTCGTGAATGAGGCGACCATTTTGGATTAAACTCCCGGCATCATCGTGATGTAAGAGGGATTTCAGCCATTTATTTTTTGAAGAACGAGCACTTGCATATTTGGATTGTCGGCGTTCGAAGAATTGAGCGTAACTTTTGCACACGGTGTCCGTTTTGGGCCCATAAGTACTTTTCAAAAATGTAACGACCGGTTTGGATTGAATGCACAGTTTTTTCGTGATGTATGAGGGATTTCGGGCATTTTTTTGAAGAACGAGCACTTGCAAATTTGGATTGTCGGCGTTCAAAGAATTGAGCGTAACTTTTGGACTCCTTGTCCGTTTTGGGCCCATAAGTACTTTTCGAAAATGTAGGGACCGTTTGGATTGAACTCATAGCTTTTCCGTGGCGTATGAGGGATTTCGGGCATTTTTCTTTCGGAGAACGAGCGCTTACATATTTGGATTGTCGATGTTCGAACAATTGAGTTTAACTTTTGTACACTGTTTCCGTTTTGCCCATAAGTGCTTTTCGAAAATGTAGAGACCGTTTTGGATTGAACTCACGACATCATCGTGACATAAGAGGGATTTCAACCGTTTGTTTTTCGAAGAACGAGCACTCGCATAGTTGAATTGTCGACGTTCGAAGAATTGAGCGCAACTTTTGCACACAGTGTCCGTTTTGGGCCCATAAGTCATTTTCGAAAATGTATCGATCGTTTTGGATTGAACTCACTGCTTTTTCGTGATGTATGAGGGTTTTCGGGTGTTTGTTTTTCGAAGAACGAGCTCTTCATATTTGGATTGTTGGCATTCGAAGAATTGAGCGTAACTTTTGCACAAGATTTTCGTTTTGGACCCATAAGTACTTTTCGTGAATGAGGCGACCGTTTTGGATTAAACTCCCGACATCGTCGTGACGTAAGTGGGATTTCGACCATTTGTTTTTGAAGAATGAGCACTTGCATATTTGGATTGTTGGCGTTCGAAGAATTGAGCGTAACTTTTGCACACGGTGTCCATTTTTGGCCCGTAAGTACTTTTCGAAAATGTAGCGACCGTTTTAGATTGAACGCACAGCTTTTTCGTGACGTATGAGGGATTTCGGGCATTTTTTTGAAGAACGAGCACTTACAAATTTGGATTATCGGCGTTCGAAGAATTGAGCGTAACTTTTGGACACGTTGTCCGTTTAAGGCCCACAAGTACTTTTCAGAAATGTAGGGACCGTTTTGGATTGAACTCACAGCTTTTTCGTGACGCGTGAGGGATTTCGGGCAGTTTTTTCGAAGAACGAGCACTTGCATATTTGGATTGTCGGCGTTCGAAGAATTGAGCGCAACTTCTGCACACGATGTTCGTTTTGGGCCCATTAGTACTTTTCGAAAATGTTTAGATCGTTTTGGATTGAACTCACCGCGTTTTCGTGATGTATGAGGGTTTTCGGGTATTTGTTTTTAGAAGAACGAGCACTTGCTTATTTCGATTGTCGACGTTCGTAGAATTGAGCGTTACTTTTACGCACGGTTTCTGTTTTGGGCCCATAAGTACTTTTCGGAAATGTAGCGACCGTTTTAGATTGAACTCACTGCATCATCGTGATGTAACAGGTATTTTGGCAGTTTGTTTTTTGAAGAACGAGCACTTGCATATTTGGATAGTCGGCGTTCGAAGAATTGAGCGCAACTTTTGTACACGGTGTCCATTTTGGGCCCATATATACTGTTCGAAAATGTAGCGATCATTTTGCATTGAACTTACTGCTTTTTCATGATGTATGAGGGTTTTTGGGTGTTTATTTTTCGAAGAACGAGCACTTACATAATTGGATTGTCGGGACTTGAAGAATTGCGCGTAATTTTTGCACACGATTTTTGTTTTGGGCCCATAAGTACTTTTCGTGAATGAGGCGACCATTTTGGACTAAACTCCCGGCATCGTAGTGATGTAAGAGGGATTTCGGCCATTTGTTTTTTGAAGAACGAGCACTTGCATATTATGATTGTCGACGTTCGAAGAATTGAGCTTAACTTTTGAACACGGTGTCCGTTTGGGCCCATAAGTACTTTTCGAAAATGTAGGGACCATTTTGGATTGACCTCACAGCTTTTCCGTGACGTATGAGGGATTTCGGGCATTTTTCTTTCAGAGACCAAACACTTGCATAATTGGATTGTCGGTGTTCGAACAATTGAGGATACCTTTTGTACACGATTTTCGTTTTGGCCCATAAGTACTTTTCGAAAATGTAACTACCATTTTGGATTGAACTCACGGCATCATCGCGACGTAAGAGGGATTTCCACCTTTTGCTTTTCGAAGAATGAGTACTGCATAGTTGGATTGTCGGCGTTCAAAGAATTGAGCTTAACTTTTGCACACGGTGTCCGTTTTGGGCCCATAAGTACTTTTCAGTAATGTAGCGACAGTTTTGGATTGAACGCACAGCATTATCGTGATGTATGAGGGATTTCAGCCAGTTTTTTTTGAAGAACGAGCACTTGCATATTTGGATTGTCGGCGTTCGAAGAATTTAGCATAACTTTTGTACACGGTGTTCGTTTTGGGTCCATAAGTACTTTTCGAAAATGTAGCGATCGTTTTGGATTGAACTCACGGCATCGTCGTGACGTAAGAGGGATTTTGCCCATTTGTTTTATGAAGAATGAGCACTTGCATATTTTGATTGTCGGCGTTCGAAGAATTGAGCGTAACTTTTGCACATGGTGTCCATTTTGGGCCCATAAGTACCTTTCTGAAATGTAGCGACCATTTTGGATTGAACTCAAAGCTTTACCGTGACGTGTGATGGATTTCGAGCATTTTTTCGAAGAAGGAGCACTTGCATATTTGGATTGTCGGTGTTCGAAGAATTGAGCGTAACTTTTGCACACGGTTTCCGTTTTGGGCCCATAATTACTTTTTTGAAATGTAGCGACCGTTTTAGATTGAACTCAGAATATCGTCGTGATCTAAGTGGGATTTCGACCGTTTGTTTTTCTAATAACGAGCTCTTGCATATTTGGAATGTCGGCGTTCGAAGAATTGAGCGCAACTTTTGCACACGGTGTCCGTTTTGGGCCCATAAGTACTTTTCGAAAATGTAGAGACCATTTTAGATTGAACTCACCGCGTTTTCATGATGTATGAGGGTTTTCTAGTGTTTGTTTTTCGAAGAATGAGCACTTGCATATTTGGATTGTCGACATTCGAAGAATTAAGCGTAACTTTTGTACACAGTTTTCATTTTGGGCCCATAATTACTTTTCGTGAATGACGCGACCGTTTTGGATTAAACTCACGGCATCGTCATGACGTACGAGGGATTTCGACCGTTTGTTTTTTGAAGAACGAGCACTTGCATATTTGGATTGTCGGCGTTCGAAGAATTGAGCTTTAACTTTTGCACACGGTGTCCGTTTTGGGCCCATAAGTACCTTTCTAAAATGTAGCGACCGTTTTGGATTGAACTCAAAGCTTTACCGTGACGTGTGATGGATTTCGAACATTTTTTTGAAGAACGAGCACTTGCATATTTGGATTGTCGATGTTCGAAGAATTGAGCGTAACTTTTGCACACGTTTTCCGTTTTGGGCCCATAATTAGTTTTTTGAAATGTAGCGACCGTTTTGGATTGAACTCAGAACATCGTCGTGATCTAAGTGGGATTTCGACCCTTTGTTTTTCGAATAACGAGCACTTGCATATTTGGATTGTCGGCGTTCGAAGAATTGAGCGTAACTTTTGCACACGGTGTCCGTTTTGGGCCCATAAGTACTTTTCGAAAATGTAGAGATCATTTCGGATTGAACTCACCGCGTTTTCGTGATGTATGAGGATTTTCTGGTGTTTGTTTTTCGAAGAATGAGCACTTGCATATTTGGATTGTCGGCATTCGAAGAATTGAGCGTAACTTTTGCACACAGTTTTCATTTTGGGCCCATAATTACTTTTCGTGAATGAGGCGACCGTTTTGGATTAAACTCACGGCATCGTCATGATGTAAGAGGGATTTCGACCGTTTGTTTTTTGAAGAACGAGCACTTGCATATTTGGATTGTCGGCGTTCGAGGAATTTAGCGTAACTTTTGCACACGGTGTCCATTTTGGGCCCATAAGTACTTTTCGAAAATGTAGAGACCATTTTAGATTGAACTCACCACGTTTTCGTGACGTATGAGGGTTTTCTGGTGTTTTTTTTTCGAAGAATGAGCACTTGCATATTTGGATTGTTGGCATTCGAAGAATTAAGCATAACTTTTGTACACAGTTTTCGTTTTGGGCCCATAATTACTTTTCGTGGATGACGCAACCGTTTTGGATTAAACTCATGGCATCGTCATGACGTAAGAGGGATTTCAATCGTTTGTTTTTTGAAGAACGAGCACTTGCATATTTGGATTGTCGGCGTTCGAAGAATTGAGCGTAACTTTTGCACACGGTGTCCGTTTTGGGCCTATAAGTACTTTTCGAAAATGCAGCGACCGTTTTGGATTGATTGCACAGTTTTTCCATGATGTATGAGGGATTTCAGGCATTTTTTTCCAAGAACGAGCACTTGCAAATTTGAATTGTCGGCGTTCGAAGAATTGAGCGTAACTTTTGGACACGTTGTCCGTTTTGGGCCCATAAGTACTTTTCGAAAATGTAGGGACCATTTTGGATTGAACTCACAGCTTTTCCATGGCGTATGAGGGATTTCGGACATTTTTCTTTCGGAGAACGAGCGCTTACATATTTGGATTGTCGATGTTCGAACAATTGAGTATAAGTTTTGTATATGGTTTCCGTTTTGCCCATAAGTACTTTTCGAAAACGTAGCGACCGTTTTAGATTGAACTCACGACATCATCGTGACATAAGAGGGATTTCAACCGTTTGTTTTTCGAAGAACGAGCACTCGCATAGTTGAATTGTCGGCGTTCGAAGAATTGAGCGCAACTTTTGCACATGGTGTTCGTTCTGGGCCCATAAGTACTTTTCAAAAATGTAGCGACCATTTTGGATTGAACTCACAGCTTTTCCGTGACGTATGAGGGATTTCGGGCATTTTTTTCGAAGAACAAGCACTTGCATATTATGATTGTCGACGTTCGAAGAATTGAGCTTAACTTTTGAACACGGTGTCCGTTTTGGGCCCATAAGTACTTTTCGAAAATGTAGGGACCATTTTGGATTGACCTCACAGCTTTTCCATGACGTATGAGGGATTTCGGGCATTTTTCTTTCAGAGACCAAACACTTGCATAATTGGATTGTCGGTGTTCGAACAATTGAGGATACCTTTTGTACACGATTTTCGTTTTGGCCCATAAGTACTTTTCGAAAACGTAACTACCATTTTGGATTGAACTCACGGCATCACCACGACGTAAGAGGGAGTTCCACCTTTTGCTTTTCGAAGAACGAGTACTGCATAGTTGAATTGTCGGCGTTCAAAGAATTGAGCTTAACTTTTGCACACGGTGTCCGTTTTGGGCCCATAAGTACTTTTCAGTAATGTAGCGACAGTTTTGGATTGAACGCACAGCATTATCGTAATGTATGAGGGATTTCAGCCAGTTTTTTTTGAAGAACAAGCACTTGCATATTTGGATTGTCGGCGTTCGAAGAATTTAGCATAACTTTTGTACATGGTGTTCGTTTTGGGTCCATAAGTACTTTTCGAAAATGTAGCGATCGTTTTGGATTGAACTCACGACATCGTCATGACGTAAGAGGGATTTTGCCCATTTGTTTTTTGAAGAATGAGCACTTGCATATTTGGATTGTCGGCGTTCGAAGAATTGAGCGTAACTTTTGCACACGGTGTCCGTTTTGGGCCCATAAGTACCTTTCTGAAATGTAGCGACCATTTTGGATTGAACTCATAGCTTTACCGTGATGTGTGATGGATTTCTAGCATTTTTTCGAAGAACGAGCACTTGCATATTTGGATTGTCGGTGTTCGAAGAATTGAGCGCAACTTTTGCACGCGATTTTCCGTTTTGGGCCCATAATTACTTTTTTGAAATGTAGCGACCGTTTTGGATTGAACTCAGAATATCATCGTGATCTAAGTGGGATTTCAATCGTTTGCTTTTCGAATAACGAGCACTTGCATATTTGGATTGTCGGCGTTCGAAGAATTGAGCGTAATTTTTGCACACAGTGTCCGTTTTGGGCCCATAAGTACTTTTCGAAAATGTAGAGACCATTTTGGATTGAACTCACCGCGTTTTCATGATGTATGAGGGTTTTCTGGTGTTATTTTTTGAAGAATGAGCACTTGCATATTTGGATTGTCGGCATTCGAAGAATTGAGCGTAACTTTTGCACACAGTTTTCATTTTGGGCCCATAATTACTTTTCGTGAATGAGGCGACCGTTTTGGATTAAACTCACGGCATCGTCATGACGTAAGAGGGATTTCGACCGTTTGTTTTTTGAAGAACGAGCACTTGCATATTTGGATTGTCGGCGTTCGAGGAATTTAGCGTAACTTTTGCACACGGTGTCCGTTTTGGGCCCATAAGTACTTTTCGAAAATGTAGAGACCATTTTAGATTGAACTCACCGTGTTTTCGTGACGTATGAGGGTTTTCTGGTGTTTGTTTTTCGAAGAATGAGCACTTGCATATTTGGATTGTCGGCATAGAAGAATTAAGCATAACTTTTGTACACAGTTTTCGTTTTGGGCCCATAATTACTTTTCGTGGATGACGCAACCGTTTTGGATTAAACTCATGGCATCGTCATGACGTAAGAGGGATTTCGATCGTTTGTTTTTTGAAGAACGAGCACTTGCATATTTGGATTGTCGGCGTTCGAAGAATTGAGCTTAACTTTTGCACACGGTGTCCGTTTTGGGCCTATAAGTACTTTTCGAAAATGCAGCGAACGTTTTGGATTGATTGCATAGTTTTTCCATGATGTATGAGGGATTTCAGGCATTTTTTTCCAAGAACGAGCACTTGCAAATTTGAATTGTCGGCGTTCGAAGAATTGAGCTTAACTTTTGGACACGTTGTCCGTTTTGGGCCCATAAGTACTTTTCGAAAATGTAGGGACCACTTTGGATTGAACTCACAGCTTTTCCATGGCGTATGAGGGATTTCGGACATTTTTCTTTCGGAGAACGAGCGCTTACATATTTGGATTGTCGATGTTTGAACAATTGAGTATAAGTTTTGTATATGGTTTTCGTTTTGCCCATAAGTACTTTTCGAAAACGTAGCGACCGTTTTAGATTGAACTCACGACATCATCGTGACATAAGAAGGATTTCAACCGTTTGTTTTTCGAAGAACGAGCACTCGCATAGTTGAATTGTCGGCGTTCGAAGAATTGAGCGCAACTTTTGCACATGGTGTTCGTTCTGGGCCCATAAGTACTTTTCGAAAATGTAGCGACCATTTTGGATTGAACTCACAGCTTTTCCGTGACGTATGAGGGATTTCAGGCATTTTTTTCGAAGAACGAGCACTTGCATATTATGATTGTCGACGTTCGAAGAATTGAGCTTAACTTTTGAACACGGTGTCCGTTTTGGGCCCATAAGTACTTTTCGAAAATGTAGGGACCATTTTGGATTGACCTCACAGCTTTTCCATGACGTATGAGGGATTTCGGGCATTTTTCTTTCAGAGACCAAACACTTGCATAATTGGATTGTCGGTGTTCGAACAATTGAGGATACCTTTTGTACACGATTTTCGTTTTGGCCCATAAGTACTTTTCGAAAACGTAACTACCATTTTGGATTGAACTCACGGCATCATCACGACGTAAGAGGGATTTCCACCTTTTGCTTTTCGAAGAACGAGTACTGCATAGTTGAATTGTCGGCGTTCAAAGAATTGAGCTTAACTTTTGCACACGGTGTCCGTTTTGGGCCCATAAGTACTTTTCAGTAATGTAGCGACAGTTTTGGATTGAACGCACAGCATTATCATGACGTATGAGGGATTTTAGCCAGTTTTTTTGAAGAACGAGCACTTGCATATTTGGATTGTCGGCGTTCGAAGAATTTAGCATAACTTTTATACACGGTGTTCGTTTTGGGTCCATAAGTACTTTTCGAAAATGTAGCGATCGTTTTGGATTGAACTCACGGCATCGTCATGAGGTAAGAGGGATTTTGCCCATTTGTTTTTTGAAGAATGAGCACTTGCATATTTGGATTGTTGGCGTTCGAAGAATTGAGCGTAACTTTTGCACACGGTGTCCGTTTTGGGCCCATAAGTACCTTTCTGAAATGTAGCGACCATTTTGGATTGAACTCATAGCTTTACCGTGACGTGTGATGGATTTTGAGCATTTTTTTGAAGAACGAGCACTTGCATATTTGGATTGTCGGTGTTCGAAGAATTGAGCGCAACTTTTGCACGATATTTTCCGTTTTGGGCCCATAATTACTTTTTTGAAATGTAGCAACCGTTTTGGATTGAACTCAGAATATCATCGTGATCTAAGTGGGATTTCAATCGTTTGCTTTTCGAATAACGAGCACTTGCATATTTGGATTGTCGGCGTTCGAAGAATTGAGCGCAACTTTTGCACACGGTGTCCGTTTTGGGCCCATAAGTACTTTTTGAAAATGTAGAGACCATTTTAGATTGAACTCACCGCGTTTTCGTGATGTATGAGGGTTTTTTGGTGTTTGCTTTTCGAAGAATGAGCACTTGCATATTTGGATTGTCGGCATTCGAAGAATTGAGCGTAACTTTTGCACACAGTTTTCATTTTGGGCCCATAATTACTTTTCGTGAATGAGGCGACCGTTTTGGATTAAACTCACGGCATCGTCATGACGTAAGAGGGATTTCGACCGTTTGTTTTTTGAAGAACGAGCACTTGCATATTTGGATTGTCGGCGTTCGAAGAATTGAGCGTAACTTTTGCACACGATGTCCGTTTTGGGCCCATAAGTACCTTTCTGAAATGTAGCGATCGTTTTGGATTGAACTCAAAGCTTTACCGTGACGTTTGATGGATTTCGAGCATTTTTTTGAAGAACGAGCACTTGCATATTTGGATTGTCGGCGTTCGAAGAATTGAGCGTAACTTTTGCACACGGTGTCCATTTTGGGCCCATAAGTACTTTTCGAAAATGTAGAGATCGTTTTGGATTGAACTCACCGCATTTTCGTGATGTATGAGGGTTTTCTGGTGTTTGTTTTTCGAAGAATGAGCACTTGCATATTTGGATTGTCGGCATTCGAAGAATTGAGCGTAACTTTTGCACACAGTTTTCATTTTGGGCCCATAATTACTTTTCGTGAATGAGGAGACCGTTTTGGATTAAACTCACGGCATCGTCATGATGTAAGAGGGATTTCGACCATTTGTTTTTTGAAGAACGAGCACTTGCATATTTGGATTGTCAGCGTTCGAGGAATTTAGCGTAACTTTTGCACACGGTGTCCGTTTTGGGCCCATAAGTACTTTTCGAAAATGTAGAGACCATTTTAGATTGAACTCACCGCATATTCGTGATGTATGAGGGTTTTCTGGTTTTTGTTTTTCGAAGAATGAGCACTTGCATATTTGGATTGTCGGCATTCGAAGAATTAAGCGTAACTTTTGTACACAGTTTTCATTTTGGGCCCATAATTACTTTTCGTGAATGACGCGACCGTTTTGGATTAAACTCATGGCATTGTCATGACGTAAGAGGGATTTCGACCGTTTGTTTTTTGAAGAACGAGCACTTGCATATTTGGATTGTCGGCGTTCGAAGAATTGAGCGTAACTTTTGCACACGGTGTCCATTTTGGGCCTATAAGTACTTTTCGAAAATCCAGCGACCGTTTTGGATTGAATGCACAGTTTTTTCGTGATGTATGAGGGATTTCAGGCATTTTTTTCCAAGAACGAGCACTAGCAAATTTGAATTGTCGGCGTTCGAAGAATTGAGCGTAACTTTTGGACACGTTGTCCATTTTGGGCCCATAAGTACTTTTCGAAAATGTAGGGACCATTTTGGATTGAACTCACAGCTTTTCCATGGCGTATGAGGGATTTCGAACATTTTTCTTTCAGAGAACGAGCGCTTACATATTTGGATTGTCGATGTTCGAACAATTGAGTATAAGTTTTGTACATGGTTTCCGTTTTGCCAATAAGTACTTTTCGAAAACGTAGCGACCGTTTTAGATTAAACTCACGACATCATCATGACATAAGAGGGATTTCAACCGTTTGTTTGTCGAAGAACGAGCATTCGCATAGTTGAATTGTCGACGTTCGAAGAATTGAGCGCAACTTTTGCTCATGGTGTTCGTTCTGGGCCCATAAGTACTTTTCGAAAATGTAGCGACCGTTTTGGATTGAACTCACAGCTTTTTCGTGACGTATGAGGGATTTCGGGCATTTTTTTTGAAGAACGAGCACTTGCATATTATGATTGTCGACGTTCGAAGAATTGAGCTTAACTTTTGAACACGGTGTCCATTTTGGGCCCATAAGTACTTTTCGAAAATGTAGGGACCATTTTGGATTGGCCTCACAGCTTTTCCGTGACGTATGAGGGATTTCGGGCATTTTTCTTTCAGAGACCAAACACTTGCATAATTGGATTGTCGGTGTTCGAACAATTGAGGATACCTTTTGTACACGATTTTCGTTTTGGCCCATAAGTACTTTTCGAAAACGTAACTACCATTTTGGATTGAACTCACGGCATCATCGTGACGTAAGAGGGATTTCCACCTTTTGCTTTTCGAAGAACGAGTACTGCATAGTTGGATTGTCGGCGTTCAAAGAATTGAGCTTAACTTTTGCACACGGTGTCCGTTTTGGGCCCATAAGTACTTTTCAGTAATGTAGCGACAGTTTTGGATTGAACGCACAGCATTATCGTGATGTATGAGGGATTTCAGCCAGTTTTTTTTGAAGAACGAGCACTTGCATATTTGGATTGTCGGCGTTCGAAGAATTTAGCATAACTTTTGTACACGGTGTTCGTTTTGGGTCCATAAGTACTTTTCGAAAATGTAGCGATCGTTTTGGATTGAACTCATGGCATCGTCGTGACGTAAGAGGGATTTTGCCCATTTGTTTTTTGAAGAATGAGCACTTGCATATTTGGATTGTCGGCGTTCGAAGAATTGAGAGTAACTTTTGCACACGGTGTCCGTTTTGGGCCCATAAGTACCTTTCTGAAATGTAGCGACCATTTTGGATTGAACTCATAGCTTTACCGTGACGTGTGATGGATTTCGAGCATTTTTTCAAAGAACGAGCACTTGCATATTTGGATTGTCGGTGTTCAAAGAATTGAGCGCAACTTTTGCACACGGTTTTCGTTTTGGGCCCATAATTACTTTTTTGAAATGTAGCGACCGTTTTGGATTGAACTCAGAACATCGTCGTGATCTAAGTGGGATTTTGACCGTTTGTTTTTCGAATAACGAGCACTTGCATATTTGGATTGTCGGCGTTCGAAGAATTGAGCGCAACTTTTGCACACAGTGTCCGTTTTGGGCCCATAAGTACTTTTCGAAAATGTAGAGACCATTTTAGATTGAACTCACCGCGTTTTTGTGATGTATGAGGGTTTTCTGGTGTTTGTTTTTCGAAGAATGAGCACTTGCATATTTAGATTGTCGGCATTCGAAGAATTAAGCGTAACTTTTGTACACAGTTTTCATTTTGGGCCCATAATTACTTTTCGTGAATGACACGACCGTTTTGGATTAAACTCACAGCATCGTCATGACGTAAGAGGGATTTCGACCGTTTGTTTTTTGAAGAACGAGCACTTGTATATTTGGATTGTCGGCGTTCGAAGAATTGAGCGTAACTTTTGCACACGGTGTCCGTTTTGGGCCCATAAGTACCTTTCTGAAATGTAGCGACCGTTTTGGATTGAACTCAAAGATTTATCGTGACGTGTGATGGATTTCGAAATTTTTTTTGAAGAACGAGCTCTTGCATATTTGGATTGTCGGTGTTCGAAGAATTGAGCGTAACTTTTGCACACGTTTTCCAGTTTTGGCCCATAATTACTTTTTTGAAATGTAGCGACCGTTTTGGATTGAACTCAGAACATCGTCGTGATCTAAGTGGGATTTCGACCCTTTGTTTTTCGAATAACGAGCACTTGCATATTTGGATTGTCGGCGTTCGAAGAATTGAGCGTAACTTTTGCACACGGTGTCCGTTTTGGGCCCATAAGATTGAGCGTAACTTTTGCACACGGTGTCCGTTTTGGGCCCATAAGTACTTTTCGAAAATGTAGAGATCGTTTTGGATTGAACTTACCGCATTTTCGTGATGTATGAGGGTTTTCTGGTGTTTGTTTTTCGAAGAATGAGCACTTGCATATTTAGATTGTCGGCATTCGAAGAATTGAACGTAACTTTTGCACACAGTTTTCATTTTGGGCCCATAATTACTTTTCTTGAATGAGGCGACCGTTTTGGATTAAACTCACGGCATCGTCATGACGTAAGAGGGATTTTGACCGTTTGTTTTTTGAAGAACGAGCACTTGCATGTTTGGATTGTCGACGTTCGAGGAATTTAGCGTAACTTTTGCACCCGGTGTCCGTTTTGGGCCCATAAGTACTTTTTGAAAATGTAACGACCGTTTTGGATTGAACACGCAGCATCGTCGTGACGTAAGAGGGATTTCGACTGTTTGCTTTTAGAAAAACGAGCACTTGCTTATTTGGATTGTCAGCGTTCGAAGAATTGAGCGTATCTTTTGCACACGGTTTTCATTTCGGGCCCATAAGTACTTTTCGAAAACGTAGCGACCGTTTTGGTTTGAAGTCACGGCATTGTCATGACGTAAGAGGGATTTCGGCCATTTGTTTTTTAAGGAACGAGCACTAGCATATTTGGATTGTCGACGTTCGAAGAATTGAGCGTGAGTTTTGCACATCGTTTCCGTTTTGGGCCCATAAATACCTTTCGAAAATGTAGCGACAGTTTTGGATTGAACTCACAGCTTTACCGTGACGTATGAGGGATTTCAGGCTTTTTTCGAAGAACGAGCACTTGCATATTTGGATTGTCGGCGTTCGAAGAATTGAGCATAACTTTTGCACACGGTGTCCGTTTTGGGCCCACAAGTACATTTTGGAAATGTAGCAATCGTTTTGGATTGAACTCTCGGGATCGTCGTGATGTAAGAGGGATTTCGGCCATTTGTTTTTCGAAGAACGAGCACTTGCAAATTTGGATTGTCGACGTTCGAAGAATTGAGCGCAACTTTTGTACACGGTGTCCGTTTGGGGCCCAAAAGTACTTTTCAAAAATGTAGCGATTGTTCTGGATTGAACTCACTGCTTTTTCGTGATGTATGAGGGTTTTCGGGTGTTTGTTTTTTGACGAACGAGCACTTGCATATTTAGATTGTTGGGATTCGAAGAATTGAGCGTAACTTTTGCACACGATTTTCGTTTTGGGCCCATAAGTACTTTTCGTGAATGATGCGACCGTTTTGGATTAAGCTCCCGGCATCGTCGTGATGTAAGAGGGATTTAAGCCATTTTTTTTTTTGAAGAACGAGCACTTGCATATTTGGATTGTCGGCGTTCGAAGAATTGAGCGAAACTTTTGCACACGGTGTCCATTTTGGGCCCATAAGTACTTTTCGAAAATGTAGCGACCCTTTTGGGTTGAATGCACAGCTTTTTCGTGATGTATGAGGGATTTCGGGCATTTTTTTCGAAGAACGAGCACTTTCATATTTGGATTGTTAGAGTTTGAAGAATTGAGCGTAACTTTTGCACACGGTGTCCATTTTGGGCCCATAAATACTTTTCAGTAATGTAGCGACAGTTTTGGATTGAACGCACAGCATTAACGTGACGTATGAGGGATTTTGGGTGGGTTTTTTTGAAGAACGAGCACTTGCATATTTGGATTGCCAGCGTCAAAGAATCGAGCTTAACATTTGCACACGGTGTTCGTTTTGGGTCCATAACTATTTTTCAAAAATGTAGCGACCGTTTTCGATTGAACTCATGGCATCATCGTGATGTAAGAGGGATTTCGGCCATTTGTTTTTTGAAGAATGCGCACTTACATATTTGGATTGTCGGCGTTCGAAAAATTGAGCGTAACTTTTACACACGGTGTCCATTTTGGGCCCATAAGTACCTTTTTGAAATGTAGCGACAGTTTTGGATTGAATTCAAAGCTTTACCATGACGTATGAGGGATTTCGGGGGTTTTTTTGAAGAACGAGCACTTGCATATTTGGATTGTCGGTGTTTGAAGAATTGAGCATAACTTTCGCACACGGTTTCCGTTTTGGGCACAAAGTACTTATCGAAAATGTAGCGACCATTTTGGATTGAACTCACGACATCGTCATGATGTAAATGGAATTTCAACCGTTTGTTTTTCGAATAACGAGCACTTGCATATTTGGATTGTCGGTGTTCGAAGAATTGAGCGCAACTTTTGCACGTGGTGTCCGTTTTGGGCCTATAAGTACTTTTCGAAAATGTAGAGACTATTTTAGATTGAACTCACCGTGTTTTCGAGATGTATGAGGGTTTTCGAGCGTTTGTTTTTCAAAGAACGAGCACTTGCATATTTGGATTGTTGGCATATGAAGAATTGAGCGTAACTTTTACACACGGTTTTCGTTTTGGGCCCATTATTACTTTGCGTAAATGAAGCGACTGTTTTGGATTAAACTCACGGCATCGTCGTGACGTAAGAGGGATTTCGATCATTTGTTTTCTGAAGAATGGGCACTTGCATATTTGGATTGTCGACATTCGAAGAATTGAGCGTAACTTTTGTACACGGTGTCCGTTTTGGGCCCATAAGTACTTTTCGAAAATGTAACGACCGTTTTGGATTGAACTCACGGCATCATCATGACATTAGAGGGTTTTCGGCTGTTTGTTTTTAGAAGAACGAGCACTTGCTTATTTGGATTGTTGGCGTTCGAAGAATTGAGCGTAACTTTTGCACACGCTTTTCATTTTGGGCCCATAAGTACGTTTCGGAAACGTAGTAACCGTTTTGGATTGAACTAACGGCATCGTCGTGACGTAAGAGGGATTTCGGCCATTTGTTTTTTGAAGAACGAGCACTAGCATCTTTGGATTGTCGACGTTCAAAGAATTGAGCGTAACTTTTGCGCACGGTGTCCGTTTTGGGCCCATAAATACCTTTAAAAAATGTAGCGACAGTTTTGGATCGAACTCACAGCTTTACCGTGACGTATGAGGAATTTCGGGCTTTTTTTCGAAGAATGAGTACTTGCATATATGGATTGTTGGCGTTCGAAGAATTGAGCGTAACTTTTGCACACGGTGTCCGTTTTGGGCCCATAAGTACTTTTCAAAAGTGTAGCGACCATTTTGGATTGAACTCACGGCATCGTCGTGACGTAAGAGAGATTTCAACCGTTTATTTTTTGAAGAACGAGCACTTGCATATTTGGATTGTCGGCATTCGAAGAATTGAGCGTAACTTTTGCACACGATTTTCGTTTTGGGCCCATAAGTACTTTCGTGAATAAGGCGATCGTTTTGGATTAAACTCCCGGCATCGTCGTGACGTAAGAGGGATTTCGACCGTTTATTTTTTGAAGAATGAGCACTTGCATATTTGGATTGTCGACGTTCGAAGAATTGAGCGTAACTTTTGCACACAGTGTCCATTTTTGGCCCTTAAGTACTTTTCGAAAATGTAGCGACTGCTTTGGATTGAACGCACTGCTTTTCCGTGACGTATGAGGGATTTCGATCATTTTTTCGAAGAACGAGGACTTGCATATTTAGATTGTCGACGTTCGAAGAATTGAGCGTAACTTTTGCACACGGTGTCCGTTTTGGGCCCATAAGTACTTTTCGGATATTTAACGACCATTTTGAATTGAACTCATAGCTTTTTCGGGACGTATGAGGGATTTCGAGCATTTTTCTTTAGGAGAACGGGCACTTGCATATTTGGATTGTCGGTGTTCGAACAATTGAGCATATCTTTTGCACACGGTTTCCGTTTTGGCGTATAAGTACTTTTCTAAAACGTAGCGACCATTTTGGATTGAACTCACGGCATCATCGTGACGTAAGAGGGATTTTGACCATTTGTTTTTCGAAGAACGAGCTCTTGCATAGTTGGATTGTCGGCATTCGAAGAATTGGGCGCAACTTTTGCACATGGTGTCCGTTCTGGGCCCATAAGTACTTTTCGAAAAAGTAGCGACCATTTTGGATTGAACTCAGAGTTTTTCCGTGACGTATGAGGGATTTTGGACATTTTTTTCGAAGAACAAGCACTTGCATATTTGGATTGTCGACGTTCGAAGAATTGAGCTTAACTTTTGCACACGGTGTCCGTTTTGGGCCCATAAGTACTTTTCGGTAATGTAGCGACAATTTTGGATTGAACTCACAGCATTACCGTGACGTATGAGGGATTTTGGGCGATTTTTTCGAAGAACGAGCACTTGCATATTTGGATTGTTTGCGTTCGTAGAATTGAGCGTAACTTTTGCACACGGTGTTCGTTTTGGGTCCATAAGTACTTTTCAAAAATGTAGCGATCGTTTTGGATTGAACTCATGGCATCGTCGTGACGTAAGAGGGATTTCGGCCATTTGTTTTTTGAAGAATGAGCACTTACATTTTTGGATGGTCGATGTTAGTAGAATTGAGCGTAACTTTTACACACGGTGTTCGTTTTGGGCCCATAAGCATCTTTCTGAAATGTAGCGACAGTTTTGGATTGAACTCAAAGCTTTACCGTGACGTATGAGGGATTCAGGCATTTTTTGAAGAACGAGCACTTGCATATTTAGATTGTCGGTGTTCGAAGAATTGAGCGTAACTTTTGCACACGATTTCCGTTTTGGGCCCATAAGTACTTTTCGAAAATGTAGCGACCGTTTTGGTTTGAACTCACGATATCGTCGTGATGTGAGTGGGATTTCGACCATTTGTTTTTTGAATAACGAGCACTTGCATATTTGGATTGTCGGCATTCGAAGAATTGAGCGCAACTTTTGCACACGGTGTCCGTTTTGGGCCCATAAGTACTTTTCGGAAATGTATAGACCATTTTGGATTGAACTCACCGCTTTTTCGTGATGTATGAGGGTTTTCGGGTGTTTATTTTTCGAAGAACGAGCACTTGCATATTTGGATTGTCGACATTCTAAGAATTGAGCGTAACGTTTGAACACAGTTTTCGTTTTGGGCCCATAACTACTTTGCGTAAATGAAGCGACCGTTTTGGATTAAACTCATGGCATCATCGTGGCATAAGAGGGAGTTAGGCCGTTTGTTTTTTGAAGAATGAGCACTTGCATATTTGGAATTGTCGGGGTTCGAAGAATTGAGCGTAACTTTTGAACAAGGTGTCCGTTTTGGGCCCATAAGTACTTTTCAAAAATGTAGCGACCGTTTTGGATTGAACTCACGGCTTTTCCATGACGTATGATGGATTTCGGGCATTTTTTTCAAAGAACGAGCACTTGTATATTTGGATTGTCGACGTTTGAAGAATTGAGCGTAACTTTTGCCCACGATTTCCGTTTTAGGCCCATAAGTACTTTTCGAAAATGTAGCGACCATTTTGGATTGAACTCACGGCATCATCGTGATGTAAGAAGGATTTTGGACGTTTATTTTTCGAAGAACAAGCACTTGCTTATTTGGATTGTCGAGTTCGAAGAATTGAGTGTAACTTTTAGCACACGGTTTCCGTTTTGGGCTCATAAATACTTTTCGAAAATGTAGCGACCGTTTTGGATTGAACTCACGGCATCGTAGTGACGTAAGAGGGATTTTGACCATTTGTTTTTCCAAGAACGAGCACTTGCATAGTTGGATTGTCGACGTTCGAAGAATGCTGCGTAACTTTTGCACACGATCTCCGTTCTGGGCCCATAAGTACTTTTCGAAAATGTAGCAACCATTTTAGATTGAACTCACCTCACCATCATGACGTAAGAGGGATTTCGAGTGTTTGTTTTTTGAAGAACGAGTATTTGCATATTTGGATTGTCGGTGTTCGAAGAATTGAGCATAACTTTTGCACACGGTATCCGTTTTAGGCCCATAAGTACCTTTTAGAAATGTAGCGACAGTTTTGCATTGAATTCACTGCTTTATCGTGACGTATGAGGGATTTTGGGCATTTTTCGAAGAACGAGCACTTGCATATTTGAATTGTCGATGCTCGAAGAATTGAGCGTAACTTTTGTACATGATTTCCGTTTTGGGCCCATAAGTACTTTTCGAAAATGTAGCGATCGTTTGGATTGAACTCATGGCATCGTCATGACGTAAGAGGGATTTTGGCCATTTGTTTTTTAACAACGAGCACTTGCATATTTGGATTCTCGACGTTCGAAGAATTGAGCGTTACTTTTGCACACGGTTTCCGTTTTGGGCCCATAAGTACTTTTCGAAAATGTCGCGACCGTTTTGAATTGAACTCATGGCATCATCATGATGTAAGAGGGATTTCGACAGTTTTTAAAAAGAACGAGCCCTTGCATAGTTGGATTGTCGGTGTTCGAAGAATTGAGCTTAACTTTTGCACACGATGTCTGTTCTGGGCCAATAAGTACTTTTTGAAAATGTAGCGAACGTTTTGGATTGAACTCACAGCTTTCCCGTGACATATGAGGGATTTTGGCATTTTTTTCGAAGAACGAGCACTTGCATATTTGGATTGTCGATGTTCGAAGAATTGAGCTTAACTTTTGCACACGGTGTCCGTTTTGGGCCCGTAAGTACTTTTCAAAAATGTAGCGATAGTTGTGGATTGAACTCATAGCTTTATCGTGATGTATGAGGGATTTTGTGAATTTTTTCGAAGAACGAGGACTTGCATATTTGGATTATCGGCGTTCGAAGAATTGAGCGTAACTTTTGCACACGTTGTTCGTTTTGGGCCCGTAAGTACTTTTCAAAAATGTAGCGACCATTTTGGATTGAATTCACGACATCTTCGTGACGTAAGAGGGATTTCAACCGTTTGTTTTTCGAAGAACGAGCACTTGCATATTTGGATTGCCGGCGTTCGAAGAATTGAGCGCAACTTTTGCACGCGGTATTCGTTTTGGGCCCATAAGTAGTTTTCAAAAATGTAGCGATCATTTTGGATTGAACTCACAAGTTTTTCGTGTCGTATAAGGGATTTCGAGCATTTTTCTTTCGAAAAATGAGCACTTGTTTATTTGGATTGCCGGCGTTCGAAGAATTTTGCGAAGCTTTTGCACACGATTTCTGTTTTGGGCCCATAAGTACTTTTTGAAAATGTAGCGTCCGTTTTGGATTGAACTCACGCATCATCGTGACGTAAGAGGGATATCGACCATTTGTTTTTCGAAGAACGAGCACTCGCTTATTTGGATTGTTGGCGTTCGAAGAATTGAGCGTAACTTTTGCACATGGTTTTCATTTTGGGCCCATAAGTACTTTTCAAAAATGTAGCGACCATTTTGGATTGAACTCACGACATCGACATGATGTAAGAGGTATTTCAACCGTTTTTTCGAAGAACGAGCACTTGCATATTTGGATTGTCGATGTTCGAAGAATTGGGCATAACTTTTGCACACGGTGTTCGTTTTGGGCCCATAAGTACTTTTCGAAAATGTAGCGACCGTTTTGGATTGAACTCACAGCTTTTCCATGACATATGAGGGTTTTCGGTCATTGGTTTTTAGAAGAATGAGCACTTGCTTGTTTGGATTTTCGGCGTTCGAAGAATTGAGCATAACATTTGCACACGATTTCCGTTTTGGGCCCATAAGTACTATTCGAAAATGTAGCGACCATTTTGGATTGAACTCATGCATCATCGTGACGTAAGAGGGATATCGACCATTTATTTTTTGAAGAACGAGCACTTGCATATTTGGATTGTCGGCGTTTGAAGAATTGAGCGTAACATTTGCCCACGGTTTCCATTTTGGGCCCATAAGTAATTTTCGAAAATGTAGAGACCTTTTTGGATTGAACTCATGCATCATCGTGACGTAAGAGGGGTATTAACCATTTGTTTTTCGAAGAACGAGCACTTGCATATTTGGATTGTCGGCATTCAAAGAATTGAGCGCAACTTTTGCACGGGCCCATAAGTACTTTTCGAAAATGTAGCGACCGTTTTGGATTGAACTCACCACTTTACCGAGACGTATGAGGGATTTCGGGCATTTTTCTTTCGAAGAACGAGCACTTGCATAATTGGATTGTCGACATTTGAAGAATTGAGCGTAACTTTTGCACACGGTTTTTGTTTGGGCCCATAAGTACTTTTCGAAAATGTAACGACCGTTTTGGATTAAACTCACGGCATCGTCATGACGTAAGAGTGATTTCGGCTATTTTTTTTGTAGAACAAGCACTTGCATATTTGGATTGTCGGCGTTCGAAGAATTGAGCGTAACTTTTTGTACACGGTGTCCGTTTTTGGCCCATAAGTACTTTTCAAAAATGTAGCGACCGTTTTGGATTGAACTCACAGCTTTTCTGTGACGTATGAGGGATATCGGCCATTTTTCTTTCAAAGAACGAGCACTTGCATAATTTGGATTGTCGGTGTTCGAAGAATTGAGCGTAACTTTTGCACACGATTTTCGTTTTAAGCCCATAAGTACTTTTCGAGAATGTAGCAACCGTTTTGGATTGAACTCACGACATCATCATGACGTAAGAGGGATTTTGACCGTTTGTTTTTTGAAGAACGAGCACTTGTATAGTTGGATTGTCGACGCTCGAAGAATTGAGCGTAACTTTTGCACACGGTGTCCGTTCTGGGAGCATAAGTACTTTTAAAAAATGTAGCAACCGTTTTGGATTGAACTCACAGCTTTGCCATGATGTATGAGGGATCTCGGGCATTTTTTCGAAGAACGAGCACTTGCATATTTGGATTATCGGCATTCGAGGAATTGAGCTTAACTTTTGCACACGGTGTCCTTTTTGGCCCATAAGTACTTTTCGAAAATGTAGAGACCGTTTTGGATTTAACTCATGCATCATCGTGATGTAAGAGGGGTGTCGACCGTTTGTTTATTTGGATTGTCGGCGTTCGAAGAATTGAGCGTAACATTTGCACACGGTTTCCGTTTTGGGCCCATAAGTAATTTTCGAAAATGTAGAGACCTTTTTGGATTGAACTCATGCATCATCGTGACGTAAGAGGGGTATCAACCATTTGTTTTTCGAAGAACGAGCACTTGCATATTTGGATTGTCGGCGTTCGAAGAATTGAGAGCAACTTTTGCTCGGGCCTATAAGTACTTTTCGAAAATGTAATGACCGTTTTGGATTGAACTCACCACTTTACCGTGACATATGAGGGATTTCGGGCATTTTTCTTTCGAAGAACGAGCACTTACATATTTGGATTGTCGACGTTTGAAGAATTGAGCGTAACTTTTGCACACGGTTTCGTTTGGGCCCATAAGTACTTTTCGAAAATGTAGCGACCGTTTTGGATTAAACTCACGGCATCGTCATGACGTAAGAGGGATTTCGGCCATTTTTTTGTAGAAGAAGCACTTGCATATTTGGATTGTCGGCGTTCGGAGAATTGAGCTTAACGTTTTGCACACGGTGTCCGTTTTCGGCCCATAAGTACTTTTCAAAAATGTAACGACCGTTTTGGATTAAACTCACAGCTTTTCTGTGACGTATGAGGGATTTCGGCCATTTTTCTTTCAAAGAACGAGCACTTGCATATTTGGATTGTCGGCGTTCGAAGAATTGGGCGTAACTTTTGCACACGATTTTTGTTTTGAGCCCATAAGTACTTTTCAAAAATGTAGCGACCGTTTTGGATTGAACTCACGACATCATCGTGACGTAAGAGGGGTTTTAACCGTTTGTTTTTTGAAGAACGAGCACTTGTATAGTTGGATTGTCGGCGCTCGAAGAATTGAGCGTAACTTTTGCACACGGTGTCCGTTCTGGGAGCTTAAGTACTTTTAAAAAATGTAGCAACAGTTTTGGATTGAACTTACAGCTTTGCCATGATATATGAGGGATCTCGGGCATTTTCTTCGAAGAACGAGCACTTGCATATTTGGATTGTCGGCGTTCGAAGAATTGAGCTTAACTTTTGCACACGGTGTCCATTTTTGGCCCATAAGTACTTTTCAAAAATGTAGAGACTGTTTTGGATTGAACTCATGCATCATCGTGACGTAAGAGGGGTGTCGACCATTTGTTTTTCGAAGAACGAGCACTTGCATATTTGGATTGTCGACGTTCGAAGAATTGAGCGCAACTTTTACACGGGCCCATAAGTACTTTTCGAAAATGTACCGACCGTTTTGGATTGAACTCACCACTTTACCGTGACGTATGAGGGATTTCGGGCATTTTTCTTTCGAAGAACGAGCACTTGCATATTTGGATTGTCAACGTTTGAAGAATTGAGCGTAACGTTTGCACACGATTTCCGCTTGGGCCCATAAGTACTTTTCGAAAATGTAGCGACCGTTTTGGATTAAACTCATGGCATCATCGTGACGTAAGAGGGATTTCGACAGTTTTTTTTGTAAAATGAGCACTTGCATATTTGGATTGTCGGCGTTCGAGGAATTGAGCGTAACTTTTGCACATGGTGTCCGTTTTGGGCCCATAATTACTTTTCGGAAACGTAGCGAACATTTTGGATTGAACTCACAGCTTTTCCGTGATGTACGAGGGATTTCGGGCATTTTTCTTTCAAAGAACGAGCACTTGCATATTTGGATTGTCGATGTTCGAAGAATTGAGCGTAACTTTTGCACACGATTTTCGTTTTGGGTCCATAAGTACTTTTCGAAAATATAGCAACCATTTTGGATTGAACTCACAACATCATCGTGACGTATGAGGGGTTTCGACCATTTGTTTTTTGAAAAACGAGCACTTGCATAGTTGGATTGTCGGCGTTCAAAGAATTGAGCATAACTTTTGCACACGGTGTCTGTTCTGGGCCCATAAGTACTTTTCAAAAATGTAGCGACCGTTTTGGATTGAACTCACCACTTCGTCGTGACGTACGAGGAATTTTGACAATTTTTCAAAACAATGAGCACTTGCATATTTGGATTGTCGACGTTCGAAGAATTGAGCGTAACTTTTGCACACGATTTCCGTTTTGGGCCCATAAGTACTTTCTGGAAATGTAGCGACCGTTTTGGATTGAACTCACCACTTCGTCGTGACGTACGAGGAATTTTGACAATTTTTCAAAACAATGAGCACTTGCATATTTGGATTGTCGACGTTCGAAGAATTGAGCGTAACTTTTGCACACGATTTCCGTTTTGGGCCCATAAGTACTTTCTGGAAATGTAGCGACCGTTTTGGATTGAACTCACCACTTCGTCGTGACGTACGAGGAATTTTGACAATTTTTCAAAACAATGAGCACTTGCATATTTGGATTGTCGACGTTCGAAGAATTGAGCGTAACTTTTGCACACGATTTCCGTTTTGGGCCCATAAGTACTTTCTGGAAATGTAGCGACCGTTTTGGATTGAACTCACCACTTCGTCGTGACGTACGAGGAATTTTGACAATTTTTCAAAACAATGAGCACTTGCATATTTGGATTGTCGACGTTCGAAGAATTGAGCGTAACTTTTGCACACGATTTCCGTTTTGGGCCCATAAGTACTTTCTGGAAATGTAGCGACCGTTTTGGATTGAACTCACCACTTCGTCGTGACGTACGAGGAATTTTGACAATTTTTCAAAACAATGAGCACTTGCATATTTGGATTGTCGACGTTCGAAGAATTGAGCGTAACTTTTGCACACGATTTCCGTTTTGGGCCCATAAGTACTTTCTGGAAATGTAGCGACCGTTTTGGATTGAACTCACCACTTCGTCGTGACGTACGAGGAATTTTGACAATTTTTCAAAACAATGAGCACTTGCATATTTGGATTGTCGACGTTCGAAGAATTGAGCGTAACTTTTGCACACGATTTCCGTTTTGGGCCCATAAGTACTTTCTGGAAATGTAGCGACCGTTTTGGATTGAACTCACCACTTCGTCGTGACGTACGAGGAATTTTGACAATTTTTCAAAACAATGAGCACTTGCATATTTGGATTGTCGACGTTCGAAGAATTGAGCGTAACTTTTGCACACGATTTCCGTTTTGGGCCCATAAGTACTTTCTGGAAATGTAGCGACCGTTTTGGATTGAACTCACCACTTCGTCGTGACGTACGAGGAATTTTGACAATTTTTCAAAACAATGAGCACTTGCATATTTGGATTGTCGACGTTCGAAGAATTGAGCGTAACTTTTGCACACGATTTCCGTTTTGGGCCCATAAGTACTTTCTGGAAATGTAGCGACCGTTTTGGATTGAACTCACCACTTCGTCGTGACGTACGAGGAATTTTGACAATTTTTCAAAACAATGAGCACTTGCATATTTGGATTGTCGACGTTCGAAGAATTGAGCGTAACTTTTGCACACGATTTCCGTTTTGGGCCCATAAGTACTTTCTGGAAATGTAGCGACCGTTTTGGATTGAACTCACCACTTCGTCGTGACGTACGAGGAATTTTGACAATTTTTCAAAACAATGAGCACTTGCATATTTGGATTGTCGACGTTCGAAGAATTGAGCGTAACTTTTGCACACGATTTCCGTTTTGGGCCCATAAGTACTTTCTGGAAATGTAGCGACCGTTTTGGATTGAACTCACCACTTCGTCGTGACGTACGAGGAATTTTGACAATTTTTCAAAACAATGAGCACTTGCATATTTGGATTGTCGACGTTCGAAGAATTGAGCGTAACTTTTGCACACGATTTCCGTTTTGGGCCCATAAGTACTTTCTGGAAATGTAGCGACCGTTTTGGATTGAACTCACCACTTCGTCGTGACGTACGAGGAATTTTGACAATTTTTCAAAACAATGAGCACTTGCATATTTGGATTGTCGACGTTCGAAGAATTGAGCGTAACTTTTGCACACGATTTCCGTTTTGGGCCCATAAGTACTTTTCGAAAATGTAGCGATCGTTTTGGATTGAACTCAAGCATCATTGTGATGTAAGAGGGATATAGACCATTTGTTTTTTAAAGAACGAGTACTTGCATATTTGGATTGTCGGCGTTCGAAGAATTGAGCGTAACTTTTGCACACGATTTTCGTTTCGGGCCCATAATTTCTTTTCAAAAATGTAGCTACCGTTTTGGATTGAACTCACGACATCGCTATGACGTAAGCCGGATTTTGACCGTTTCTTTTTCGAAGAACGAGCACTTGCATATTTAGATTGTCGGCGTTCGAAGAATTGAGCGCAACTTTTGCACACGGTGTCCGTTCTGGGCCCATAAGTACTTTTCGAAAATGTAGCGACCATTTGGATTGAGCTCCCCACCTTGCCTGATGTATGAGGGATTTCGGGCATTTTTCTTTCGAAGAACGAGCAGTTGCATATTTGGATTGTCGACGTTTGAAGAATTGAGAGTAACTTTTGCACACGATTTTTGTTTGGGCCCATAAGTACTTTTCGAAAATGTAGCGACCGTTTTGGATTAAACTGACGGCATCGTCATGTCGTAAGAGAGATTTCGGCCATTTTTTTGAAGAAAGAGCACTTGCATATTTGGATTGTCGGCATTCGAAGAATTGAGCGTAACTTTTGCTCACGGTGTACGTTTTGGGCCCATAAGTACTTTTCGGAAATGTAGCCACCGTTTTGGATTGAACACACAGCTTATCCGCGACGTATGAGGGATTTTTGGTATTTTTCTTTTGAAGAACGAGCACTTGCATATTTGGATTGTCGATGTTCGAAGAATTGAGCGTAACTTTTGCACACGATTTTCGTTTTGGGCCCATAAGTACTTTTCGAAAATGTAGCCATCATTTTGGATTGAACTCACGACATCATCATGTCGTAAGAGGGATTTTGACCGTTTGTTTTTCGAAGGACGAGCATTTGCATTGTTGGATTGTCGACGTTCGAAGAATTGAGCGTAGCTTTTGTACACGGTGTCCGTTCTGGGCCCATAAGTACTTTTCAAAAATATGGCAACTGTTTTGGATTGAACTCACAGCTTTGCAGTGACGTATGAGGGATTTTATGCTTTTTTTCGTAGAATGAGCACTTGCATATTTGGGTTGTCGACGTTTGAAGAATTGATTTTAACTTTTGCACACGGTGTCCGTTTTGGGCCCATAAACACTTTTCGGAAATGTAGCGACAGTTTTGGATTGAACTCATAGCATTACCATGACATATGAGTTATTTCGGGCATTTTTTCGAAGAACGAGCACTTGCTTATTTGGATTGTCGGCATTCGAAGAATTGAACGTAACTTTTGCCCACGATTTTCATTTTGGGCCCATAAGTACTTTTCGTAAATGTAGCGACCATTTTGGATTAAACTCATGGCATCGTCATGGCGTAAGAGGGATTTCGGCCGTTTGTTTTTTGAAGAACAAGCACTTACATATTTGGATTGTCGGCGTTCGAAGAATTGAGCGTAACTTTTGCATACGGTGTCCGTTTTGAGCCCATAAGTACTTTTCGGAAATGGAGCGACCGTTTTGGACTGAACTCACAGCTTCTCCGTGATGTATGAGGCATTTTGGGCTTTTGTGTTTTGAAGAACCAGAACTTGCATATTTGGATTGTCGGCATTCGAAGAATTGAGCGTAACTTTTGCACACGATTTTCATTTTGGGCCCATATGTACTTTTCGTAAATGTAGCGACCATTTTGGATTAAACTCACGGCATCGTCGTGATGTAAGAGGGATTTTGGCCGTTCTTTTTTTGAAGAATGAGCACTTGCATATTTGGATTGTTGGCGTTCGAAGAATTGAGCGTAACTTTTGCACACGGTGTCCGTTTTGGTCCCATAAGTACTTTTTGAAAATGTAGCGACCATTTTGGATTGAACTCACCACTTTACCATGATGTATGAGGGATTTCAGGCATTTTTCTTTCAAAGAATGAGCACTTGCATATATGGATTGTCGGCGTTTGAAGAATTGAGCGTAACTATTGCACACGGTTTTCGTTTTGGGCCCATAAGTATTTAAAAAAATGTAGCGATCGTTTTAGATTGAACTCATGGCATCGTCATGTCGTAAAGGGATATCGACCATTTGTTTTTCGAAGAACGAGCACTTGCATATATGGATTGTCGACGTTTGAAGAATTGAGCGTAACTATTGCACACGGTTTCCGTTTTGGGCCCATAAGTACTTTTCAAAAATGTAGCGATCGTTTTAGATTGAACTCATGGCATCGTCATGTCGTAAGAGGGATATCGACCGTTTGTTTTTCAAAGAATGAGCACTTCCATATTTGGATTGTCGGCGTTCGAAGAATTTAGCGTAACTTTTGTACACGGTGTCCGTTTTTGGCCCATAAGTACTTTTTGAAAATGTAGCGACCGTTTTGGATTGAACTCACAGCATCGTCGTGATGTAAGAGGGATTTTGGCCATTTGTTTTTTGAAGAACGAGCACTTGCATATTTGGATTGTCGACGTTCGAAGAATTGAGCGTAACTTTTGAACACAGTTTTCGTTTTAGGCCCATAAGTACTTTTGGAAAATGTAGTGACCATTTTGGATTGAACTCACGGCATCGTAGTGACGTAAGAGGAATTTCGACTGTTTGTTTTTTAAGAATGAGCACTTGCATAGTTGGATTGTCGGCGTTCGAAGAATTGAGCGCCACTTCTGCACACGATTTTCGTTTTGGGCCCATATGTACTTTTCGTAAATGTAGCGACCATTTTGGATTAAACTCACAGCATCGTCGTGACGTAAGAGGGATTTCAGCCCTCTGTTTTTTGGAGAACGAGCACTTGCATATTTGGATTGTCGGAGTTCGAAGAATTGAGCGTAACTTTTGCACACGGTGTCCGTTTTGGGCTAATAAGTACTTTTCGGAAATGTAGCGATCGTTTTGGATTGAACTCACAGCTTTTTCGTGACGTATGAGGAATTTCGGGCATTTTCTCGAAGAACGAGCCCTTGCATATTTGGATTGTCGACGTTCGAAGAATTGAGCGTAACTTTTGCTCATGGTTTCCGTTTTGGGCCCATAAGTACTTTTCGAAAATGTAGCGACCATTTTTGGATTGAACTCACGGCATCGTCGTGACGTAAGAGGGATTTTGGCCATTTGCTTTTCGAAGAACGAGCACTTGCTCATTTGGATTGTCGACATTCGAAGAATTGAGCGCAACTTTTGCACACTGTTTTCGTTTTGGGCCCATAAATACTTTTCGAAAATGTAGCGATCGTTTTGGATTGAACTCACAGTATCGTCGTTACATAAGAGGGTTTTCGGCTGTTTGTTTTTAGAAGAAAGAGCACTTGCTTATTTCGATTGTTGACATTCTAAGAATTGAGCGTAACTTTTGCACACAATTTTCGATTTGGGCCCATAAGTAGTTTTCGAAAATGTAGCGACCATTTTGGATTGAACTCACGACATCGTCAAGACATTAGAGGGATTTTGGTCATTTGTTTTTAAAAGAACGAGCACTTGCTTATTTGGATTGTCAGCGTTCAAAGAATTGAGCGTAACTTTTGCACACGATTTTCGTTTTGGGCCCAAAAGTACTTTTCGAAAATGTAGTGACTATTTTGGATTGAACTCATGGCATCGTTGTGATGTAAGAGGGATTTCGACCATTTGTTTTTCAAAGAACGAGCACTTACATATTTGGACTGTCGACTCCCGAAAAATTGAGCGTAATTTTTGCACACGATTTCCGTTTTGGGCCCATAAGGACTTTTCAAAAATGTAGCGACCGTTTTGGATTGAACTCACGCATCATCGTGACGTAAGAGGGATATCGATCATTTGTTTTTCAAAGAACGATCACTTGCATATTTGGACTGTCGATGCTCGAAGAATTGAGCGTAACTTTTGCACACGATGTCCTTTTTGGGCCCATAAGTACTTTTCGAAAATGTAGCGACCGTTTGGGATTGAACTCACGAAATCATCATGAAGTAAGAGGGATTTCGACCATTTGTTTTTCGAACAACGAGCACTTGCATATTTGGATTGTCGACGTTTGAAGAATTGAGTGTAACTTTTGCACACGGTGTCCGCTTTGGGCCCATAAGTACTTTTCACCGCTTTGGATTGAATTCACCGCTTTTTCGTGACGTATGAGGGATTTCGGGTGTTTTTTCTGAAGAATGAGCACTTCATATTTGGATTGTCGGCATTCGAAGAATTAAGCGTAACTTTTGCACACAATTTTCGTTTTGGGCCTATATGTACTTCTCGTAAATGTAGCGACCATTTTGGATTAAACTCACGGCATAGTCGTTACGTAAGAGGGATTTAGGCCATTTGTTTTTTGAAGAATGAGCACTTGCATATTTGGATTGTCGGCGTTCGAAGAATTGAGCGTAACTTTTGCACACGGTGTCCGTTTTGGGCCCATAAGTACTTTTCGAAAATGTAGCGACCGTTTTGGATTGAACTCATAGCTTTTCCATTACATATGAGGGATTTCGGGCATTTTTTGAAGAACGAGCACTTGTATATTTGGATTGTCGACGTTCGAAGAATTGAGCGTAACTTTTGCAAACGGTTTCCGTTTCGGGCACATAAGTACTTTTCAGAAATGTAGCGACCGTTCCGGATTAACCTCACGGCATCGTTGTGACATAAGAGGGATTTCGGCCATTTTCTTTTAGAAGAACGAGCACTTGCTCATTTGGATTGTCGAAGTTTGAAGAATTGAGCGTAACTTTTGCACACGGTTTTCGTTTTGGGCCCATAAATACTTTTCAAAAATGTAGCGACCGTTTTGGATTGAACTCATGGCATCGTCGTGATGTAAGAGGGATTTTGACCATTTCAGAAGAACGAGCACTTGCTTATTTGGATTGCCGACGTTCAAAGAATAGGGCGTAACTTTTGCACAAGGTGTCCGTTTTGGGCCCATAAGTACTTTTCGAAAATGTAGTGACCGTTTTGGATTGAACTCACCACTTTTCCATGACGTATGAGGGATTTCGGGCATTTTTCTTTCGAAGAACGAGCACTTGCATATTTGGATTGTCGGCGTTCGAAGAATTGAGCATAACTTTTGCACACGATTTCCGTTTTAGGCCCATAAGTGCTTTTCAAAAATGTAGCGACCGTTTTAGAATTAACTCATGCATCGTCATGACGTAAGAGGGATTTTGACCGTTTGTTTTTTGAACAACGAGCACTTGCATATTTGGATTGTCGGCGGTCAAAGAATTCAGCGTAACTTTTGCACACGATGTCCGTTTTGGGCCCAAAAGTACTTTTCAGAAATGTAGCGACCGTTTTGGATTGAACTCACAGCTTTGCCATGACGTATGAGGGATTTCGGGCATTTTTTTGAAGAACGAGCACTTGCTTATTTGGATTGTCGGTGTTCGAAGAATTGACCGTAACTTTTGCACACGGTTTTCGTTTTGGGCCCATAAGTACTTTTCAGAAATTTAGAAATCGTTTTGGATTGAACTCATGGCATCGTCGTGATGTAAGAGGAATTTTGAAGAACGAGCAATTACTTATTTGGATAGTCGACGTTCGAAGAATTGAGGGTAACTTTTGCTCACGGTTTTCGTTTTGGGCCCATAAATACTTTTTGAAAATGTAGCGACCGTTTTGGATTGAACTCATGGCATCGTCATGACGTAAGAGGCATTTTGACCATTTCTTTTACAAAGAACGAGCACTTGCGTAGTTGGATTGTAGACGTTTGAAGAATTGAGTGCAACTTTTGTACACGGTCTCCGTTCTGGGCCCATAAGTATTTTTCAAAAATGTAGCGACCATTTTGGATTGAACTTACGGCACCGTCGTGATGTAAGAGGGATTTCGGGTGTTTGTTTTTTGAAGAACGAGCATTTGCATATTTGGATTGTCGACGTTCGAAGAATTGAGCGTAACTTTTGCACACGGTTTTCATTTTGGGCCCATAAGTGCTTTTCAAAAATGTAGCGACCGTTTTAGATTGAACTCTTGGCATTGTCGTGGCATAAGAGAGATTTCGATCGTTTGTTTTTTGAACAACGAGCACTTGCATATTTTGATTCTCGACGTTCGAAGAATTGAGCGTAACTTCTGTGCATGGTTTTCGTTTTGGGCCCATAAGTACTTTTCGAAAATGTAGCGACCGTTTTGGATTGAACTCACAGCTTTACCGTGACGTATGAGTGATTTTGGGCATCTTTATTCGAAGAACGAGCACTTGCATATTTGGATTGTCGACGTTCGAAGAATTGAGCGTAACTTTTACACACGGTGTTCGTTTAGGGCCCATAAGTACTTTTCAAAAATTTAGCAACCATTTTGGATTGAACTCATGACATCATCGTGACGTAAGAGGGATTTCGATCGTTTGTTTTTCGAAGAACGAGCACTTGCATATTTGGATTGTCGGCGTTCAAAGAATTGAGCGCAGCTTTTGCACACGCTGTCCGTTCTAGGCCCATAAGTACTTTTCAAAAATGTAACGACCATTTTGGAATGAACTCACCGCTTTCCCGTGATGTATGAGGAATTTCGGGCATTTTTCTTTCGAAGAACGAGCACTTGCATATTTGGATTGTTGGCATTCGAAGAATTGAGCGTAACTAATGCACACGATTTTCGTTTTCGGCCCATAAGTACTTTTCAAAAATGTAGCGACCGTTTTAGATTGAACTCACGGCATCGTCGTGACGTAAGAGGGATTTCAGCTTTTTTTTTTGAAGAACGAGCACTTGCATATTTGGATTGTCGACGTTCGAACAATTGAGCGTATCTTTTGCACACGGTTTTCGTTTTGGGCCCATGAGTACTTTTTAGAAATGTAGCAACCGTTTTGGATTGAACTCACACATCGTCGTGACGTAAGAGGGATATCGACCATTTGTTTTTCGAAGAATGAGCACTTCCATTTTTGGATTGTCGGCGTTCGAAGAATTGAGGATAACTTTTGCACACGGTGTCCGTTTTGGGCCCTTAAGTACTTTTCGAAAATGTAGCGACCGTTTTGGATTGAACTCACGCCATCGTCGTGACGTAAGAGGGATTTTGACCATTTTTTTCGAAGAACGAGCACTTGCATATTTGGATTGTCAGCCTTCAAAGAATTGAGCACAAGTTTTGTACACGGTGTCCGTTTTGGGCCCATAAGTACTTTTCGAGAATGTAGCGACCGTTTTGGATTGAACTCACCACTTTTCTGTGACATATGAGGGATTTCAGGCATTTGTGATTCGAAGAACGAGCACTTGCATATTTGGATTGTCGGCATTCGAAGAATTGAGCGTAACTTTTGCACACGATTTTCGTTTTGGGCCCATATGTACTTTTCGTAAATGTAGCGACCGTTTTCGATTAAACTCAAGGCATCATCATGTCGTAAGAGGGATTTCGACCATTTATTTTTCGAAGAACGAGCACTTGTATATTTGGATTGTCGGCGTTCAAAGAATTGAGCGCAACTTTTGTACACGGTATCCGTTCTGGGCCCATAAGTACTTTTCCAAAATGTAGCGTTCGTTTTGGATTGAACTCACAGCTTTGCCATGACGTATGAGGGATTTTGGGCGTTTTTCTTTCGAAGAGTGAGTGCTTACATATTTGGATTGTCGGCGTTAGAAGAATTGAGCGTAACTATTGCACACGATTTCCATTTTGGGCCCGTAAGTACTTTTCGAAAATGTAGCGACCGTTTTGGATTGAACTCATGGCATCATCGTGACATCAGAGTGATTTCGGCCATTTTTTTTGAAGAACGAGCACATGCATATTTGGATTGTCGACGTTCGAAGAATTGAGCGTAACTTTTGCACACGATTTTCGTTTTGGGCCCATAAGTACTTTTCGAAAATGTAGCGACCATTTTGGATTGAACTCATGCATCGTCATGACGTAAGAGTGATATCGACCGTTTGTTTTTCGAAGAACGAGCACTTCCATATTTGGATTGTTGGCGTTCGAAGAATTGTGCGTAACTTTTGCACACGGTGTCCGTTTTGGGCCTATAAGTACTTTTTAAAAATGTAGCGACCATTTTGGATTGAACTCAGGCCATCGTCGTGATGTAAGAGGGATTTTGACCGTTTGTTTTTCAAAGAACGAGCACTTGCTTATTTAGATTGTCGGCCTTCGAAGAATTGAGCGCAATTTTTGTACACGGTGTCCGTTTTGGGCCCACAAGTACTTTTCAGAAATGTAGCAACCGTTTTGGATTGAACTCATCACTTTTTCGTGACGTATGAGGGATTTTGGGCATTTGTTTTTCGAAGAACGATCACTTGCATATTTGGATTGCCGACATTCTAAGAATTGAGGGTAATTTAGGCACACGATTTTCGTTTTGGGCCCATATGTACTTTTCGTAAATGTAGCGACCATTTTGGATTAAACTCACGGCATTGTCATGACGTAAGAGGGATTCCTACCATTTGCTTTTAGATGAACGAGCACTTGCATATTTGGATTCTGGCGTTCGAAGAATTGAGTGTAACTTTTGCACACGGTGTCTGTTTTGGGACCATAAGTACTTTTCGGAAATGTAGCGACCATTTTGGATTGAACTCACCACTTTTCCATGACGTATGAGGGATTTTGTGTGTTTCTTTTTCGAAGAACGAGCACTTACATAATTGGATTGTCGCCATTCAAAGAATTGAGCGTAACTTTTGACACAGTTTTCGTTTTGGGCCCATATGTACTTTTCGTAAATGTAGCGACCGTTTTGGATTAAACTCACGGCATCGTTGTGATGTAAGAGGGATTTCGGCAGTTTGTTTTTTGAAGAACGAGCACTTGCATAATTGGATTGTGGCGTTCGAAGAATTGAGCGTAACTTCTGCACATGGTGTCTGTTTTGGGCCCATAAGTACTTTTCGAAAATGTAACGACCGTTTTGGATTGAACTCACAGGTTTTCCATGACGTATGAGGGATTTCAGGCATTTTTTTCAAAGAACGAGCACTTGCATATTTGGATTGTCAACGTTCGAAGAATTGAGCGTAACTTTTGCACACGATTTCCGTTTTGGGCCCATAAGTACTTTTCAAAAATGTAGCGATCATTTTGGATTGAACTCCCGGCATCGCCGTGATGTTCGAGGGATTTTGGCCCTTTGTTTTTAGAAGAATGAGCACTTGCTTATTTGGATTGTCGGCGTTCGAAGAATTGAGCGTAACTTTTGCACACGATTTCCATTTTAGGCCCATAAGTACTTTTCGAAAATGTAGCTACCATTTTGGATGGAACTCATGGCAACGTCATGATGTAAGAGGGATTTTGGCCATTTATTTTTTTGAAGAACGAGCACTTGCACATTTGGATTGTCGACGTTCGAAGAATTGAGCGTAACTTTTGCACACGATTTTCATTTTGGACCCATAAGTACTTTTCGAAAATGTAGCGGCCGTTTTGGATTGAACTCACGCATCGTCATGACGTAAGAGGGATATCGGGCATTTTTTTTGAAGAACGAGCACTTGCATATTTGGATTGTCAGCGTTCGAAGAATTGAGCTTAACTTTTGCACACGGTATCCGTTTTTGGCCCATAAGTACTTTTTGAAAATGTAGCGACAGTTTTGGATTGAACTCACAGCATTACCACGATGTATGATTGATTTCGGGCGTTTTTTTCGAAGAACGAGCACTTGCATATTTGGATTGTCGGCGTTGGAAGAATTGAGCATAACTTTTGCACAAGGTGTTCGTTTTGGGCCCATAAGTACTTTTCGAAAATGTTGCGACCGTTTTGGATTGAACTCATGGCATCGATGTGAAGTAAGAGTGATTTCAACCGTTTGTTTTTAGAAGAACGAGCACTTGCTTATTTGGATTGTCGGCGTTCGAAGAATTGAGCGTAACTTTTGCACACTGTTTCCGTTTTGGGCCCATAAGTACTTTTCGAAAATGTAGCGACCGTTTTGGATTGAACTCAAGGCATCATCATGATGTAAGAGGGATTTTGGCCATTTGTTTTTAGAAGAACGAGCACTTGCTTATTTGGATTGTTGGCGTTTGAAGAATTGAGCGTAACTTTTGCACACGATTTCCGTTTTGGGTCCATAAGAAAATGTAGCGACCGTTTTGGATTAAACTCACTCATCGTCGTGACGTAAGAGGGATATCGGGCATTTTTTCGAAGAACGAGCACTTGCATATTTAGATTGTCAGCGTTCGAAGAATTGAGCTTAACTTTTGCACACGGTGTCCGTTTTGGGCCCATAAGTACATTTCAGAAATGTAACGACAGTTTTGGATTGAACTCACGGCATTACCGCGATGTATGTGTGATTTCGGGCATTTTTTCGAAGAATGAGCACTTGCATATTTGGATTGTCGGCGTTGGAAGAATTGAGCATAACTTTTGCACAAGGTGTTCGTTTTGGGCCCATAAGTACTTTTCGAAAATGTTGCGACCGTTTTGGATTGAACTCATGACATCGTCGTGAAGTAAGAGGGATTTCAACCGTTTGTTTTTAGAAGAACGAGCACTTGCTTATTTGGATTGTCGGCGTTCGAAGAATTGAGCGTAACTTTTGCACACTGTTTTCATTTTGGGCCCACAAGTACTTTTTGAAAATGTAGCGACTGTTTTGGATTGAACTTAAGGCATCGTCATGATGTACGAGGTATTTTGGCCATTTGTTTTTAGAAGAACGAGCACTTGCTTATTTGGATTGTTGACATTTGAAGAATTGAGCATAACTTTTGCACACGGTTTTCGTTTTGGGCCCATAAGAAAATGTAGCGACCATTTTGGATTGAACTCACGCATCATCGTGATGTAAGAGGGATATCGACCATTTATTTTTAGAAGAACGAGCACTTGCATATTTGGATTGTCGGCGTTCGAAGAATTGAGCGTAACATTTGCACTTGGTTTCCATTTTGGGCCCATAAGTACTTTTCGAAAATGTAGAGACCGTTTTGAATTGAACTCATGCATCATCATGACGTAAGACGGGTGTTGACCATTTGTTTTTCAAAGAATGAGCACTTGCATATTTGGATTGTCGGCGTTCAAAGAATTGAGCGCAACTTTTGCACGGGCCCATAAGTACTTTTCGAAAATGTAGCGACTGTTTTGGATTGAACTCACCACTTTACCGTGACGTATGAGGGATTCCGGGCATTTTTCTTTCGAAGAACAAGCACTTGCATATTTGGATTGTCGACGTTTGAAGCATTGAGCGTAACTTTTGCACACGATTTTCGTTTAGGCCCATAAGTACTTTTCGAAAATGTAGCGACCGTTTTGGATTAAACTCACGGCATCGTCGTGACGTAAGAGGGATTTTGGCCATTTTTTTTGTAGAACGAGCACTTGCATATTTGGCTTGTCAGCGTTCGAAGAATTGAGCTTAACTTTTGGACACGGTGTCCATTTTGGGCCAGTAATTACTTTTCGAAAACGTAGCGACCGTTTTGGATTGAACTCACAGCTTTTCTATGACGTATGAGGGATTTTGGGCATTTTTCTTTCAAAGAACGCACTTTTGCATATTTGGATTGTCGGTGTTCGAAGAATTGAGCGTAACTTTTGCACACGATTTATGTTTTGGGCCCATAAGTACTTTTCAAAAATGTAGCGACCGTTTTAGATTGAACACACGACATTATCGTGACGTAAGAGGGATTTCGATCGTTTGTTTTTTGAAGAACGAGCACTTGTATAGTTGGATTGTCGGCGCTCGATGAATTGAGCGTAACTTTTGCACACGGTGTCCGTTCTAGGCCCATAAGTACTTTCAAAAAATGTAGCAACCGTTTTGGATTGAACTCACAGCTTTCCCAAGACGTATGAGGGATCTCGGGCATTTTTTTCAAAGAACGAGCACTCGCATATTTGGATTGTAGGCGTTTGAAGAATTGAGCTTAACTTTTGCACACGGTGTCCGTTTTGGGCCCATAAGTACTTTTCAAAAATGTAGCGACAGTTTTGGATTGAACTCACAGCATTACCGTGACGTATGAGTGATTTCGGCCATTTTTTCAGAGAATGAGCACTTGCATATTTCTATTGTCGGCGTTGGAAGAATTGAGCATAACTTTTGCACACAGTGTTCGTTTTGGGCCCATAAGTACTTTTCGAAAATGTTGCGATCGTTTTGGATTGAACTCACGGCATCATCGTGAAGTAAGTGGGATTTCGACCGTTTATCTTTAGAAGAATGAGCACTTGCTTATTTGGATTGTCGGCGTTCGAAAAATTGAGCGTAACTTTTGCACACGGTTTCCGTTTTGGGCCCATAAGTACTTTTCGAAAATGTAACGACTGTTTTGGATTGAACTCAAGGCATCATCACGATGTAAGAGGGATTTCAGCCATTTGTTTTTAGAAGAACGAGCACTTGCTTATTTGGATTGTCAGCGTTCGAAGAATTGAGCGTAACTTTTGCGCACGGTTTCCATTTTGGGCCCATAAGTACTTTTCGAAAATGTAGAGACCATTTTGGATGGAACTCATGCATCATCTTGACGTAAGAGGGGAGTCGACCATTTGTTTTTCGAAGAACGAGCACTTGCATATTTGGATTCTCGACGTTCGCAGAATTGAGCGCAACTTTTGTACGGGCCCGTAAGTACTTTTCGAAGATGTAGCAACCATTTTGGATTGAACTCACCGCTTTTCCGTGACGTATGAGGAATTTCAGGCATTTTTCTTTCGAAGAATGAGCACTTGCATATTTGGATTGTCGGCGTTCGAAGAATTGAGCGTAACTTTTGCACACGATTTTCGTTTTGGGCCCATAAGTGCTTTTCAAAAATGTAGCGACCGTTTTGGATTAAACTCACGACATCATCGTGGCATAAGAGGGATTTTGACAGTTTTTTTTGTAGAACGAGCACTCACATATTTAGATTGTCGGCGTTCGAATAATTGAGCGTAACTTTTGCACACAGTGTCCGTTTTGGGCCCATAAGTACTTTTCAAAAATGTAGCGACCATTTTGGATTGAACTCACGGCTTTTTCATGACGTATGAGGGATTTAGGGCATTTTTCTTTCAAAGAACGAGCACTTGCATATTTTGATTGTCGGTGTTCGAAGAATTGAGCGTAACTTTTGCACACGATTTTCGTTTTGGGCCCATAAGTACTTTTCGGAAATATAGCGACCGTTATGGATTGAACTCGCGACATCATCATGATGTAAGAGGGGCTTCGACCGTTTGTTTTTTGAAGAACGAGCCCTTGCGTAGTTGGATTGTCGGCGTTCGAAGAATTGAGCGTAACTTTTGCACACGGTGTCCGTTCTGGGCCCATAAGTACTTTTCGGAAATGTGGCAACAGTTTTGGATTGAACTCATAGCATTACCATGATGTATGAGTTATTTCGGGCATTTTTTTCGAATAATGAGCACTTGCATATTTGGATTGTCGGCGTTGGAAGAATTTAGCATAACTTTTGCACACGGTGTTCGTTTTGGGCCCATAAGTACTTTTTGAAAATGTTGTGACCGTTTTGGATTGAACTCACGGCATCATCGTGAAGTAAGTGGGATTTCGACCGTTTGTTTTAGAAGAAGGAGCACTTGCTTATTTGGATTGCCGGCATATGAAGAATTGAGCGTAACTTTTCATCACAGTTTTCGTTTTGGGCCCATAAGTACTTTTCGTAAATGTAGCGACCATTTTGGATTGAACTCAAGGCATCGTCATGATGCAAGAGGGATTTTGGCCATTGGTTTTTAGAAGAACGAGCACTTGCATATTTGGATTGTCGGCGTTCGAAGAATTGAGCTTAACTTTTGCACATGGTGTCCGTTTTGGGCCCATAAGTACTTTTCGAAAATGTAGCGACCGTTTTGGATTGAACTCACAGCTTTTCCGTGACGTATGAGGGATTTCGGGCATTTTTCTTTCAAAGAACGCGCTTTTGCATATTTGGATTGCCGGTGTTCGGAGAATTGAGCGTAACTTTTGCACACGATTTATGTTTTGGGCCCATAAGTACTTTTCGAAAATGTAACGATCGTTTTAGATTGAACTCACGACATCATCGTGACGTAAGAGGGATTTCGACCGTTTGTTTTTTGAAGAACGAGCACTTGTATAGTTGGATTGTCGGTGCTCGAAGAATTGATCGTAACCTTCACAAACGGTGTCCGTTCTGGGCCCATAAGTACTTTTAAAAAATGTTGCAACCGTTTGGGATTGAACTCACAGCTTTGCCATGACGTATGAGGGATCTCGGGCATTTTTTTCGAAAAACGAGCACTTGCATATTTGGATTGTCGGCGTTCGAAGAATTGAGCTTAACTTTTGCACACGGTGTCCATTTTGGGCCCATAAGTACTTTTCGAAAATGTAGCGACCGTTTTGGATTGATCTCACAGCTTTTCTGTGACGTATGAGGGATTTCGGGCATTTTCTTTCAAAGAACGCGCTTTTGCATATTTGGATTGTCGATGTTCGAAGAATTGAGCATAACTTTTGCACACGATTTATGTTTTGGGCCCATAAGTACTTTTCGAAAATGTAGCGACCGTTTTAGATTGAACACACGACATCATCGTGATGTAAGAGGGATTTCGACCGTTTGTTTTTTGAAGAACGAGCACTTGTATAGTTGGATTGTCGGCGATCGAAGAATTGATCGTAACTTTTACAAACAGGGTCCGTTCTGGGCCCATAAGTACTTTTAAAAAATGTAGCAACCATTTTGGATTGAACTCACAGCTTTGCCATGACATATGAGGGATCTCGGGCATTTTTTTCGAAAAACGAGCACTTGCATATTTGGATTGTCGGCGTTCAAAGAATTGAGCTTAACTTTTGAACATGGTATCCATTTTGGGCCCATAAGTACTTTTCGGAAATGTAGCGACAATTTTGGATTGAACTTACAGCATTACCGTGACGTATGAGTTATTTCAGGCATTTTTTCAAAGAACGAGCACTTGCGTATTTGGATTGTCGGCGTTGGGAGAATATAGCATAACTTTTGCACACGGTGTTCGTTTTGGGTCCATAAGTACTTTTCGAAAATTTTGCGACCGTTTTGGATTGAACTCATGGCATCATCGTGAAGTAAGAGGGATTTCGACCGTTTGTCTTTAGAAGAACGAGCACTTGTTTATTTGGATTGTCGACGTTCGAAAAATTGAGCGTAACTTTTGCACACAATTCCGTTTTGGGCCCATAAGTACTATTCGAAAATGTAGCGATCGTTTTGGATTGAACTCATGCATCATCATGACATAAGAGGGATATCGACCATTTATTTTTCGAAAAACGAGCACTTGCATATTTGGATTGTCGACGTTCGAAGAATTGAGCGTAACATTTGCACACGGTTTCCGTTTTGGGCCCAAAAGTACTTTTCGAAAATGTAGAGACCGTTTTGGATTGAACTCATGCATCATCGTGACGTAAGAGGGGAGTCGACCATTTTTTTTTCGAAGAACGAGCCCTTCCACATTTGGATTCTCGGCGTTCGAAGAATTGAGCGCAACTTTTGCACGGGCCCGTAAGTACTTTTCGAAAATGTAGCGACCATTTTGGATTGAACTCACATCTTTTCCGTGACGTATGAGAAATTTCAGGCATTCTTCTTTCGAAGAATGAGCACTTGCATATTTGGATTGTCGGCGTTCGAAGAATTGAGCGTAACTTTTGCACACGATTTCTGTTTTGAGCCCATAAGTGCTTTTCAAAAATGTAGCGACCATTTTGGATTAAACTCACAGCATCATCGTGACATAAGAGGGATTTCGACAGTTTTTTTTGTAGAACGAGCACTTCCATATTTGGATTGTCGGCGTTCGAAGAATTTAGCGTAACTTTTGCGCATGGTGTCCGTTTTGGGCCCATAAGTACTTTTCAAAAATGTAGCGACCGTTTTGGATTAAACTCACAGCATCATCGTGACATAAGAGGGATTTCGGCAGTTTTTTTGTAGAACGAGCACTTCTATATTTGGATTGTCGGCGTTCGAAGAATTTAGCGTAACTTTTGCACATGGTGTCCGTTTTGGGCCCATAAGTACTTTTCGAAAATGTAGGTACCATTTTGGATTGAACTCACAACTTTTTCGTGACGTATGAGGGATTTCGAGCATTTTTCTTTCAAAGAATGAGCACTTGCATATTTGGATTGTCGGTGTTCGAAGAATTGATCGTAACTTTTGCACACGATTTTCATTTTGGGCCCATAAGTACTTTTCGAAAATATAGCGACCGTTATGGATTGAACTCGCGACAACATCCTGATGTAAGAGGGGCTTCGACCGTTTGTTTTTTGAAGAACGAGCACTTGCGTAGTTGGATTGTCGGCGTTCGAAGAATTGAGCGTAACTTTTGCACACGGTGTCCGTTCTGGGACCATAAGTACTTTTCGGAAATGTAGCAACAGTTTTGGATTGAACTCACAGCATTACCATGATGTATGAGTTGTTTCGAGCATTTTTTTTCGAATAATGAGCACTTGCATATTTGGATTGTCGACGTTGGAAGAATTTAGCATAACTTTTGCACACGGTGTTCGTTTTGGGCCCATAAGTACTTTTTGAAAATGTTGTGACCGTTTTGGATTGAACTCACGGCATCGTCGTGAAGTAAGTGGGATTTCGACCATTTGTTTTTAGAAGAAGGAGCACTTGCTTATTTGGATTGTCGACGTTCGAAGAATTGAGAGTAACTTTTGCACAAGATTTTCGTTTAGGGCCCATAAGTACTTTTCGTAAATGTAGCGACCGTTTTGGATTGAACTCAAGGCATCGTCATGATGCAAGAGGGACTTTGGCCATTGGTTTTTAGAAGAACGAGCACTTGCAAACTTGGATTGTCGGCGTTCGAAGAATTGAGCTTAACTTTTGCACACGGTGTCCGTTTTGGGCCCATAAGTACTTTTCAAAAATGTAGCGATAGTTTTGGATTGAACTCACAGCATTACCGTGACGTATGAGGGATTTTGGGCATTTTTCTTTCAAAGAACGAGCAGTTGCATAATTGGATTGTCGGTGTTCGAAGAATTGAACGTAACTTTTGCACACGATTTTTGTTTTGGGCCCATAAGTTCTTTTCGAAAATATAGCAACCATTTTGGATTGAACTCACGACATCATCGTGACGTAAGAGGGGTTTCGACCATTTGTTTTTTGAAGAACGAGCACTTACGTTGTTGGATCGTCGGCGTTCAAAGAATTGAGCGTAACTTTTGCACACAGTGTCCGTTCTAGGCCCATAAGTACTTTTCGAAAATGTAGCGACCGTTTTGGATTGATCTCACAGCTTTTCTGTGACGTATGAGGGATTTCGGGCATTTTCTTTCAAAGAACGCGCTTTTGCATATTTGGATTGTCGATGTTCGAAGAATTGAGCATAACTTTTGCACACGATTTATGTTTTGGGCCCATAAGTACTTTTCGAAAATGTAGCGACCGTTTTAGATTGAACACACGACATCATCGTGATGTAAGAGGGATTTCGACCGTTTGTTTTTTGAAGAACGAGCACTTGTATAGTTGGATTGTCGGCGATCGAAGAATTGATCGTAACTTTTACAAACAGGGTCCGTTCTGGGCCCATAAGTACTTTTAAAAAATGTAGCAACCATTTTGGATTGAACTCACAGCTTTGCCATGACATATGAGGGATCTCGGGCATTTTTTTCGAAAAACGAGCACTTGCATATTTGGATTGTCGGCGTTCGAAGAATTGAGCTTAACTTTTGCACACGGTGTCCATTTTGGGCCCATAAGTACTTTTCAAAAATGTAGCGACCGTTTTGGATTGATCTCACAGCTTTTCTGTGTTGTATGAGAGATTTCGGGCATTTTTCTTTCATAGAACGCGCTTTTGCATATTTGGATTGTCGATGTTCGAAGAATTGAGCATAACTTTTGCACACGATTTATGTTTTGGGCCCATAAGTACTTTTCGAAAATGTAGCGACCGTTTTAGATTGAACACACGACATCATCGTGACGTAAGAGGGATTTCGACCGTTTGTTTTTTGAAGAACGAGCACTTGTATAGTTGGATTGTCGGCGCTCGAAGAATTGATCGTAACCTTCACAAACGGTGTCCGTTCTGGGCCCATAAGTACTTTTAAAAAATGTTGCAACCGTTTGGGATTGAACTCACAGCTTTGCCATGACGTATGAGGGATCTCGGGCATTTTTTTCGAAAAACGAGCACTTGCATATTTGGATTGTCGGCGTTCAAAGAATTGAGCTTAACTTTTGCACGCGGTGTCCATTTTGGGCCCATAAGTACTTTTCGAAAATGTAGCGACCGTTTTGGATTGATCTCTCAGCTTTTCTGTGACGTATGAGGAATTTCGGGCATTTTTCTTTCAAAGAACGCGCTTTTGCATATTTGGATTGTCGATGTTCGAAGAATTGAGCATAACTTTTGCACACGATTTATGTTTTGGGCCCATAAGTACTTTTCGAAAATGTAGCGACCGTTTTAGATTGAACACACGACATCATCGTGACGTAAGAGGGATTTCGACCATTTGTTTTTTGAAGAACGAGCACTTGTATAGTTGGATTGTCGGCGCTCGAAGAATTGATCGTAACTTTTACAAACAGGGTCGCAACCATTTTGGATAGAACTCACAGCTTTGCCATGACATATGAGGGATCTCGGGCATTTTTTTCGAAAAATGAGCACTTGCATATTTGGATTGTCGGCGTTCAAAGAATTGAGCTTAAATTTTGAACATGGTATCCGTTTTGGGCCCGTAAGTACTTTTCGAAAATGTAGCGACAATTTTGGATTGAACTCACAGCATTACCATGACGTATGAGTGATTTTAGGCATTTTTTCAAAGAACGAGCACTTGCGTATTTGGATTGTCGGCGTTGGGAGAATATAGCATAACTTTTGCACACGGTGTTCGTTTTGGGTCCATAAGTACTTTTCGAAAATTTTGCGACCGTTTTGGATTGAACTCATGGCATCATCGTGAAGTAAGAGGGATTTCGACCGTTTGTCTTTAGAAGAACGAGCACTTGTTTATTTGGATTGTCGGCGTTCGAAAAATTGAGCATAACTTTTGCACACAATTTTCGTTTTGGGCCCATAAGTACTATTCGAAAATGTAGCGATCGTTTTGGATTGAACTCATGCATCATCATGACATAAGAGGGATATCGACCATTTATTTTTCGAAAAACGAGCACTTGCATATTTGGATTGTCGACATTCGAAGAATTGAGCGTAACATTTGCACACGGTTTCCGTTTTGGGCCCAAAAGTACTTTTCGAAAATGTAGAGACCGTTTTGGATTGAACTCATGCATCATCGTGACGTAAGAGGGGAGTCGACCATTTGTTTTTCGAAGAACGAGCACTTCCACATTTGGATTCTCGGCGTTCGAAGAATTGAGCGCAACTTTTGCACGGGCCCGTAAGTACTTTTCGAAAATGTAGCGACCATTTTGGATTGAACTCACATCTTTTCCGTGACGTATGAGGAATTTCGGGCATTTTTCTTTCGAAGAATGAGCACTTGCATATTTGGATTGTCGGCGTTCGAAGAATTGAGCGTAACTTTTGCACACAATTTCTGTTTCGAGCCCATAAGTGCTTTTCAAAAATGTAGCGACCGTTTTGGATTAAACTCACAGCATCATCGTGACATAAGAGGGATTTCGACAGTTTTTTTTGTAGAACGAGCACTTCCATATTTGGATTGTCGGCGTTCGAAGAATTTAGCGTAACTTTTGCACATGGTGTCCGTTTTGGGCCCATATGTACTTTTCAAAAATGTAGCGACCGTTTTGGATTAAACTCACAGCATCATCTTGACATAAGAGGGATTTCGGCAGTTTTTTTGTAGAACGAGCACTTCCATATTTGGATTGTCGTCGTTCGAAGAATTGAGCGTAACTTTTCCACACGGTGTCCGTTTTGGGCCCATAAGTACTTTTCGGAAATGTAGCGACCATTTTGGATTGAACTCACAGCTTTTTCATGACGTATGAGGGATTTCAGGCATTTTTTTTTCAGAGAACGCGCTTTTGCATATTTGGATTGTCGGTGTTCGAAGAATTGAGCGTAACTTTTGCACACGATTTATGTTTTGGGCCCATAAGTACTTTTCGAAAATGTAACGACCATTTCAGATTGAACTCACGACATCATCGTGACGTAAGAGGGATTTCGACCGTTTGTTTTTTGAAGAACGAGCACTTGTATAGTTAGATTGTCGGCGCTCGAAGAATTGATCGTAACTTTTGCAAACGATGTCCGTTCTGGGCCCATAAGTACTTTCAAAAAATGTTGCAACCGTTTGGGATTGAACTCACAGCTTTGCCATGACGTATGAGGGATCTCGGGCATTTTTTCGAAGAACGAGCACTTGCATATTTGGATTGTCGACGTTCGAAGAATTGAGCTTAACTTTTGCACATGGTGACCTTTTTGGGCCCATAAGTACTTTTCGGAAATGTAGCGACAGTTTTGGATTGAACTCACAGCATTACCGTGACGTATGAGGGATTTCAGGCATTTTTCTTTTGAAGAACGAGCACTTACATATTTGGATTGTCGACGTTTGAAGAATTGAGCGTAACTTTTTGCACACAATTTTCGTTTGGTCCCATAAGTACTTTTCGGAAATGTAGCGACAGTTTTGGATTGAACTCACCACTTTACCGTGACGTATGAGGGATTTCGGGCATTTTTCTTTCGGAGAACGAGCACTTGCATATTTGGATTGTCGACGTTTGAGGAATTGAGCGTAACTTTTGCACACGATTTTCGTTTGGGCCCATAAGTACTTTTCGAAAGTGCAGCAACCGTTTTGGATTAAACTCACTGCATCATCGTGACGTAAGAGGGATTTCGACAGTTTTTTTGTAGAACAAGCACTTACATATTTGTATTGTCGGCGTTAGAAGAATTGAGCGTAACTTTTCCACACGGTGTCCGTTTTGGGCCCATAAGTACTTTTCGGAAATGTAGCGACCATTTTGGATTGAACCCACAGCTTTTTCGTGACGTATGAGGGATTTCAGGCATTTTTCTTTCAAAGAACGCGCTTTTGCATATTTGGATTGTCGGTGTTCGAAGAATTGAGCGTAACTTTTGCACACGATTTATGTTTTGGGCCCATAAGTACTTTTCGAAAATGTAACGACCATTTTAGATTGAACTCACAACATCATCGTGACATAAGAGGGATTTCGATCGTTTGTTTTTTGAAGAACGAGCACTTGTATAGTTGGATTGTCGGCGCTCGAAGAATTGATCGTAACTTTTGCAAACGATGTCCGTTCTGGGCCCATAAGTACTTTTAAAAAATGTTGCAACCGTTTGGGATTGAACTCACAGCTTTGCCATGACGTATGAGGGATCTCGGGCATTTTTTTCGAAAAACGAGCACCTGCATATTTGGATTGTCGGCGTTCGAAGAATTGAGCTTAACTTTTGCACACGGTGTCCGTTTTGGGCCCATAAGTACTTTTCAGAAATATAGCGACAGTTTTGGATTGAACTCACAGCATTACCATGACGTATGAGTGATTTCGGGCATTTTTTCAAAGAACGAGCACTTGCATATTTGGATTGTCGGCGTTGGAAGAAACTAGCATAACTTTTGCACACGGTGTTCGTTTTGGGCCCACAAGTACTTTTTGAAAATGTTGCCACCGTTTTGGATTGAACTCACGGCATCGTCGTGAAGTAAGAGGGATTTCGACCATTAGTCTTTAGAAGAACGAGCACTTGTTTATTTGGATTGTCGGCGTTCAAAAAATTGAGCGTAACTTTTGCACACGGTTTCCGTTTTGGGTCCATAAGTACTATTCGAAAATATCATTTTGGATTGAACTCATGCATCATCATGACATAAGAGGGATATCGACCATTTATTTTTCGAAAAACGAGCACTTGCATATTTGGATTGTTGACGTTCGAAGAATTGAGCGTAACATTTGCACACGGTTTCCGTTTTGGGCCCATAAGTACTTTTCGAAAATGTAGAGACCGTTTTGGATTGAACTCATGCATCATCGTGACGTAAGAGGGGAGTTGACCATTTGTTTTTCGAAGAAAGAGCACTTCCATATTTGGATTCTCGGCGTTCGAAGAATTGAGCGCAACTTTTGCACGGGCCCGTAAGTACTTTTCGAAAATGTAGCGACCATATTGGATTGAAATCACCGCTTTTCCGTGATGTATGAGGAATTTCGGGCATTTTTCTTTCGAAGAATGAGCACTTGCATATTTGGATTGTCGGCGTTCGAAGAATTGAGCGTAACTTTTACACACGGTTTTCGTTTTGGGCCCATAAGTGCTTTTCAAAAATGTAGCAACCGTTTTGGATTGAACTCACAGCTTTGCCATGACGTATGAGGGACTCGGGCATTTTTTTGAAGAACGAGCACTTGCATGTTTGGATTGTCGACGTTCGAAGAATTGAGCTTAACTTTTGCACATGGTGACCGTTTTGGGCCCATAAGTACTTTTCGGAAATGTAGCGACAGTTGTGGATTGAACTCACAGAATTACCGTGACATATGAGGGATTTCGGGCATTTTTCTTTCGAAGAACGAGCACTTACATATTTGGATTGTCGACGTTTGAAGAATTGAGCGTAACTTTTTGCACACGATTTTCGTTTGGTCCCATAAGTACTTTTCGAAAATGTAGCGACCATTTTGGATTAAACTCACGACATCATCGTGACGTAAGAGGGATTTCGACCATTTGTTTTTTGAAGAACGAGCACTTGTATAGTTGGATTGTCGACGCTCGATGAATTGAACGTAACTTTTGCACACGGTGTCCGTTCTAGGCCCATAAGTACTTTTAAAAAATGTAGCAACCGTTTTGGATTGAACTCACAGCTTTCCCAAGACGTATGAGGGATCTCGGGCATTTTTTTCAAAGAACGAGCACTTGCATATTTGGATTGTCGGCGTTCGAAGTATTGAGCTTAACTTTTGCACACGGTGTCCGTTTTGGGCTCATAAGTACTTTTCAAAAATGTAGCAACAGTTTTGGATTGAACTCACAGCATTACCGTGACGTATGAGTGATTTCGGCCATTTTTTCAGAGAATGAGCACTTGCATATTTGTATTGTCGGCGTTGGATTGAGCATAACTTTTCCACACGGTGTTCGTTTTGGGCCCATAAGTACTTTTCAAAAATGTTGCGATCGTTTTGGATTGAACTCACGGCATCATCGTGAAGTAAGTGGGATTTCGACCGTTTATCTTTAGAAGAACGAGCACTTGCTTATTTGGATTGTCGGCGTTCGAAAAATTGAGCGTAACTTTTGCACACGGTTTCCGTTTTGGGCCCATAAGTACTTTTCGAAAATGTAATGACCGTTTTGGATTGAACTCAAGGCATCATCATGATGTAAGAGGGATTTCAGCCATTTGTTTTTAGAGGAACGAGCACTTGCTTATTTGGATTGTCGGCGTTCGAAGAATTGAGCGTAACTTTTGCACACGGTTTCCATTTTGGGCGCATAAGTACTATTGGAAAATGTAGCGACCGTTTTGGATTGAACTCATGCATCATCATGACATAAGAGGGATATCGACCATTTATTTTTCGAAGAACGAGCACTTGCATATTTGGATTGTCGACATTTGAAGAACTGAGCGTAACATTTGCACACGATTTTCGTTTTGGGCCCATAAGTACTTTTCAAAAATGTAGAGACCGTTTTGGATTGTACTCATGTATCATCGTGATGTAAGAGGGGTATCGACCATTTGTTTTTCGAAGAACGAGCACTTGCATATTTGGATTGTCGACGTTCGAAGAATTGAGCGCAACTTTTGCACGGGCCCATATGTACTTTTCGAAAATGTAGCGACTATTTTGGATTGAACTCACCACTTTATCGTGACGTATGAGGGATTTCGGGCATTTTTCTTTCTAAGAACGAGCACTTGCATATTTGGATTGTTGACGTTTGAAGAATTGAGTGTAACTTTTGCACACGATTTCCGTTTGGGCCCATAAGTCCTTTTCGAAAATGCAGCGAACGTTTTGGATTAAACTCACCGCATCATCGTGATGTAAGAGGGATTTCGACAGTTTTTTTATAGAACGAGCACTTGCATATTTGTATTGTCGGCGTTCAAAGAATTGAGCGTAACTTTTCCACGCGGTGTCCGTTTTGGGCCCATAAGTACTTTTCGAAAATGTAGCGACCATTTTAGATTGAACTCACAGCTTTTCCGTGACGTATGAGGGATTTTGGGCATTTTTCTTTCAAAGAACAAGCACTTGCATATTTGGATTGTCGGTGTTCGAAGAATTGAGCGTAACTTTTGCACAAGATTTTCGTTTTGGGCCCATAATTACTTTTCAGAAATATAGCGACCGTTTTGGATTGAACTCACGACATCATCGTGACGTAAGAGGGGTTTCGACAATTTGTTTTTTGAAGAACGAGCACTTGCATAGTTGGATTGTCGACGTTCTAAGAATTGAGCGTAACTTTTGTACGTGGTGTCCGTTCTAGGCCCACAAGTACTTTTCAAAAATGTAGCAACCATTTTGGATTGAACTCACAGCTTTGCCGTGACGTATGAGGGATCTTGGGCATTTTTCCGAAGAACGATCACTTGCATATTTGGATTGTCGGCGTTCGAAGAATTGAGCTTAACCTTTCCACACGGTGACCGTTTTGGGCCCATAAGTACTTTTCAAATATGTATCGACAGTTTTGGATTGAACTCACAGCATTACCTTGTTGAATGAGTTATTTCGGGCAATTTTTTCGAATAACAAGCACTTGCATATTTGGATTGTCGGCGTTGGAAGAATTGAGCATAACTTTTGCACACGGTGTTTGTTTTGGGCCCATAAGTACTATTCGAAAATGTTGCGACCGTTTTGGATTGAACTCATGGCATCGTCGTGAAGTAAGTGGGATTTCGACCGTTTGTTTTTAGAAGAAGGAGCACTTTCTTATTTGGATTGTCGGCGTTCGAAGAATTGAGCGTAACCTTTGCACACGGTTTCCATTTTGGGCCCATAAGTACTTTTCGAAAATGTAGCGACCGTTTTGAATTGAACTCAATGCATCGTCATGATGTAAGAGGGATTTCAGCCATTGGTTTTTAGAAGAAAGAGCACTTGCTTATTTGGATTGTCGGCGTTCGAAGAATTGAGCGTAACTTTTGCTCACGGTTTTCATTTTGGGCCCATAAGTACTATTCGAAAAATGTAGCGACCGTTTTGAATTGAACTCATGCATCATCGTGACGTAAGAGGGATATCGACCATTTATTTGTCGAAGAACGAGCACTTGCATATTTGGATTGTCGACATTCGAAGAATTGAGCGTAACTTTTGCACACGATTTTCGCTTTGGGCCCATAAGTACTTTTTGGAAATGTAGCGACCGTTTTGGATTGAGCTCATGCATCATCGTGATGTAAGAGGGATATCGACCATTTGTTTTTTCAAGAACGAGCACTTGCATATTTGGATTGTCGGCGTTCGAAGAATTGAGCGTAACTTTTGCATACGATTTCCGTTTTGGGCCCATAAGTACTTTTTGGAAATGTAGCGAACGTTTTGGATTGAACTCACGACATCGTCATGACGTAAGAGGGATTTCGATCGTTTGTTTTTCAAAGAACGAGCACTTACATATTTGGATTGTCGGCGTTCGAAGAATTGAGCGTAGCTTTTGCACACAGTGTTCGTTTTGGGCCCATAAGTACTTTACGAAAATGTTACGACCATTTTGGATTGAACTCACGGCATCGTTGTGAAGTAAGAGGGATTTCGACCGTTTGTTTTTAGAAGAATGAGCACTTACTTATTTAGACTGTCGGCGTTCGAAGAATTGAGTGTAACTTTTGCACACGGTTTCCGTTTTGGGCCCATAAGTACTTTTCGGAAATGTAGCGACCGTTTTGGATTGAACTTAAGGTATCGTCATGATGTAAGAGGGATTTCGGCCATTTTTTTTGAAGAACGAGCACTTGCTTATTTGTATTGTCGGCGTTCGAAGAATTGAGCGTAACTTTTGCACACGGTTTCCAGTTTGGGCCCATAAGTACAATTCAAAAATGTAGCGACTATTTTGGATTGAACTCATGCGTCATCGTGACGTAAGAGGGATATTGACCATTTGTTTTTCGAAGAACGAGCACTTGCATAGTTGGATTGTCGGCGTCCGAAGAATTGAGCGTAACATTCGCACACGATTTTCGTTTTGGGCCCATAAGTACTTTTCGGAAATGTAGAGACCGTTTTAGATTGAACTCATGCATCATCGTGACGTGAAAGGGATATCGACTATTTTTTTTCCGAGGAACGAGCACTTGCATATTTGGATTGTTGGCATTCGAAGAATTGAACGTAACTTTTGCACACGGTGTCCATTTTAGGCCTATAAGTACTTTTCGAAAATGTAGCGACCATTTTGGATTGAACTCACGGCATCTTCGTGACATAAGAGGGATTTCAATCGTTTATTTTTTTAAGAACGAGCATTTGCATATTTGGATTGTCGGCTCTCGAAGAATTGAGCGCAACTTTTGCACACGGTGTCCGTTTTGGGCCCATAAGTATTTTTCAAAAATGTAGCGATCGTTTTGGATTGAACTCACAACTTTTTCGTGATCTATGAGGGATTTCGAGCATTTTTCTTTCGAAGAATGAGCACTTGCTTATTTGGATTGTTGACGTTCGAAGAATTGAGCGTAACTTTTACACATGGTTTCCATTTTGGGCCCATAAGTACTTTTCGACAATGTAGCGACTGTTTTGGATTGAACTCACCATATTGTCATGATTTAAGAGGGATTTCGACCATTTGTTTTTAGAAGAACGAGCACTTGCTTATTTGGATTGTCTACGTTCGAAGAATTGAGCGTAACTTTTCCACACGGTTTCCGTTTTGGGCCCATAAGTACTTTTCGAAAATGTAGCGACCGTTTTGGATTGAACTCAATCATCATCATGATGTAAGAGGGATATCGACCATTTGTTTTTCAAAGAACGAGCACTTGCATATTTGGATTGTCGGTGTTCGAAGAATTGAGTGTAACATTTGCACACGATTTTCGTTTTGGGCCCATAAGTACTTTTCGAAAATCTAGCGACCGTTTTGGATTAAACTCACGGCATCGTCGTGACGTTAGAGGGATTTCGATCGTTTGTCTTTAGAAGAACGAGCACTTGTTTATTTGGATTGTCGGCGTTCGAAAAATTGAGCGTAACTTTTGCACACGGTTTCCATTTTTGGGCCCATAAGTACTATTCGAAAATGTAGCGACCGTTTTGGATTGAACGCATGCATCATCATGACATAAGAGGGATATCGACCATTTATTTTTCGAAAAACAAGCACTTGCATATTTGGATTGTCGACGTTCGAAGAATTGAGCGTAACATTTGCACACGATTTCCGTTTTGGGCCCATAAGTACTTTTCAAAAATGTAGAGACCATTTTGGATTGAACTCAAGCATCATCGTGGCGTAAGAGGGGTGTCGACCATTTGTTTTTCGATGAACGAGCACTTGCATATTTGGATTCTCGGCGTTCGAAGAATTGAGCGCAACTTTTGCACGGGCCCGTAAGTATTTTTCAAAAATGTAGCGACCATTTTGGATTGAACTCATCGCTTTTCGGTGACGTATGAGGAATTTTGGGAATTTTTCTTTCGAAGAATGAGCACTTGCGTATTTGGATTGTCGGCGTTCGAAGAATTGAGCGTAACTTTTTCACACGGTTTCCGTTTTGGGCCCATAAGTGCTTTTAAAAAATGTAGCGACCGTTTTGGATTAAACTCACGGCATCATCGTGACATAAGAGGGATTTCGATAGTTTTTTTTGTAGAGCGAGCACTTACATATTTGAATTGTTGGCGTTCGAAGAATTTAGCGTAACTTTTGCACACGGTGTCTGTTTTGGGCCCATAAGTACTTTTCGAAAATGTAGCGACCATTTTGGATTGAACTCACAGCTTTTCTATGACGTATGAGGGATTTTGGGCATTTTTCTTTCAAAGAACGACCACTTGCATATTTGGATTGTCGGTGTTAGAAGAATTGAGCGTAACTTTTGCACACGATTTTCGTTTTGGGCCCATAAGTACTTTTCGGAAATATAGCAACCGTTATGGATTGAACTCGCGACATCATCATGATCTAAGAGGGGCTTCGACTGTTTATTTTTTGAAGAATGAGCACTTACGTAGTTGGATTGTCGGCGTTCGAAGAATTGAGCGTAACTTTTGCACACGGTGTCCGTTCTGGGCCCATAAGTACTTTTCAGAAATGTAGCAATAGTTTTGGATTGAACTCACAGCATTACCATGATGTATGAGTTATTTCGGGCATTTTTTTCGAATAATGAGCACTTGCATATTTGGATTGTCGGCGTTGGAAGAATTTAGCATAACTTTTGTACACGGTGTTCGTTTTGGGCTCATAAGTACTTTTTGAAAATGTTGCGATCGTTTGGGATTGAACTCATGGCATCGTCGTGAAGTAAGTGGGATTTCGATCGTTTGTTTTTAGAAGAGGAGCATTTTCTTATTTGGATTGTCGGCGTTCGAAGAATTGAGCGTAACTTTTGCACACGGTTTTCGTTTTGGGCCCATAAGTACTTTTCTTAAATGTAGCGACCATTTTGGATTGAACTCAAGGCATCGTCATGATGCAAGAGGAATTTTGGCCACTGGCTTTTAGAAGAACGAGCACTTGCATATTTGGATTGTCGGCGTTCGAAGAATTGAGCTTAACTTTTGTATACGGTGTCCGTTTTGGGCCTATAAGTACTTTTCGAAAATGTAGCGATAGTTTTGGATTGAACTCATAGCATTACCATGATGTATGAGGGATTTCGGGCATTTTTCTTTCAAAGAACGAGCACTTGCATAATTGGATTGTCGTTGTTCAAAGAATTGAGCGTAACTTTTGCACACGATTTCCGTTTTGGGCCCATAAGTACTTTTCGAAAATATAGCGATCGTTTTGGATTGAACTCACGACATCATCATGACGTAAGAGGGGTTTCGACCGTTTGTTTTTTGAAGAACGAGCACTTGCGTAGTTGGATTGTCGGCGTTCAAAGAATTGAGCGTAACTTTTACACACGGTGTCCGTTCTGGGCCCAAAAGTACTTTTCAAAAATGTAGCAACCGTTTTGGATTGAACTCACAGCTTTGCCATGATGTATGAGGGATCTCGGGCATTTTTTCAATGAACGAGCACTTGCATATTTGGATTGTCGACATTCGAAGAATTAAGCTTAACTTTTTGCACACGGTGACCGTTTTGGGCCCATAAGTACTTTTCGAAAATGTAGCGACAGTTTTCGATTGAACTCACAGCATTACCATGATGTATGAGTTATTTCAGGCATTTTTTTCGAATAACGAGCACTTGCATATTTGGATTGTCGGCGTTGGAAGAATTGAGCATAACTTTTGTACACGGTGTTCGTTTTGGGCCCATAAGTACATTTCGAAAATGTTGCGACCGTTTTGGATTGAACTCACGGCATCGTCGTGAAGTAAGTGGGATTTCGATCATTTGTTTTTAGAAGGAGCATTTGCTTATTTGGATTGTCGACGTTCGAAGAATTGAGCGTAACTTTTGCACACGGTTTTCGTTTTGGGCCCATAAGTACTTTTCGTAAATGTAGCAACTGTTTTGGATTGAACTCAAGGCATCGTCATGAAGCAAGAGGGATTTTGGCCACTGGTTTTTAGAAGAATGAGCATTTACATATTTGGATTGTCGGCGTTCGAAGAATTGAGCTTAACTTTTGCACACGGTGTCCGTTTTGGCCCCATAAGTACTTTTCGAAAATGTAGCGACAGTTTTGGATTGAACTCACAGGATTACCGTGACGTATGAGGGATTTCGGGCATTTTTCTTTCAAAGAATGAGCACTTGCATAATTGGATTGTTGTTGTTCGAAGAATTGAGCGTAACTTTTGCACACGATTTCCGTTTTGGACCCATAAGTACTTTTCGAAAATATAGCGACCGTTTTGGATTGAACTCACGACATCATCATGACGTAAGAGGGGTTTCGACCGTTTGTTTTTTGAAGAACGAGCACTTGCGTAATTGGATTGTCGGCGTTCGAAGAATTGAGCGTAACTTTTGCACACGGTGTCCGTTCTGGGCCCATAAGTACTTTTCAAAAATGTAGCAACCGTTTTAGATTGAACTCACAGCTTTGCCATGACGTATGAGGGATCTCGGGCATTTTTTCGAAGAACGAGCACTTGTATATTTGGATTGTCGACGTTCGAAGAATTGAGCTTAACTTTTTGCACACGGTGACCGTTTTGGGCCCATAAGTACTTTTCGGAAATGTAGCGACAGTTTTGGATTGAACTCACAGCATTACCATGATGTATGAGTTATTTCGGGCATTTTTTTCGAATAACGAGCACTTGCATATTTGGGTTGTCGGCGTTGGAAAAATTGAGCGTAACTTTTGCACATGATTTTCGTTTTTGGCCCATAAGTACTTTTCGAAAATGTTGCGACCATTTTGGATTGAACTCACGGCATCGTCGTGAAGTAAGTGGGATTTTGACCATTGGTTTTTAGAAGAACGAGCACTTGCTTATTTGAATTATCATCGTTCGAAGAATTGAGCGTAACATTTGCACACGGTTTCCGTTTTGGGCCCATAAGTACTATTCGTAAATGTAGCGACCATTTTGCATTGAACTCATGCATCATTGTGACGTAAGAGGGATATCGACCATTTATTTTTTCAAGAACGAGCACTTGCATATTCGGATTGTCGGTGTTCGAAGAATTGAGCGTAACATTTGCACACGATTTTCGTTTTGGGCCCATAAGTACTTTTCAAAAATGTAGAGATCGTTTTGGATTGAACTCATGCATCATCGTGACGTGAGAGGGGTATCGACCATTTGTTTTTCGAAGAACGAGCACTTGCATAGTTGGATTGTCGACGTTCGAAGAATTGAGCGCAACTTTTGCATGGGCCCATAAGTACTTTTCGAAAATGTAGCGACCGTTTTGGATTGAACTCACCACTTTACCGTGACGTATGAGGGATTTTGGGCATTTTTCTTTTGAAGAACGAGCACTTACATATTTGGATTGTCGACGTTTGAAGAATTAAGCGTAACTTTTGCACACGATTTTCGTTTGGTCCCATAAGTACTTTTCGAAAATGTAGCGATCGTTTTGGATTAAACTCACGGCATCGTCGTGGCGTAAGAGGGATTTCGGCCATTTTTTTGTAGAACAAGCACTTGCATATTTGGATTGTCGGCATTTGAAGATTGGAGCTTAACTTTTGCACACGGTGTCCGTTTTGGGCCCATAAGTACTTTTCGAAAATGTAGCGACCGTTTTGGATTGAACTTACAGCTTTTTTGTGACGTATGAGGGATTTCGGTCATTTTTCTTTCAAAGAACGAGCACTTACATATTTGGATTGTCGGTGTTCGAAGAATTGAGTGTAACTTTTACACACGATTTCCGTTTTGGGTCCATAAGTACTTTTCGAAAATGTAGCGACCATTTTGGATTGAACGCACGACATCATCGTGACGTAAGAGGGATTTCGACCATTTGTTTTTTGAAGAACGAGCACTTGTATAGTTTGATTGTCGGCGCTCGAAGAATTGAGCGTAACTTTTGCACACGGGGTCCGTTCTGGGCCCATAAGTACTTTTAAAAAATGTAGCAACCGTTTTGGATTGAACTCACAGCTTTCCCATGACGTATGAGGGATCTCGGGCATTTTTTTCGAAGAACGAGCACTTGCATATTTGGATTGTCGGCGTTTGAAAAATTGAGCTTACCTTTTGCACGCGGTGTCCGTTTTGGGCCCATAAGTACTTTTCGAAAATGTAGCGACAGTTTTGGATTGAACTTACAGCATTACCGTGACGTATGAGTGATTTCGGCCATTTTTTCAGAGAATGAGCACTTGCATATTTGGATTGTCGGCGTTGGAAGAATTGAGCATAACTTTTGCACACAGTGCTCATTTTGGGCCCATAAGTACTTTTCGAAAATGTTGCGACCATTTTGGATTGAACACACGGTATCATCGTGAAGTAAGAGGGATTTCGACCATTTGTCTCTAGAAGAATGAGCACTTGCTTATTTGGATTGTCGGCATTCGAAAAATTGAGCGTAACTTTTGCACACGGTTTTCGTTTTGGGCCCATAAGTACTTTTCGAAAATGTAACGACCGTTTTGGATTGAACTCAAGGCATCATCATGACGTAAGAGAGATTTTGAATGTTTGTCTTTAGAAGAACGAGCACTTGTTTATTTGGATTGTCGGCGTTCGAAGAATTGAGCATAACTTTTGCACACGGTTTCCATTTTGGGCCCATAAGTACTATTGGAAAATGTAGCGACCGTTTTGGATTGAACTCATGCATCATCATGACATAAGAGGGATATCGACCATTTATTTTTCGAAGAACGAGCACTTGCATATTTGGATTGTCGACGTTCGAAGAACTGAGCGTAACATTTGCACGCGATTTTCGTTTTGGGCCCATAAGTACTTTTCGAAAATGTAGAGGCCGTTTTGGATTGAACTCATGCATCATCGTGATGTAAGAGGGGTATCGACCATTTGTTTTTCGAAGAACGAGCACTTGCATAGTTGGATTGTCGACGTTCGAAGAATTGAGCGCAACTTTTGTACGTGCCCATATGTACTTTTTGAAAATGTAGCGACCATTTTAGATTGAACTCACCACTTTACCGTGACGTATGAGGGATTTCGGGCATTTTTCTTTCGGAGAACAAGCACTTGCATATTTGGATTGTCGACGTTTGAAGAATTGAGCGTAACTTTTGCACACGATTTTCGTTTGGGCCCATAAGTACTTTCCGAAAATGCAGCGACCGTTTTGGATTAAACTCACCGCATCATCGTGACGTAAGAGGGATTTCGACTGTTTTTTTTGTAGAAGGAGTACTTGCATATTTGTATTGTCGACGTTCGAAGAATTGAGCGTAACTTTTCCACACGGTGTCCGTTTTGGGCCCATAAGTACTTTTCGGAAATGTAGCGACCATTTTGGATTGAACTCACAGCTTTTCCGTGACGTATGAGGGATTTTGGGCATTTTTCTTTCAAAGAACGAGCACTTGCATATTTGGATTGTCGGTGTTCGAAGAATTGAGCGTAACTTTTGCACACGATTTCCATTTTGGGCCCATAAGTACTTTTCAGAAATATAGCGACCGTTATGGATTGAACTCACGAAATCATCGTGACGTAAGAGGGGTTTCGACAATTTTTTTTTTGAAGAACGAGCACTTGCATAGTTGGATTGTCGACGTTCTAAGAATTGAGCGTAACTTTTGTACATGGTGTCCGTTCTGGGCCCATAAGTACTTTTCAAAAATGTAGCAACCATTTTGGATTGAACTCACAGCTTTGCCGTGACGTATGAGGGATCTCGGGCATTATTTTGAAGAACGATCACTTGCATATTTGGATTGTCGGCGTTCGAAGAATTGAGCTTAACCTTTACACACGGTGACCGTTTTGGGCCCATAAGTACTTTTCGAGTATGTAGCGACAGTTTTGGATTGAACTCACAGCATTACCATGATGAATGAGTTATTTCGGATTTCGACTAACGAGCACTTGCATATTTGGATTGTCGGCATTGGAAGAATTGAGCATAACTTTTGCACACGGTGTTCGTTTTGGGCCCATAAGTACTTTTCGAAAATGTTGCGACCGTTTTGGATTGAACTCATGGCATCGTCGTGAAGTAAGTGGGATTTCGACCGTTTGTTTTTAGAAGAAGGAGCACTTGCTTATTTGGATTGTCGGCGTTCGAAGAATTGAGCGTAACTTTTGCACACGGTTTCCGTTTTGGGCCCATAAGTACTATTCGAAAATGTAGCGACCATTTTGGATTGAACTCATGCGTCATCATGACGTAAGAGGGATATCGACCATTATTTTTCGAAGAACGAGCACTTGCATATTTGGATTGTCGGTGTCTGAAGAATTGAGAGTAACATTTGCACACGATTTTCGTTTTGGGGCCATAAGTACTTTTCGGAAATGTAAAGATCGTTTTGGATTGATCTCATGCATCATCGTGACGTAAGAGGGATATCGACTATTTTTTTTTCGAGGAACGAGCACTTGCATATTTGGATTGTTGGCATTCGAAGAATTGAACGTAACTTTTGCACACGGTGTCCATTTTGGGCCTATAAGTACTTTTCGGAAATGTAGCGACCATTTTGGATTGAACTCATGGCATCTTCGTGACATAAGAGGGATTTTGATCATTTATTTTTTGAAGAACGAGCATTTGCATATTTGAATTGTCGGCGTTTGAAGAATTGAGCGTAACTTTTGCACACGGTGTCCGTTTTGGTCCCATAAGTACTTTTCGAAAACGTAGCGATCGTTTTGGATTGAACTCACAGCTTTTCCGTGATCTATGAGGGATTTTGGGCATTTTTCTTTTTAAGAATGAGCAGTTGCTTATTTGGATTGCCGACGTTCGAAGAATTGAGCGTAACTTTTGCACACGATTTCCGTTTTGGGCCCATAAGTACTTTTCGAAAATGTAGCGACCGTTTTGGATTGAACTCATGCATCATTGTGACGTAAGAGGGATATCGACCATTTGTCTTTTGAAGAACGTGCACTTGCATATTTGGATTGTCGACGATTGAAGAATTGAGCGTAACTTTTGCGCATGATTTCCGTTTTGGGCCCATAAGTACTTTTCGAAAATGTAGCGACCGTTTTGGATTGAACTCACGACATCTTCATGACGTAAGAGGGATTTCGACCGTTTGTTTTTCGAAGAACGAGCACTTGCATATTTGGATTGTTGGCTTTTGAAGAATTGAGCGCAACTTTTGCACACCGTGTCCGTTCTGGGCCCATAAGTACTTTTCGAAAATGTAGCGACCGTTTTGGATTGAACTCCCCACTTTGCCATGATGTATGAGGGATTTTGGGAGTTTTTCTTTCGAAGAACGAGCACTTGCATATTTGGATTGTCGACGTTTAAAGAATTGAGAGTAACTTTTGCACACGGTTTCCGTTTGGGCCCATAAGTACTTTTCGAAAATGTAGCAACCGTTTTGGATTAAACTCACGGCATCGTCGTGTCGTAAGAGATATTTCTGCCATGTTTTTTGAAGAAAGAGCACTTGCATATTTGGATTGTCGGCGTTCGAAGAATTGAGCGTAACTTTTGCACACGGTGTCCGTTTTGGGCCAATAAGTACTTTTCAAAAATGTAGCAACCATTTTGGATTGAACTCCCCGCTTTGCCGTGATGTATGAGGGATTTCGGGCATTTTTCTTTCGAAGAACGAGCACTTGCATATTTGGATTGTCGACGTTTGAAGAATTGAGAGTAACTTTTGCACACGGTTTCCGTTTGGGCCCATAAGTACTTTTCAAAAATGTAGCGACCGTTTTGGATTAAACTCACGGCATCGTCGTGTCGTAAGAGATATTTCTGCCATGTTTTTTGAAGAAAGAGCACTTGCATATTTGGATTGTCGGCGTTCGAAGAATTGAGCGTAACTTTTGCACACGGTGTCCGTTTTGGGCCAATAAGTACTTTTCAAAAATGTAGCAACCATTTTGGATTGAACTCCCCGCTTTGCCGTGATGTATGAGGGATTTCGGGCATTTTTCTTTCGAAGAACGAGCACTTGCATATTTGGATTGTCGACGTTTGAAGAATTGAGAGTAACTTTTGCACACGGTTTCCGTTTGGGCCCATAAGTACTTTTCGAAAATGTAGTAACCGTTTTGGATTAAACTCACGGCGTCGCCGTGTCGTAAGAGAGATTTCGGCCATTTTTTTGAAGAAAGAGCACTTGCATATTTGGATTGTCGACGTTCAAAGAATTGAGCGTAACTTTTGCACACGGTGTCCATTTTAGGCCCATAAGTACTTTTCGAAAATGTAGCTACCGTTTTGAATTGAGCTCACAGCTTTTCCGCGACGTATGAGGGATTTTGGGTATTTTTCTTTTGAAGAACAAGCACTTGCATATTTGGATTGTCGATGTTCAAAGAATTGAGCGTAACTTTTGCACACGATTTTCGTTTTGGGCCCATAAGTACATTTCGAAAATGTTGCGATCGTTTCGGATTGAACTCACAACATCATCATGTCGTAAGAGGGATTTTGACCATTTTTTTCGAAGAACGAGCATTTACATAGTTGGATTGTCGGCGTTCAAAGAATTGAGCGTAGCTTTTGCACACGGTGTCTGTTCTGGGCTCATAAGTACTTTTAAAAAATGTAGCAACCGTTTTGGATTGAACTCACAACTTTGCAGTGACGTATGAGGCATTTCGGGCTTTTTTTTCGTAGAACAAGCACTAATTTGGATTGTCGGCGTTCGAAGAATTGAGCTTAACTTTTGCACACGGTGTCCGTTTTGGGCCCATAAGTACTTTTCGAAAATGTAGCAACCATTTTGGGTTGAACTCACTGCTTTTCCATGATGTATGAGGGTTTTTAGGTGTTTTTTTTTCGATGGACGAGCACTTGCTTATTTTGATTGTCAGCATTCGAAGAATTGAGCGTAACTTTTGCACACGGTTTTCATTTTGGGCCCATAAGTACTTTTCAAAAATGTAGCGACCATTTTGGATTGAACTCATGGCATCGTTGTGACGTCATAGGGATTTCGAGCATTTATATTTTGAAGAACGAGCACTTGCTTATTTGGATTGTCAGCGTTCGAAGAATTGAGTGTAACTTTTGCACACGGTTTCCATTTTGGGCCCATAAGTACTTTTTGTAAATGTAGCGACTGTCTTGGATTGAACTCACGGCATCTTCATGATTTAAGAGGGATTTCGACCATTTGTTTTTAGAAGAACGAGCACTTGCTTATTTGGATTGTCTATGTTAGAAGAATTGAGCGTAACTTTTCCACACGGTTTCCGTTTTGGGCCCATAAGTACTTTTCGAAAATGTAGCGACCGTTTTTGGATTGAACTCAATCATCATCATGACGTAAGACGGATATCGACCATTTGTTTTTCAAAGAACGAGCAGTTGCATATTTGGATTGTCGGCGTTGGAAGAATTGAGGGTAACATTTGCACACAATTTCCGTTTTGGGCCCATAAGTACTTTTCAAAAATCTAGCGACCGTTTTGGATTAAACTCACGGCATCGTCATGACGTAAGAGGGATTTCGGCCATTTTTTTGTAGAACGAGCACTTGCATATTTGGATTGTCGGTGTTCGAAGAATTGAGCTTAACTTTTGCACACGAAGTCTGTTTTGGGCTCATAAGTACTTTTCGAAAATGTAGCGACCGTTTTGGATTGAACTCACAGCTTTTTCGTGACGTATGATGAATTTCGGGTATTTTTCTTTCAAGGAATGAGCACTTGCATATTTGGATTGTCGGTGTTCGAAGAACTGAGCGTAACTTTTGCACACGATTTTCGTTTTGGGCCCATAAGTGCTTTTTAAAAAATGTAGCGACCGTTTTGGATTAAACTCACGGCATCACCGTGACGTAAGAGGGATTTCGACAGTTTTTTTTGTAGAATGAGCACTTGCATATTTGGATTGTCGGCGTTCGAAGAATTGAGCGTAACTTTTGCACATGGTGTCCGTTTTGGGCCTATAAGTACTTTTCGGAAATGTAGCGACCATTTTGGATTGAACTCACTGCTTTTCCGTGACGTATGAGGGATTTCGGGCATTTTTCTTTCAAAGAACTAGCACTTGCGTATTTGGATTGTCGGTGTTCGAAGAATTGAACGTAACTTTTGCACACGATTTCCGTTTTGGGCCCATAAGTACTTTTCGGAAATATAGCGACCGTTTTGGATTGAACTGTCACACTCCCAAATTAATATTGATATCTATACACAACCTAGACATAGAATTTTACATATATATTTTTTTTGAGTTTGTTAGCTTCTAATCACCTGTGACACGATCATATAATATATCGAAACCCAAAATCATATCGCCATAATCCAACATATATATTCAGAGCTTATAAACATGTCTACAGACCATTTCAAAGTACACTATATAGGATTCCAAAATTATAACCCAACAGATGGTAGCCTACAAAATAACCCTACAGGTCGTCATCCATGTACATCGAACTCTGGAATCCTGTAGGAGCTCCACAGCTAGCCATGCTCTCTATGTACTTCCATGTTCACCTACAATGCAAGAACTACATAACCAATGCTTAGTAAGCAAAATCATGCATGTCCTGAATATGAGTAATAACAACATATGACACCATGCCATTTACTTTAAATATCACGATAAAAATATCATATTTCAATATTCGTCAAAGTCGACTAGAAATCATTTCACTTGAAATCTTTCATTTCATTGGGCCCTTGACCCACCTACTATGCACCGGATAGAGCTCTGCATAATATCAATATCAATAATCAAGTGGCCAATATGAAATCGACACCGGTGAGTGGACCATCCTCTCATGACCACTAGAGGCCCATCCCCTAACTACCCCTATGATCACCCAAGAAGTCTCCCACCCGACAGTGCCAATAATCATAACAAGGGCATAGTCGAGTGGTCCGCCCTCCCGTGATCACCAAAGGCCCATCCCCTATCTACCTTTGCAATCACCCAGGAAGTAACACCCGCAATGCCAAACATATCACATAAGCATGCCTCACATGCCTCGGTGCCCTAGTAGTGGTCAATAAAACATTTATAATGAAACTCACTTTGAAATCATATTTTGCATGCAGGATTTTCAACCATGTTACATGTCGTGCATGCATATTAAAATACTCATAAATGACGTATTTAATAAAAATCGGTGTCAATAGGTTACGCAACCTCATATTCAATGATCGTAACCACCATATGATGTGCTATAAGCCTCTTATCAAAGTTATGTAGATATTTCAACATTACTATGTCACATATACTAGGTTCTTGCATCGTAGTTGCAAATGAATTTTCACTTACCTTTCGCCTTTATGTGTGTAAGCTCCTATGGAGTGTGTATCAATTCCCTTTTTCGCTCAACGTCGAAAAGTCGCCTGTATTATCATCTAATATTAAATACAATCCTCCATTTAATAATCTTAACACACACAATCCCAAAATACGTCCATTCACGCCAAAACAATTTAGACAAAATCATTATTTCAAGTTACC